>NW_022900928.1:38497613-38684411 GCF_012274545.1 Fukomys damarensis | reverse complement strand
AAAAAAAAAAAAAAAAAAAGCTGCAAATACACATAACACAGAAAACCCACTCATAACTCTACCCTGTTGCAATTAGTACTTTTCAGTTCCTTCTGGATTCTGGGTGTGTTTCATTATAATTTAGAATTCTGGTATACTGTACTGTTTAAGATTCTCTTCTTTCAACAAACTCAATGAAACAAAGGTTAATGGCTAAGAGCACAGGTCTTGGAGCCTGATTTCCTAGGTTCAAATTTTGTTTGTGTCATATGATCTTGGACAACTCAGAAACTGCTCTGTATCTCATTTTCCTACTCTATAAAATTTGGAATGAAAACTGAGGATTAAACAAATATATTTACATTAAGACATATAATGCACTTAAAAACTATGATGCTAATTACTAACATCATTTTCCCTGTTCTACATGATCTTCAGAAAGATCATTTTAATGGCTGCAAATATAGTCTAGACTAGGTAATTTAGGAAGAACCTGTCCTAAAATAACAAAGGGCTGGGATGTAGCTCAGTGTAAAGACCTTGGGTTCAATCTGCAGTTTAAAGAAAAAGAAAAGGAAAGAAAATTCTACTGAATTCTACACTTCTTAGAAGTTTAGGTTATTTCCAGTCATTTCACACTACAAATAATACCATCATAAATATCCTACTATATATATTTCTAGGTTTTCCACACATAGGTTATAGAAATAGAAGTATGAGGTCAATGGGCAGAAGCATTTTATGACCTTAGTCTGTACTGGAAAAAAAAAGAAAAGGATTGTGCGCCTTTAAAAAAAAATGCAAAATATTCTGGAAGTTTTTATTTTCACTGCTCCCTCACCAACTTTGATAACATCAGTGTAACTCATGCAAAATGAACAATCCATAAATAGCCTCATTTAATTTCCTTTTCTTTGACCATCCTAGAATCTTAACATTGTCATTTGTAATTATATTTTTATCTGGAATGCTCTGGGTCTGTATCAATTGCTTGGACAAAGAAAATTAATATTAAGAATTTTATATTATGTACTAAAGAATTGAAAATCAGGAAGAAACACTAAGGATCTGCTACTGTCCCTGAGGCCAGGAGAGCAAAGGAAAAGGAAGGTGGCAGAGAAAGGGTGCTGCTCTCTTTGGAGCGCATGCTAGGAGGCTAGGTCTCCAAGTAACTTGAAAACTGTAAACTAGATGCAACTGCTGAGATAGTGGAGAACAAGGACTTTGACGCTGCCCATTTTAGCAAAAACAAAATTCAGTACTCAGTTAAATTTCAGTATTAAATAAATATTTTTAGAATATTCATACTGATATTGGATAGGACACTCATTCTTTAAAAATTACTTATCTAAAAATCAGATTTTACTAAATGTCCTCCGTTTTACTTGGCAATCCTACAAAAACTAAGGTGATTTGGAAAAAGATGTTCTTTCCCCCAAAAGTATACTTTCGGATTCCCCGGGCGCCCCCTATTGGCAGAACCCAGTATAGAGCTGGTTGGCCAAGAAGTTGAGTAAAAAATGTGGATTTGCTGCTGAGAAACCAACACCCAGTGGAACTGGGTAATTATACACAGCCCACACTTTTGACTAATTAGTATCCATGCACTTTACTCTACACATCTGTACTTCCAGACAACAAAAAAACTCTTAACAAAATGCAACTTTCTCCAACAAATGAAAACCACCTCACCTCCCCAAAATGAGCAGAGGTAAAGACTCAGCAGTCATTGTATTCATCTCTGGGCAGGATTAACTGCTCTTCAAATTAAGCAGCACTTGAAAATTCTGTTATTCAAAGACTAAAGGGTAGAATTAACTTCCAACAAACTTATATAAAATAATAAAGGGAAGGAAAGAGGAGAAAATTAACTAATATGTACCATTACATATGACCATATAATGATCAAGGAAGAAATATTTATGACTACTACATTCCTCATTTTTTTAGCCAGTCATAAGATCATAGCTGATATTTATAAGTTTCTTCTTTGACACCCCACTCCATGTTTTCTTGTCTTCAGACAGGACCTCAGCTGGCCAGCATTCTTTACCCACTGTAGTGACCCAAACCTTCATTTCTGAAGGTTCTGAATTTTCAGCAGTCCTACTTCTCTGTAGTTGCAATAATATTCACTAATATTTACTACTGAGAATGGAAATACTAAGACACACCCCAGAGGATCTGCTCATCTTTAAATGCACTCCTTCCTGCTCCCAATTTCCTTTTGGTAATCAGGATCACTCACTATGTAGAAATCCTCTTCTTTGCCTAGTGGTTTAATAGCATAAACAGTCCCAAATGGCCAAGTGACAGTCTCAGCTACCAATTTATGAGAATCAATTACGAATCTTAATGGAAGGATTTTTCTCTTGGAAACTAAAACTTCCAATCCAATAGGGCACAAAGTTGAAGATTCACAAAGCCAAAATTCTGCAAATGGATTATTAGGTAAAATGATGACGAAAGTCACTCCCACTTCCAGACCCATGTGTGCTGGCTATGGGAGAAAGAATATAATGTATTGTTTGCCAAATCACATCATGTTACATCTTGTAAGAATCATCTATATGGGGTGTTGACTCAACTCTTTTTTCCTCCTATGACAGCTGGTCATTCTCCTGATCGATTAGGCCAGCTGCTCCTAAGTGGTTGAATACACATTAAAACCAGCAAATTTTGTGAGCATGAGTCTTTTGTTGTGCTTCTACTGTGGAATAAATTCCTTAATTAGAAGCCTCGTTGTCTGTAATATAGCAAATTGTGAATAGGCATTCCAAGTACCCACAGATGATGGTGCTGGCAGACGCATTATAAACAAGAAGAGAACTACATATCCAAAATATCTATTTCAGTGAGGACAGTTCTCTTTCCTGTCTGTGATAGAAGGGGTTCAGTGTAGTCATCTTGCCACAACATGGATAGCCTCCCAGAAAATGGTCCCCCCAGACAGTGGTGCCATAACAGAAGATCAACATTGGTCTCTGGCTTTGACAGGTTATTCAGCAGTCTCAGTAGCCGATCGCCACTGGTGAGAGGAAATTATGCACAGCCTCCATCCTTGCCATCATGGCTACTTTATATGTAAGCCCATCAATAAATATGCTGGCTGTCTGAAATACACAGGACATAACACTTTATCCACCTGGATGTTGGGATACTATTTTCATTATATCTTTCAGTGAGCTCTCACACGGAGCACAAACATCTTCACACTCTGCATTGATTCCAAGAGGTTGCTCCACAAATCACTCCCCTAGAACTCCTCATCACTATTCTTACTAATTTGTTCTTTCCAAGTCACTGACCATCCAGCTAAACTACTGACATGAATAAATGTAGATCTAGTCTTGGACCAAGTAAACAACAAAATCACCAAATGGGACCATGTCCACTGGCCATCATTGTCTTTTAGAGCTACCTTTTGTTGGAGCTAAGTTGCAACCTTATACTTTTAGCTGGTGTGAACATATCATTTAAAACATTCTATAAACCAAGCGTGGTTTATTTTTTCCTTGTCTAGCTTATCTAAAAAGTTCCCAGTGAGCCTTAGATGTAGACTGAGGAGGAAGACATCATAGAGCAGGCTCACACAAGTTTAAACTAATAATGCAACTTTCATGTCTCTTCTGGACATATTTAAGCCATTTGATGATGGTATTTGCTATCAGATACACCTAACCCATGATATGAACAGCTCAGAACATATCAGACAGTTAATGTTTCAGGGTATGGTACGATATTTCTTAAAATATTTTATCCATTTATCTCAAATAAACCATTTTATAGGCTTCACACTTCTTTCTAGAGCCTATTAAATTACATTTATTTCATCATTTTATTTATGAATGATGGTGGTAGCAGCATCTGGATGTCTGGTCCTCTCTCCCAAGAATAAGAACAATCCATGATTTGTTCCTCAAAAGTAGAATAATTACTTATAAAAGAGAGCATGAATTTGTTCTAACCTACATGCCTACAGGCTGAAATTTTATAAAGGCTAAGGAAATCTGCTTCTTCCTTCACAGGTCCTAAGTACTGGGAACTCTGCCAAGGGTCTTCTTAGGTGTGTGGGCCAATGGCCAGATGTTGATCATAGTCCACTCTGTTGCAGGCACAGCCTCTGTTGCTGTGGCAGGGATCCTTGCTGCTCTGAGGATCACCAAGAATAAGCTTTCCAATCACGTGTTTGTTTTCCAAGGTGCAGGTGAGGTAAGCATCATTGGGGTCTCTGCTGTTGCACAGGGAAGTATCAAAAAAGGAGATGCTTTGGGGTTCTGAGAAGAGGAAGAAGCACATGTGTTTTCTGATAGGTGCAGCTTCCTGAACATTGATTCTCTTAAGGCAAGGATTTAACTGGGCCTCCTGACAATCATGAGACTGGGGGAAAGAAGAGGGGCTCATTTTGGTGAGGCGCCTAATACATGCCCTGTATCTAAATTTCTCTTTATGATACTCCTCAGGCAGCCATGGGCATTGCTCATCTCCTTGTCATGGCCCTAGAAAAAGAAGGTGTACCAAAGGCAGAGGCTACAAAGAAGATATGGATGGTGGATTCCAAGGGGCTAATTGTCAAGGTACTGTCATTCTGAAGACATGGAGGTTTGCTGACACCTACAGTTCCCAGGAACTAGACTGGAAGAATTTTCTAAGAGGCAAACTGCTCAGATAAAATATAGAAAGAGACCAATAGCAATGGCATAAGGTCCAAAGCAAAAGATTCATCCTTAACTAGATTTAATTGCTCTTATATAAAAGTTCTGAATATGTGTGTATGCCCCTTCCAGCCTTATTTCCTATCAGTTCCCATGCTGACGGACCTCCAGCCATAGTGAATCATAATTCTCCAAAAGTCACATGTTCTCTTTCTTGTAAACCATTGTACATTTTATTCATCTGTCTGAAATGCTCTTCTCTTTTCTCCACATACTCACTTTCAATCTTCAACCCTTTCCCAGTTTCTTCCTTATGTTCTAATTGAGCTCAAACAGTACTTCCTCCAAGAAGTTTTCTAAGAACACATAGGTGTCAGTTTACTGCATCTATATTCATGTGGGCCTCACCTCTTCATAAACTGTACCTACAACAACTTTGTAGAACAGTTGCTTTCACTTGTCTGTCTCCTCGTTAGACTATATAGTCTTGAAACTTGGCATATGGTGAATACATAATCAATATATGAAACATGAGTGAAAGAATGAATGAGAGAAACAATTCAGCTTCTGACTTGAATCTGATAAGGGACACAATGCATGGCCTCCTCCCTCTCTTAAGGCTTCATTGAGAGATTCATGCTTTAATTTCCATAATTCTATGAATATCACTGAGAAATGGAAACTAATGAGAGATGGGAATAGGGAAGCACATGGGGTCACTGGTCAAGAGTAGCATATACCCTCAGCAGAAACTGGCCTTCCTACTGCTCCATGTAAATCCAGATCATTGTGGTAAGAATTTAGGCCTAGCGATTCCTCTTCCTCACCCTCATGTCATTCCAGAGCATAATCCAGCCATAAATACAAGCTGCCAAAGCCTACCATTCTTCCTTCCTGCCCATTTTTCATTATCATTTTGCTCACCCCATCAAACTCATCTCTACCCAAGGAGCTGACAAATCTGAAATCCTTACTCTGATTCTCATGAGGGTAGCTGGCACGAAGGAATCATTAGAAGTGTTTGTACTCATTTACTGGCGCTCATTCCAGCCTGTCGCCCACAGAATTCTATTTGAAGAAACGGAGGGAATCTGGAGCTTGTCTAGCACATCTTGTTCTTCAAAGCCTATCCTGGAGCTCAGTTTAAGTATTATTCACAGGAAGCCTAACAGTCCTGATAAAATACATTTACATTCTCTCCCTGCTCCTAGATGACTTGAGCCCTTGTCCCTCAACTGGACTTGGGTGCTGGATGTCTTGGGGGCAACGGCTTTAGTCCGACTCAGGTATTTCCTGAGAGCATTTCTGTCCTGGCCAGGAGGGCATGCCCCAAGCAGCTCAAAGAAATTCTTTATTAATTCTCCCTATGTTGTTTGGGTTAAAACACACACACACACACACAAACACACTGACATTTTACCTGAGGCTGTACTGGAAAACCTGCTCAAGAAGATAGGCCCCAAAGATTCTCAAAGCTCAGACCAAAATATGAGGCTTGGCAGGGAATGCTCTCAGAGGTTTCAAATACATCCATGCCTGTCCAACAGCTGTCGGCACCAAAATGGCTTGATGAGCTTTCTTTTCTTACAGGGAAGGAGTCACCTGAACCAAGAAAAGGAGATGTTTGCCCAAGACCACCCTGAAGTGAACTCCTTGGAGGAGGTGGTGAGGCTGGTGAAGCCCTCAGCCATCATAGGTAGGAAGAGGAAGATCAGCCACTACCCAGTTTAGCTAACTCTCTTGATTTGCAGATGGAGTGAATGAGGCTCAATTGGTAGATATAAGTACCTTATGGAAACATAATTCTTTCCCCTTTCTCATATCTAATTTGATGTCACTTTTCCTAAGTAGTTATTGTATTAAAAACATAAAAGTAAATAAGGCACTAGAGTTAGGACTAAGAATGCAGTGGAAAAGTACAGGACTAGTCTCTCTAACCAAGATAAGATGAGATGAGCACTTCTCCCTCCAAGGCAGGAACCCATCTGTCACTGTACTAGGGGAGAAGCCCACTGTCACTGACAATGCCAAGAATGTCTTCAAGGTATATCTAACTGGCAGGGATATGTAGACTAGTGATCCTTTAGGGATGAACAAGAGGTCTCAGGCAGCTCAAACAAGAAGACCCTCTTCCCTTCTGCTCCCTCAGTCCCTATGCCACACACCATCCCCCAGACTCCTGAGTCTTTGGTGGTGCACTTATTTTGCCCAGAAGAATGGGTTGGTTTTAAAAGAGTAGGTATCCCCACTACCCCCACCTCTTCCCTATAGGTGTTGCCGCCATCGCAGGAGCCTTCACGGAGCAGATTCTGAAGGACATGGCCTCCTTCCACGAGCGCCCTATCATCTTTGCCCTGAGCAACCCCACCAGCAAGGCCGAGTGCACGGCTGAGAAGTGCTACCAGGTCACAGAGGTCAGCGGGGAGTCCTTCCTTCCCCCAGCTGAGAGGACGTAGTAACAATAACTATGAATAACCTAGAAGGTCAAAAGAATTTCCATCATCATGAACAAACTGAGTTCAGAGAGATGAAGTAACTTATCCGAGGTCACGGAGCTAATAAGGAGGGGAACTGGCCTTCAAACCCAGGTCTCACTCTAGAGTACGAGCTCTTAGTATTATGCTGTACTGCTCAAGGTTCCTCCTAAATAACATAAAGCTTTGGGCAGAACTCAAAGCTCTTAAAGACCCCAGGTCACTTCCATACATGTTGTGCCCTGGATTGGCCTTCTAGGTAACAGGTCTAAAAATGTACTATGAACTCCATCACCTTTCATTGGCTTCTTAGCTATCAAATAACTTGATGTTTGGGGTAGGAGCCTTCAAGGAGGGGGGCTGATGCTGAGCTTTCTGGAAAAATGAACAAATATGCTTGGTATATGCCATGTTCTCAGCACAATGCTAGGCATCTGGGAGAGGAAAAAGAAGGACCCAACATTTGGAATTAAAGAAAATGTCATCATTACTGCCCCAAACCAATCTCCATCTCTGGTTTTCTTCCTGCCTCCAGGGTCGAGGGATCTTTGCCAGTGGAAGTCCTTTTAAGAATGTGACTTTGGAAGATGGAAAGACATTTATTCCCGGGCAGGGAAACAATGCCTATGTGTTCCCTGGGGTGGCACTGGGCGTCATTGCTGGAGGAATCCGACATATCCCAGATGAGATCTTCCTCCTGACGGCAGAGGTATCATTGTCATTGCTTCCTTAATTATTCTGGTAGGGGCTCTGAGTCAACATCAAGTCCTACACTGGGCCCCAAATATTCTGTCTTGTTTCTTCTATTCACCTGCTCCTAGACTTAGCAATGGATCCCAAAAGAGCTTGAACCTCAAGCATCTTTCAACATCACCTTGAGGCTTGCCTTTCTCTCCAGTCATACCCAGAGTTTTGGGGGTGGAGGAGTAAGAAGTAGTTAGTGGGAGGCAGTGTTTGCAGAAGGCACTGGCAGTGAAGGAAATACCTAGAACTGCTTCCTACCTCCTAGCAGTGCCACCCAGACCCAGGCAGAGATGATATCAAAGGCACCTTTGGGGGCTTGCAGACCATGCCTTGGTCATATCAATGGAGAATGTGGCAGCAAGGACACTTTCCATAAAGGAGGAAGTAGGGTGAATGCCTGGCTTTGCCTACTCCAAGCACCATTATGGAGGTGATGGGATATTCTTGTTCAAGGTATCACATTAGGAAACTCCTGGAAATACTCTTTACTGGAAGAATGATTTCTTTACATGAAAAAAATCATTAAGACCACATCATAGTTACAGTTATTAATTACAGTTACAACAATGACAGTGCTAACATTATTGAGTGTTAAGTTCCAGGCACTTGACGCTTATTCTCACTTTGAAGAGACCAAGGAACAAAAATGTGTCAAAGCTATACACAAATATTTAAAATACTTACACCTAACAAGTTCCAAAGTCTTTCCTGTGACTTCTAAACTCTTCGTAGATTACCTCCTCACCACGGCTCTGGTGAGTAGCCAAAACAATAAGACATGGGAACAGCTTCCACACAGCCCTGTCCTAATCTGTGATAGATTAGGTATTGCCTTTTGCCCTATTGCCCTTATTTTGTCTGATCTTGAGCACTGGCTCTACATGGCCATGAAAACAGTATCTCCTAAAGGTTTTCAATTCACCCCCTGACCCTGTGCATACCAGTTCTGGCTTTGTGCCATAGTCCACTGTCCTAATCTGAGCATTCTGTATTTGTATTTTTCTCATTGTTATGATGGGTGTTCATGTCCTCTGGCATTGTGTAAAGTTCTCTGAAACTTCCATTGGGTGCAAAGAGACAATTCTGGCTTTGAGTCCACCTAGAAGCAAATTCCCCTGTTATACAAAAATAGAGTTGGTGAAGCTGTTCCTATGTGACCCATGAGACTCATTCTGAGTGCTGTGGGATACTCTGGCTCCATCGTTTCATGAACAATGTCCATCGATTATATAGGAACCTCTTCTCAATCTGTTGATTAAGTATCCTCCATAATCACGTTAAGGCCCTTCCCTTCTGGAAGATGAAAGTCTGGTCTTCAAAGACCTGACAACTTTTATTTCTAAAAAAAGTGCTTTTAGTTAAGACAATTTAAGTTGAATTTGATCGTTATGGAAAATTAATGAAGGTTTTATGAAATTTATATGAACTACCTCCTTATACCATAATAATCATGTAATATAGATATAGTGTTTACCTCTATAACATTATAGACCAGGAAAGCGAGACATAGTTTAAAGAACTTGCCCCCAAGATCTCTGGGCTTTTGAGCCATAGCACCAGCATGGCCCCAGGCAACCTGACTCCATCCACACTGCAACAGGAACCAGTGCCCAGTGTCTCAAATTGCACCCCCCCTGCCATGATTTACCTCTGCACAGGATAACCTTTCTAGGAGCAGATCTAGCCATGGAGATCTTGTCTCTCCCTAATCAATCTATCTTCTATTCCTCCACAAAGAGAATCCCTCAAAACACAGTTCAGGCCAAGTTTCTCCTAATGGCGGACATTTTCATGGGTCCTGGAGTTTATGGGGTAACATCCAAACTTTTTCCCATAGTTTCAATGCAAGGTAATTTATCACATGGCCTTCTTCTCTCCCCAGCCTCACTTTTACCCTCTCCCTAACATCAATACATCCAACATACTGTTTTTAACCTGACATTCATGCTTTTTCTCGCTCCAAGAATTTGCATTTAATTCATAATTTCATGAATATTCCCCTTTAACACAATTCATACTTTAATGGATGTTGGGAAATGAAAAGAAAGTGTTCAAATGGGAAGGGGAACAAGGGAGGAGGTGGGGAGAAAGGAAGGAAAGGACAAGAAAAAAGTAAAAATAGAAGTAAAAAATGGAAATAAAGCTTTTGTACATAGGGGATGGGCTTGAGGGGGGAATGGGATAAAATAAAATAGAAAATTTTTAAAAAGTAATTCATACTTTGTTCATTGGCTATTAGCCTATGATGTCTTCCGCTTAAAACCTTTCCTATACTTGGCAAACGAGGCCCCACTTTCCTTCATCCCTTAGCCCATTGGTGGCAAACCTATGGCATGCATACTGCAGCAGGCTGTTTGTATCACTGAAAGCTCTTCGCCATCACTGCCCTAGCACCTCTCACTGCATTCACCCACTATAAGTGTTATAATTGTTAACTGTGCACTGACAGCCTCTATGAGAGAAATAATTATGACTTTTCAACATGGATGCTCAGTACTGTATATAGCACAATACCCAGCATATTGTACAGCTCAGAGAATGCTTGGCTGAATAAAGAGGGGATGGGAGCACAAGGAGGCACAGGAGGGAGAGACCCACTTTCCTAATGTCTGCGAACTCAGAGTAAAGATCAACTCCACTGCCCTATCCCTTCTGGGACAGAAAATTCTCAGAGAGCACCAATGGCTTTTCTCAAATTTAAATTTGACACCAGAAGATCAAACAGAAATGGATTCAAAGCTACCATATTTAAAAGATTGAACTGCAAGGCTGGCTGAGCACCAGCACTGAGACAGAAAATGAGGCCTGCAGAATATTAGTGTGTCATTTGCTTGCTGGAGAAAAGGCCTTCCTTAGATGGGATCATGGCAAGAAGGAAGACCTCAAGGAGCCCTGAACAAAGAATAAATATTGCTTGGATGAGTACCAAGCATGTGGAGGAGACTGGGACCCAGGAAGTAAGGAACTCTGGATCCTTGTGAAACAGGCTGTATCAATCAAGAGGCTATCCCGTATGCTGCTTTGCAAGCAAAAGTTTATTCATCTTAAGTCTTAGTGATTTTTCTTTAGAATTAAGACATGCTGTTTTAAGCCTCAGCTAGTCTCACAGCATATGAAAGAGTGTCTAAGTTTAACCATTAGAATCCCTTGGTGCTGTGTGTTGATAGAATTATATAGCATTTGACCACCTGTGCAGGGCTGGATGAGTTCCTGGGGTAATATATTGTCTTTGTTTTGGAAAGTCAAAAACTCAGTTTGTTCCTCTTGGTTCTCTTCCTTTCTCCAGCAAATTGCCCAAGAGGTCTCTGAGCTGCATCTGTCTCAGGGGAGACTGTATCCACCTCTCAGCATCATCCAAGATGTGTCTCTGAGAATCGCCATCAAAGTAAGGGGCATCCTACCCCTACAAATGGGTAGTGAGGCTCAACTATTTATCTCTATCTTTTGCAAAGCTAAGGAGATGATAAAGATTGAGTGACAAACTCTGGCCTGCAGGCTGAGTTCCCCAAATCCCAGCCAGTTCTAAGAAGCTCCTGAATTTCCTCTCAAACATAAAGCATAAAGTTCATCAAAGTCTCTGGTATTATAGAATATGGGAGGGATTTTTTTTTAAATGAATCAAAATCATCCATCAGTAAGAAATGTCAGCTTGCATGCATCATGGAAATGGCTCAGGCTTTGAAGTCATAGCTCTGCCAATGAGTAATAGGGTAATAACCTTGGCCTAGTCATTTTCTGGAGCCTCAGTTTCCTCCTTTTTCAAAAGGGCCAGTAGTTCCTGTCTCCCAGAGCTCTGGCTGGAAAAAATGTTAAAAGAACAGTGAGAAAACTCTATATCCAGTGCCTGTCTGGCCATAGCAGATGTTCATTCTTCCCCTGTCAGAATGGCTGGGCCATGAGGTAATTTCATTCAAGGAATATTTCATGAGATTATGCAAAGATGATGGGTTATCAAAGAATTTAAGCATGGTGCTGCCCCAAAATTATCTGGTGAAGTTATAATGAGTACCCGAGGGTTTACTGTACTACCATTTCTATTCATGTACATTTTTGTATCTTTTAAAAATAACTCCATTAATGCATCACACAAGAGTACACACACTCAATGAGTGGTCCAATGCTTGATCCAGAATCAGCCCTAAAGACCAACAGTAAAGCTCACAGGGCAGCTCTACCCTGTCCAATTTCTTCCTTTTTGCAATATTTAGATTTAAGTTCTTAAAAGTGAAATCTAATACCCAGAGAAAAGTTTCCACAATACTCATCTAATTCAACCCACGCCCAGAAAGGAAAACAAACTTAGGTTTGTTTGAGATAGGGTCTTGCTGTGTAGTCCAGGGTGGCCTCAAACTCACAGCAATCCTCTTGCTTCAGCCTCTTGAGTGTTGGGATTACAGGCATGTGCCACCACGCCTGGCTAACAAAATTAGATATTACACATTTTTACCTATTATCTAACTTTATTCTCACACCATTCCAGAGAAATGGGTCATTTCCCTCACTTTACAGATGAAGAAACTGAGGCTCAGCAAGGATGCTGTCATGGCTGGATACTTACAAGCTTGAAAGTAGGCAGAATTTAGGCTGAGCCTCTTGACATTGTCCCAGTCAAAACTGCCTGTCCAGGCAGAAAGTTTAAAATCTCTCCTATCCAGTCGTTTCATGGGCCACAACTCATGAAAGGAATGTGCCTGGCCCTTCCCCTATCCCAGAATGCCATACAAGGGGCTTTAAGCAGGTTTTAGCTTAGATGCAGCTCCTCAGTCAAATATGTTTTTTCCTAGGTCCTTGACTACGCGTACAAACACAACCTGGCCTCCTACTACCCAGAACCTAAGGACAAGGAGGCCTTTGTAAGATCCCTGGTCTACACTCCAGATTATGACTCCTTTACACTGGACAGCTACAGTTGGCCCAAGGAAGCCATGAATGTTCAGACAATCTGATGCAGTCTCAGGGGCTGGGATGGGACTAAAGGAAGTCCAGAATAACAGCCGAAATATAAATGGATTCCAAAATGGCCATCCTTGTCAATGTGTTTTCTTTCCTGTGAGCACCGTGGGTGAAGAAAAATGCTGAGGCATACAGTGAATATGGGCCTTGTCCCTGAAAACCCTGGGAGTTCACTTTCCTGTATCCTTTTCTGAATTCCTTCCCAAGCATTTCTTCATCCATTGATTGCCAACTATTGTCTAGGCCTTGTGGAAAATACAGAATGCTGCCTAGATTCCTATCAAGATTGGACATAATTTATTTTACCATAAAATAAAAAGGCATGGTAAGAGGGTAGAAATGTGTAGATAAAGATCAAAGTTACTCAGAGAGAGGAGAAGACCCTTCCTATCAGAGCATAAGAGAAGGCTTGCGGGGAGTAGTATATGCACTGCATTCCAAGAGTGAAAGACTGGTGGAAGTCATGAAGAGACAAGGAACATGGGTACAGCCACTCGCCAGAAAATATGCCTCCCCGCTTCAGAGAATGCAGTCCCTGTCAGAGGAATACACCCCTTCAAGACTCAGCAGGGTGTGAGGGCTCAGCCGCTAAAGGCAGTTCACTAGCCAAGAGTGGTCACTGCCCTATGGGTTGTAGAGTATCAAACATTCTTTTTAGGTTATTTCTAAAAGAAAACCAGAGAAATGTGGGTGGGGAGGGCCAGCATGCCAAAGAGAGAAGAGGAAGAGAAACAGTTTGAGAGAGAGGAGAGAGAGAGAGAGCGAGAACCATAGAGAGTTCTAAGGAAGACTGGTTTCATTTTCCTAGCTCTGGAACACATTCTTTCTTCCATCCTGCACATTCTATAAAGTAACTGAGCAACCCAGAAAAGCTTTCTTGCAGATGTTATGTCAGTCTGTCCTAAATATTTCTTAGACCAAGTTCAGAATTCACTGCGTCCAACAGAGCTATATCTTAGGGCATAGAGATCACGAAAGAGCTAAGGCCTGTTGGATGGCAGCTTCAAATGTCTAATTTCTTTGTATTACTAATCCTTAGGGACCTACTGCCACCAGTGTCAGAATTCCCACTGCCCACAAGGAGTGAGCCATATCTGATCACCTCTCAATGACAAGCCAGGTGGACTACTGGGCTTCTAGAAGAGTAGTTAGCAGAGCCATTGCTCACCTTCTCCTCTGATGTTTTTTTTCTAACGTGTGCTTAGCCAAGAATATCCTAAGAAATATCTCTCCTCTATGATACCGGGACTCACAGAGATTGGAAAACTACTCAGAGGAAGGTATGAAGAGTGAAGCTGGAATTTGAACATGGGGAACCATTCACATTCTTGTTCATTAAGCACCATGCCCCTGCAGGGGTTTATTGTTTGTTTGCATTTTATTTATGTTTGATAGAAATTGATGGGATGATCTTAAAATTTATATAGAAATGAAAGTGTAAATAAGGACTAAAAGGTATAATAGACAATGTGAAATAGAAAAAACAAGGGACAAAGGGGAAGGAGAAAAAGGGAGGGGAAGGGGAAAGGAAAGAAGGGAATGGAATTAATGTGAGAAAATGAAAACAACGTCTGTGGATAGGGAGGGAGGGGTTGAAGGGAAGGCAGGGGAATGGGGCAAAAACAAGAACCAAGATGAATTACGTAAAGCTGCAAATTTCAAATGATGAATGTCATTATATTGTATACCTTAAAGTACCAATAAAACTTTAAAAATTTATATAGAAATGCAAATAAGTAAAAATAGTCCATTTTTAACAAAGGAGCAAATTTCACTATTCAATTTCACAAACTTACTATATGTGATATAATTAGGTGCTCACATAAATATGTTAAACATAACTGAGAGTTCACAAATAAATCCTAATAGCCAGGCGTGGTGGCGCACGCCTATAATCCCAGCACTCAGGAGGCTGAGGCAGGAGGATCACTGTAAGTTCGAGACAGCCTGGGCTACACAGTGAGTTCCAAGTCAGTCTCAACTACATAGTGAGACCCTGTCTCAAAAAAACAAAAAAACAAACAAGTCCTTATATTTATAGCAAATTGATTTTCCTTCAAAGCTACTAAGATAATTTAATACAGGAAAGGGTAGTCTTTTTTTTTTTTTTAATGATGCTGGGAACAATTGCATGTCCACATGCAAAAAACAAAAGGAAATTTTAAAAAACATAGAAATCTCATACCATACACAAAAATTAACCCAAAATAGATCACAGACCTAAATGTAAAAGACAAAAACTATAAATTTGTTGAAAAAAACCAAGAGAATCTTATGATTTGATATGAGGAGAGTTCTTAGATTTTTTTTTAAAGCGTGATTCAGAATAAAAAAAGATTATAATTCATCAAAATCTAAAACTTTACATTTTTAAACATACTATTTAAAAAAGTAAGTAGTACACAGGGAGAAGATATTTTCAAATTATATATCTGATAAAGGCACTACATCCACAATATACAGAGAACCCTCACAACACAGTGACGATCCAGTTTTTTAAATAAGCAAAATGTATGAATGGCTAACAAGCACATAAAAATATGTTTAACATCATTAGATGAAAACTAAAACCACAGCGGGATACCACTTCACACTCACCAGAATGGCTATGATTTAAAAATTATGTGTTGGTGAGGATGTGGAGAAATTGAAACATCTGATTAAAGAAGATTAAAGAAGATTTTCTACTGCCTTCTAAGTCTCCATTCTAACTCCTCAGTCTCTCGTATATAGTCCCAGAATTCAGCAAGCGTAATACTGTGGTTATACCCCTCAGGTCTCTCCTCAGCTGTGAAATATTCATTTCACTCATATGCCATTATCAGCACACAGCTACATCTCTCTCTCTGAGAATTGCCCTTGACTAAAGGAAGATGCTTCCACTCAAGTTTATACCATTATACCCAGCTATAGTCTCCATCCAACAGGCATTAATAAATGATTGACTGATTCAAGAGTCTAAAGCCCGGCCCTGTTGCCTAAATTGCAGACATCTCCAGATAGTCATCTCATCTTCAAGACACCCTGTGAGTTTGGCTAAAGCCAATACTATGACTCTAAGTATAAATATTCAACATCTTCTGCCTATTCTGGTTTTTTTGGTCCTTTCACCGATGGTGTTCCCTGAGAAAACTCTTCAATAAATCTGAATGCAAATCTCACATTCAGCGTCTGATGGAGAACCGATTTGAAACAGATGGAAAAAACTGACCAAGATTTACCATTTTTCAATCTGTTGCATCAATCTCACATGGTCACCAAAAGCCTTGCTAGATTTTTCAACCTTAGAAGAAATCCTTTGTACAGACTAACTCTGATCCTTTTTAGTCCATGTCCAGAATCAGTAGTACCCCTAGGAAAAAAAATGGCTCATTTCAGGAAGGAACATCCCTCTCTGGAATTCCTACCATCTAGTCCTTGTTGCTTTCATAGCTCTCACATATCCTCAAACATGAATTTTGAAATTTCTTTCACATTTTCTGGTGCTGCAGGAAGTATCCTGAAGTGGAAGTCTCTAGACACAGACTTTCAAATTTCCAGGTGTACATATATTATCTTTTTTCCTAACTTAACCGAATTATGATCAGAGAAGATGCTCTGAATTATTAAAAATATATTAAATTTTTCTGAAATTTGTTTGGTCAAATGTATGATCAAATTTAATAAAATACTTCACATGCTCTTAAAAAAGAATATGCATTTTCACACTGTTGGAGGCATTGTCCCTTATATGTTCATGGGCTCAAGCTATTTGTTTTGATTAAATCCTTATTGACTTCTGTCTACTTGACTGGTTTTAGAAAGAGGGATAGTAAAATTTCCTACAGTATCATAATCTTTTCAATTTTCTTTGTAGTTTTATCCATATTTGCTTTATATATTTTAGGTCAGTATTACTGAATACATAAATTCAGAACTGCTATAACTTCTGGTGAATTCAAATTTTTGAAACTTTAAGCAGTGATTTCTTTATCTTTTCTTCTACTTTTATTTTTTATTTTCTCATATTTGCTTCTACTTTTTATATACTTCTACTTTTTGTATTTTCTTCTACTTTCCTGATGTTAACACACTCATACTATCTTAGAAATCTCTTTCTCTTTCAATTCATTATGTATTCAGATAGCTGGTGAAGGAGGACACTGACATGTTATTTCTTCTATAGAATCTAATCATCTATTCCCAGACAGTAGGAAAATACAGTTATATTAACATTAAAACATACCATCATCTTATTAATTTCATAATAAAACTAATTATCAAGTATCCCAACATCAAGTTATAGCTTTTAAAGACATATGATATTAAATGTCTAACTGGTTCATTAGTATAAACCCACTCCTTTTTTGACTGGGAAGACAATGGAAAATATATTTTTAAACTAAATTTAAGCAATATTCAATATGTTTTGAGGGTTTTTTCCTGTTTTGGAGGGGCATACCGGAGATCAACTCAGGACCTTGCATTTTGGCAGGCAGGCCCAGTACTACTGAGCTTCATCCGGGCCCAGCAATTTCCAATATGTATGGGGAAAAATTACAAGAGTTTCAGAAATCCTGTGAATATTGCTTTAGCTACAAAGCATCTGTACCTTAAAAAGTGTCTGTTAAATTAAACACATCCTCCAGAAGAAAAGGCAACATTTTACTAAACATTTCATAGTCTCCTCCCCATTCAGGATAACCCCTTTAAATTGCTCCCCAAAATGTAAACACTTATTGCAAAGGTTTTTTTTTTAAGCGAAAGACATTAAACACATGTGCTCTAGGAAATGTGGATTTTATGTGAACTTTTAAACAGAGGCTGATCTTTCAAAACGGAGGTTTTCCTAACAGCATAAAATGAGATTTATAGGAAGACATTAAATAATCACATGACACTTGGTAAGAATCCAACAAACTCTGTGCAAACCTGATGTACACCAAACCAATGCAAGATGTAAGAATAGAGCAGCAGGTTAGGGCCAGGAATTTAAGTCAGTGGTACCACACCTGCCTCACAAGTGCAAAGTCCTAAATTCAATAAATAATAACTTCAAATTCAATAAATAAATAAAGGGGCAGGCAAATGACTGTATAGGCTATACTTGCAATTGCTTAAATCACTTAAGGAATACACCTTGTCCTTAAGTGTTTAAGATGTCTAAAGTGCTCTTTATAAGTTGTTAGGATTTAACTCCATACAAGTCAAAATATACAACTATTATCTGGCTATCTTGGCACCTAATCTCATTAAATCTCACACAATGTTTCTGGCATGAACCGTGATAAGCAAAACATAAGAGGTTGCAATACTGTCAAGCTTGTGGCTTACCAATATTCCCAAGGAAGCTTCCTTAGATTTATTCACTAAGCCGGTATGTTGGTTACCACGTACAACAAATTAGATCTACTTCCAGATCCACTTCCAAGGCCATATAGAATCATACAGCCAAGTTTTATAGAATGCAACAATTGTTTGTGTGATCACTGGAGTCTTTGAAGTGCAGTCGCATATCAGAACGGTATTTCTCTAAGTACAAAAGTTGTTTGTTGTTAAAAGCTTCACACCGCTTTTGTCTTATAAACCATACTGCATCTTCATCTTTCATGCCACTTTCAATCAAGGCTAGGGCAACAAGCACTGGAGTTCTCCCAAGACCTGCAACACAGTGAACAGCAATACAATAACCAGGTTCTTCACGAAATTTAATGTTTACAAGATTTAACCAGGCATCAACAATGTTTGGATGGTGATGAACCATCATCAAAAGGCCAATCCAGAAGCTGAATCCCTTCTTCCTCCACAAGAGCAGGGTCACACATTGCTTCACACACTCTTACTATTGTGGTAACTCCATATATCTTAAGTTCTTCAATAAATCTGTTTAAAGTTGCACTGGTTGGGTATGTAATAAGATATCTCATGTTCCTGTATGTGACTTCCACAGGTGCTAGGTGATTCATTGGAGCCATATTAATCCAGTTTCAAAAGAGGAAAAAATTGAAAAGTTTTGGAACACAGAAATGTCAAGAAACTGATGTCCACTCCGGTGTACTCCATATGAAATTCTCAGAGCTTTTAATATGATATCGAGAGTGGTAGGAAACGAAAGGACCCTCCTAACAAGTGGTAGTAACTACTTATTCATACTAGGTCCCTGGAAAGGAGGTGCACGGAAGTTTACCTCATCTAGTCACAGTTCTCATGAAATGCTTGGATGACTTCACTTGTGTCCAGGTTTCTTGCTTTTGTGGGGACTTCCCGGTGTAGTAGTAATGACTTTCCACAGTTCACTTGTCCTCATCAAGGTCGTGCTGTGCCTGGAAGTACTCTCCAAGAAACTCCACAAATTTATGGCCAAGAATACCACAGAAAAGAATAAATTTACTCATGAAAGGCTGTGGCCTAATCATACAGCCTGTCCCGTGGTTTTGACACGGGCAGTAGCTGGAGGCCCAGAAGTGGTAGAAGGTGTCGCAGAGAGGAGGCGGCAACAATGCAGACTGCAGAACATCAAAATCTACCTCTCGGGGGAGCTCCTCTGAAAGACGTACAGAAGGAACTAATACACTCACCCCCAAGCGCCCTTACAGCACAAGCCCTTTTATATACTCGGCTACGTAAGCGACTTCTCACCAATCGCGCTCCGGGAAACAAAGATCCAATGAGCAAGGGCGGGAGGCCCGGGGGGCCCGCCCCCTTCCCTGCGCGTTGCAACCTGTGGCTGACAGGATCGCGGGAGAGATCTTTGTCCCTCCCTCAGTGAAGTGGGGCGGAAGAGGGACTGCGGAGCGGGGCGGGACAAGGTTGAAGAGAAGAATGGGTAGACCCGACCGGGAAAGGAAAGGTAGTGGAAAGTTCCCAGCCATTGTGTCTTTCTGCTTCATAGTTGAATATTTTAACTCTATCTTAGGAATAACATATTGTTTGGCCTTTTTTCCTTTTTTTCTTAATACAGTGACAAAGTCTTTTAAATTTTTTCCTTCCTTAACTTCCTATTTTCCCCCTTCTGTTTTGGAAGTTTATAATTGTGACTAACGTTTTGTTAGCATGAAATACGGGTTAAAAATACTGTTCTAAATTTAAATGGCTTTACGCAAATTTAATACAACGACCCTATCTATAAATTAAATACTACTATGAGTCTGTTGTTCTAATTTTAAAAACCAAGACACGGAAAGGTTAAGAAATGTGCCCAAGATCATACAGCTGGTAAATGGCAGTGCTCAGATTTGAATCTTTCAATTCTGGCACCGGAATCTACCTCTGTGATACATGTGACCTGTTTTACACGTTATTTCTACTCTTTTAGTGCTTAAATTACTTAGAAAAAGTCAAATACTATTCAGAATTTTTTCCCATCTTTTGAAGAAATTCAGCATCGTTCATTAATATTGCCAAGCATTTGGTTTTTAATGCCACAAATTGGATGTTGCTTATTAAAAAGTCAGTGTTTAAATCTATTCAACAAGTTATTGATTTCTTTGCTCATTTCTTTCTTGCATCTACATACGTCTTTCTGAGGTTTCAGTATTTTCTTTATCCAGAAGTATCTTTTGGAGATTCCTTTAGTTTGGGAACATGATCAACTTTGGTAAGTAATTTATAAGTATGGAAAATACGCATTCTGTCACTGTTAAATGCATTTCTTTTATTGTTAATAAACTATTTCATCAGCTTTTTTTTTCTAAAATTCACTTGCTGGTTACATTGTTCTACAGTGATATTTATTTTCTCTCATTTTTTTAAAGACATTATTTCTTGTCCTGGAGTTTCTTCTTTAAGTCTGTTAGAATTTTCCAAAATGTCTAGACTTTGTTTCCTGGCTTATGAATCCTCTATAATAAAAAAATCCTATGTCTCTCTTCTTCCCTCTTTTTTTCTTATACATCATTATCTCATCACTCTTCTTCCTTCTTTAATAATTCACCCTGATAGGTGGGGCTGAGCAAAGTAGAAAGCTGGACAAAGGTGAGGTATATGTAGGCAGTAGCACAGAATACCAGAGTCTCTGGGGATGAGGAGAGGCATTTAATCAGCAGTGAGATGCTGATCACAATCTGAGTCACCAAACATTAGCTTAGTGCTCTGCACAGTGTCAATACTGCTACCAATGGTAATAAATTACAAATTCAGTTCCTCGGGTAAAAGAATATGTATGACATTAAATCTATTCATTTGAAAATACCAAAATTACTTTGTCTTTTTCTTTAACAAAGCAGCCTATATTTTAACTAATATTAAGACAATATAAAAATGTATTATATACTAGAGCCTGAGAAATGCTCTAGGATAGAGCAGGTGGTCTTTGGTAGAACATACCTTACTTAACCCAGTCTTTTGACAAGACAGTAAATCCTCTTCGGTGGCACGTACAATTTAACACTTCCTATTTAGAAGACAAAAAAGTGCAGCTTGCTACCAGCATTCATTTAAATAATATATTTTGTAAGTGGAAATAGCACTATTAAAAACAGAATGTAATAACAGAATGATGTATCTTATTCCCAAAAACTATAAATATACTAGAGCATCATGAAAATAGTAACAAAACAAATATTTTGTGGCAAATTTTGAGAATAAGGTTAGATTTGTAATCCTTGAGCTATCCATCCCAGAGTAAAAGCTATAGCTGTAACCATCTCCTGGTGAATGTTTTGAGACAAATGGTAATGAGCTAAATTCAAATGGATAGGCAGTTTGGCTGTTGAATCAGCCAGACCCCCTTCACAGTACATACTTATTCCCATGATCAATATAGAATGATCATGTAGAAATGGACAACAGAATGTTGGCCCAGGAGGTCACCAAGGAACGATATCCTTCAGGCAGTGACAAGGTCCCAGTGGTGTCATCAATTAGAAAATGCCTACAGTTTTCCAGACGGGGTTGCTTTGAGCCCCTGAGATAAATAGCCTGACCCGTTTATATGACGTCCACACACAGCCCTATGAACAAGACAGACAGGGGTACTTTACCATTTTGGATTATCATACACAATCAGACACTTAGAAAATATTTCTTATGTCATTATCCAGTATTGATGAAAAAGGATGAAGTCCCAGAGGGAGTGGCAGGGCTGAGTAAGCAGTAGCCAGCAAAAAGCTGGATTCCATTCTTGACTCCTGTGGCAAATATATTCTAGCCCTCAAAATCATTTAGATACCTTCACTGCCATCAAAGGCCAGTTACAGGAATAAATAAGGGAGGGAGACAGGAAGAGAAATCTGCATAAATTAATGCAATAATTGGTTGTTAAAGCGACCCACTCGAAGCACTAAACCTGAACAACAGTTTTTCTTCCTCTGAGGTACAAATATGCAGTTTCATAATCACTCCAAATATGCAAAAGATTTTTAAAAAATAGTTCTCTGTGAATTGCAGATCCAAATTTCAAGTTTTACACAAGTAACCGGGAGCCATGCAAGAACTTGTTTGTGGGCCACAGGTTGCTCTCCCCCGTGTTGGAGATGTGCTTCTGGCACTGCTTGCAGCGAGGGTACTTCTCACACTGGTCCAAGAGGAACAGCTTGTCGGAAGCCCTGAGGGGAGGAGAGTGAAAGCAGCAGTCAGCAGGTACTTCCCAAGGGTATGAAGGCTGAGGAAAGCAACAGCAGGATCCTCTTTCAAGAAACCTGTAACCCACCTGCATCTCTCTGTCTCTCCCTGCCAAACTACCACCTGTGGCCCACCCCAGATTCCAGCATCTCTTGCTTGAAACCTCCACTGTGTCCTGTCCATGAAATCAAAAAACCTGACTTGGTGTCTTTACGACATTCTGACCCTATCCTTCTCTGCAGCCGTGAGAATGCAGATGCTGAAAGCCATAGAGCCAGCAAAGCTTCTGTAGTTGTTGTTTTTTCCCTGAGCGTGCATCTCCATTTCTTAGCCTCCCTGAGACGAATTAAAGAGGGAGATCAGGCCATTAAGCTGCAGGTCAATAGATAACACACTGCAGAGCAGTAAGAATAGACCAGCACCAAAAAGGCCCAGGAGACCAGAACCTCTGGAGAATCTAGAACATGGGAGAAAGTGGAGATGAAGAGATGGACAAAAGTGTGTGGAAGCAGAGATGCAAAAGCAGTAGTGAATGATTTTCCACTTTGACAGTTATTCAAGCCATCCCTGATATGGTCCCCTGCACCCTTAACATTTCTGCAAGGGTGGACGTCTGTTTAAAAAGAAAAGAAAAGGAGCATTAACAGCAGCCTTAAAGTGGGGGGAAAACAGAAACAAAAAAGTGGGTAAAGAACTACCTGATTTGCATTTATAAGAGGACAGAGTGTCTGCTAATCACATACATGTGAACCTTGTTTTTGCTTTTTACCTCAGCCACTTCCTTCTTACTATCTACGGTTTGTTCAAGTTCCTGCCCACAAGTTGGTCTAAGTCCCTCTGTAACAAGTCTGCTGCACTGTGTCCCCAGCACAGATTTGTTAGACTACCACTGAAGATTATTATTTCTGTCCATTCTTTATCATTGTGTTAGCCAAGCAACTCAAAATAAAGACTCCTTGGCATTAATCTCAATGCTATTTACCTACTTTGCAGAAAACCAGTAATAGAGCTTAAAGGCTCCAACTCCTCTTTCTCTTTTCTTTAGGCCAAACAATCCCACTTCTTCTTTGAAACCCATTTTCTATATCATCTATCATACTTTCATAGTCAAAATATGAATTTCACTCGGAAAGACAGGTGAGAAAAACTTACAAGAAAACCTTTTTATGTAAATTTTTATTAATTTTATTGTAACTGTGATTCTCTTGTGAAAAGAATTTGGAGATGAACAAATCAATTACATTATTTTAAAAAATAATCCTCACTACAGAGAACAAAAGATCTGTGGCACATTATCTTTGAAATATCTTTTGCAAATTTTTCTTCTAAAAAACAAATTATAATTCTCTCACAGACCACATACATCTCTTTTAAAGGACTACACAAGGCAGCTAAGCCGTACTCACAAAAGCCCCAAGCCACAGGTCTGTTGCTGGAGGAGGTAAAAATACAGCATCCCCTTACTCATGTTGCACATCTTCCTACTGAGAGCACCACTGCCTCCTTAGCCTCTGTACAAAATCACTGTGACGACAGCCAGCATTGTTCCACAGTTGTTAAAGCTCATGATTTTAAAGATGACCCAGTGATTTTCATTTATCAACTGGACAGTTTACACCTTTATAAAACAATTTCAATAACACCAAGATTTGACTTCCTCTAAAGTATAAGAAAGCAAAAATTTATATAATATATAATAATAATTTTTAAAAAGCAACCCTGTGCAGGTATCATCAAAAACATGATCACATTCAGAAGAGAGAAAAGATTTGGGCCACAGGCATACACACATGCACACATGCCACGGTCAACAGTGTACACTTGGTTTCTGAGGGAAGGATGTACAGTCTCCTCAACAACACATGGCATGGCCTAAACAAAGGCAAACTGAATACTGCCTGCATGGAGCACCGCTTAAACGTCTACTTTATGCCAAGCGAGTTGTCTTCCTTGGGTCAGCTCAGCCACTGCCTGGCCAGCCTGCCATCTGCCAGTGTCCTTCTGCCCTTGTTCCCCAGGCAAGAAGAGTGATGTGCAAGATCCCTAGGAGCTTTAGGGTTTCCATCCTGTCCTCTGAAATGCCCTCTGAGTAAAGAGGTGTGGACCCTGCTCTACAGACACAGTACCTGGTGTCCAATGAACAGGGAAACAGAACATAGTGCAATTCCCCCAGAACAGCAAGAAATTTACAACCACCTAAAGAAACGTGGTGAATGGTGCTCATCAATGCATCATAAATAACTAAAGAAATGGCCAGTACTCACAATTTATGGCTGTGCATTCTCAGTCACCAAAAAACCAGCACAGCTGCATATCTGAGGAACACATGGTGTAACCACCATTTGCTGTACTGAAAAAATCCCCAACACCATGCTGCCCTGCCATTCTAATTCCCACAACAACAACAACAACAACAACAAAAATGGAAAGTAAAGACACAGGAAAATACCACTAGAAAAAAATGGAGAAGAAAAATTTTTTTTTAAAATTTGTAGATCAAGTTACATTATAACAAATTTTACCCATGATAAAGGCTATTTGGCAATTTAAACTATTATTTTAGTGTAACTAGGTTTTGTTTTCATATTTTGATTGAATAGATGGTCTGTTTCATCAAAATTTTAACTCTGTGTTATCCCACTTTACATTGTAAAAGATTTTAATTTCTTTCTAAGTATAGTATTTTCTCATCTTTTTATTTGATCCCTGAAACTCCTGGGTTAGCACAGACAGGGGAGTATTTACTTCCATTTTATAAATAAGACAAAACAATTAGCTGCTCCAAATTTAGTGAAATTATCAAAGCCAGGGTTCCCAACTGTAGACTGTATACACAGCTGCAGGGAGGCGGGTGGTCTCATACTGAGTGTTACAGTTTCTATCAAGAATGTCTGTCCCCCAGAGGCCGCATGTGCTCACAAGTGGGGCTTGTAGAAGATAACTGGATCCCTGGGACAGTATACTCATCAGTGGTGAGTTCTCATTAGCTACTGGTGAGTTCAGTAGCTGAGTGTGCTGGTGGAAGGTGGGGCCTGCTTGAGGAAGTGGCAGGTCACTGGGGAAGAGGTTTTCTCTTCCCCCACTCCCACCTCCTGGCTCCCACCTTCACTCTCTCTGCTTCCTAGCTGCCATAATGTGACAGCTTTCCTTCACCTAGGCCCTTCCGCCACAGCATTTCTATGTTTAAACTTGCTGAACATGGGCTGAAACTTCTGAAACATGAGCCAAAATAAACCTCTCCTTTAAGTTGTGGCAACAGCTACTAGGTATCAGAATCCTCCAATAAAAAATCAGTACTAACCTCCACTGGTTCATTTTTTCATAAAAGAGCACAGCCTCCTTTTCATCTGTCAAGCACTGATTCACCAACTACTGTGTGGTTATTATATAAATACTGTGTCCCAGTGGTGAGAAAGTGACTAAAACAATGGGCATCTCACTTTCCAAGTGTCAAACTTACCCACAATTCCTTGACTCTGCTCTTCAGTGATCATCCCATACATAAATAAGCCTTAGAAGTGTTCAGATCAGAAACTCACTCTCCCTGCTTCCAAATAGTTATTTTCAAAGAGAATCCCCATTCTCTACGAATGGAAAATAAAGCTACCTTGAGCAGATACAAAGTTTAGGGCAGGGCTGGTAAACCTATGACATACAGTCATAGTATATCTTACTAATACAGACTTGTTTTTTCCATAAAATTTTCTAAGCAGCCATTACTAATCAACTGGAGTCTGACACTTGAAACCTGTCATCGCAACATTAGAGGAAACTAAACAGGGCAGGGGGGATGCAAATAAAAAGCTGGTTCAAATCATTTCTTACCGCTCAAAAGCTTTTTCCTCCAGGTCCCGCTGCTTCTTCATAGTAGCGCTTCTTTCCCAGTCCTCCTGCAAGCATTGGTTGATCCTTTTCACTCGCTCCACATCAGCAGTTCTGTCTGCTAAGTGCCTGGAGAAAAAAGAACAGTCTGACTCTCTTCATAATACTTGGAAGGGCATGCACCAACCGTGGGAGCCCCATTCCTTTTATTTTACATAGAAAAATAACTTTGTTGTTGTTGTGGGGTTTGCTTTTTGTTTTTGAGATGGGGTCTTGCTATCTAGCTCAGGCTAGCCTTGAACACACTATGTACCCAGCTGACCTCAAACTTGTGGCCATCCTCCTGCCTCAGCCTCCTGAGAGCTGAGATAACAGGCATGCACCAACACACCCAGCTATTTACTAATTTTGAAATATACTGAAAAGCATGGCCGCTGTAAAATCATGGTGAAACTCCTAGTTGTCAAATAATTTTCAGGTCCAGGACCTTTCATCTTCAATGGTGGTTTAAATTAGCAAGATAGGATCCTTTTTCCAAATAGCATCTTCAACCTTTAAAGCCATTAATTTCCTTTGAAGCTAATTTAATTCATATGAAGAATCTTCCCCCATAGATTTCCTATCCTGTATGTTTCTTTCCTTGGAGTTCAGCTCCTCAGCTGTCAGTAATCAGCCTACAGACACGTTACAAGACAAAGGAGATATGCATACAAATCAAAGTCTAGAAAGGGGAAATGGAATAGAAGTGACTAAGAAAAAGGAAATAGGGAAAATGTTCAACTTTGTAAAGAGGTTAAGGGGCAAATTGAGTGTTTGGTGAAGTCCATGTCATCAAAGCAGTGACTGCAGCATAATCTTTCCAAGTGCAATGTCTTACTATTCTTAGCATTTTGTTTCTATCACTTGTCTCCAAACATACCATCACAACCACTGTGAATCACCATAAGCCTGGTTTTAATTATTTATGTGTGTCTATTACTTGTCAATAGAGCTTTTACTATTAGTTCTTATTAAACTCCCCAGAGCTTCAATAAATTGACCATTGATTTAGCTTACACTGAAGGGCTTTGTGTTTAAGCGACAACAGCCACTGGGTGTTGGAATCCTGTGATAAAAATCAGTACTATCCTCTTCTGGTTCATAGCCACCTTTTCATCTGACAAGCACTGACTTCCCAGTTATTGTATGGTTATTATAAAGATTAAATGATAACACCTGCAAAAAGTTCCAGTGCCCATCATGTCATGGGAGTTTACTGACAAATGATGACTTCTTTTTTTCATACACTTTTTTCTTTTCAGTTTTAATTATGTTTTTTTAAAAAAGTACCACCTTATCCAGTCTTAAGTGTAAATTTATTTGATACTGAGTATATTCATGTTGTGCAGCCAATTTTCAGAACTCTTTTCAACTTGAAAAACTAAAACTCTATACCCATTGAACAACTCTGTTCTTCCTCCAGCCTCTGACAACCACCATTCTCTCTGTTTCTAAGAATTTGATGTTTCTAGATAACTCATGCTAAGTAAAATCATACAATATTTAATATTTGTCTTTTGTGTCTAGCTTATTTACTTAGCATACTGTTCTCAAAATCCATTCATGTTTTAGCATGTTAGAATTTCCTCCTTCTGGATATGTACCCAAAAGAACCAAAAGCAAAATCTTAAAGAAATACTTGGCACTCGTGTTCACAGCAGCCCTATTCACATAGCCAAGATGTAGAAGCAACCCAGATATCTGTCTACAGATTAATAAAATGTGACATAAATATATAATGAAATATTTTCCAGCCATATAAAAGAATGAAACCGTGTCATTTGTGGCACCAAAGAGGGAACGGGAGGACACTGTGTCAAGTGAAAAAGCCAGGCACAGAAAGACAAATACCAAATCTTCTCACTCATTTGTGGAAGCTGAAAAAAAATGATTTCACAGAAGCAATTGTAACAGAGGCTGAAAAAGGGTAGAGGGGAACAGGGTAACATGTACCAAAATACAAACAGGAAGAACTAGTTCTGGTATTTGTTTGTTTGTTAATCCCAGTAAGGTAACTATAGTCTAAAACAATTCATGACATATAACTTGTCTACAAGTTATCAAAATAACTTGAAGAGTTGGGAATTTTCAACACATACAAAGTATAAAATTTTGAAGAAAGGAAAATGCTAAATACTCTGATTCGATCATTATACATTGTATACATGTATTGAATAATCATACTGTATCCATAAATATGTACACATATGTCAGTTAAAATCACATGTTAATGAATGTCTAATACAGAATTGTTATAATAGCAAAACATACCATCATGTCGGGAGTTTACTGACAAATGATGACTTCTTTTTTTCATACACTTTTTTCTTTTCAGTTTTAATTATGTTTTTTTAAAAAAGTACCACCTTATCCAGTCTTAAGTGTAAATTTATTTGATACTGAGTATATTCATGTTGTGCAGCCAATTTTCAGAACTCTTTTCAACTTGAAAAACTAAAACTCTATACCCATTGAACAACTCTGTTCTTCCTCCAGCCTCTGACAACCACCATTCTCTCTGTTTCTAAGAATTTGATGTTTCTAGATAACTCATGCTAAGTAAAATCATACAATATTTAATATTTGTCTTTTGTGTCTAGCTTATTTACTTAGCATACTGTTCTCAAAATCCATTCATGTTTTAGCATGTTAGAATTTCCTCCTTCTGGATATGTACCCAAAAGAACCAAAAGCAAAATCTTAAAGAAATACTTGGCACTCGTGTTCACAGCAGCCCTATTCACATAGCCAAGATGTAGAAGCAACCCAGATATCTGTCTACAGATTAATAAAATGTGACATAAATATATAATGAAATATTTTCCAGCCATATAAAAGAATGAAACCGTGTCATTTGTGGCACCAAAGAGGGAACGGGAGGACACTGTGTCAAGTGAAAAAGCCAGGCACAGAAAGACAAATACCAAATCTTCTCACTCATTTGTGGAAGCTGAAAAAAAATGATTTCACAGAAGCAATTGTAACAGAGGCTGAAAAAGGGTAGAGGGGAACAGGGTAACATGTACCAAAATACAAACAGGAAGAACTAGTTCTGGTATTTGTTTGTTTGTTAATCCCAGTAAGGTAACTATAGTCTAAAACAATTCATGACATATAACTTGTCTACAAGTTATCAAAATAACTTGAAGAGTTGGGAATTTTCAACACATACAAAGTATAAAATTTTGAAGAAAGGAAAATGCTAAATACTCTGATTCGATCATTATACATTGTATACATGTATTGAATAATCATACTGTATCCATAAATATGTACACATATGTCAGTTAAAATCACATGTTAATGAATGTCTAATACAGAATTGTTATAATAGCAAAACATCTGAAAAAAGTGAATGTTTATCAATAGTGTAAAAGTTACAATACATCCATATTATAGATATTATGTTGCCATTAAAGAATGAATTTGGTATATACACTTATGGACTTAGATGTAAATTAATGATACACTAAGGTAAAATGTTGTACAGTAAGTAATGCATAAAATCTCCCAGACTTCCTTTTTATTTACAAAAATGGAAGGAAAAATATATGTGTGTGTGTATTATTTGAATATATTTGTTTAAAAGTGGGAGGAAATGTAGAAAGTTACAAATTAACCTTAACATTGACTACTTGATGGAGATTATTAACTTTTTAAAAATCTTTTAATTAATCTCATCAACTGATTTATTTCAATGGGCAGAGTTTTTTTAAGAAGAGCAAAAATGTTCAAAGAAAAAACGTAAAATGAGTATAAATACCTTCACAGGGCTGTTTGGATCAAATTGACTAAATGATTCCCTCTGAAAGAAATAGGAAGACTTAAAAGCACATCTTCAGATGGACCAGAGAAGAACTGGGGAGTTGAAAAGATGAGGAGGTAAGAGAATCTACTATAGATTATAATCTATAACCCATAAAGGATACAAAATAAAGAACAAAGATCTGTCCCAGATTGAAAAGAGGGTCCTTTAACAAGAGAGCCAGAAAAAGAGATAACTAAGACCATTGTCTTCATTTATTCAAAGCATTATGATATATATGATATATAGGCTCTCATACACATAATCTCATAGCACTCCCAGCAAGAATAGGTAGGGCAAGTGTGATTATCCTTTCTTTTCATATAAGGAAAAGATGACTCTGACATCCTGTATGTGATATGGCTCAGGACATACAATTTGGAAGTGACAGTTTAATCCTCCTGACTCCTAACACCTAAAAGCAATGATGCCAGCAATAATGCAAAGTATCACAGGTCAGGCTGTGGGAGAATTCACAGGCAGAACCATCCTGGGACAAGTGCTGGCTGTCAGACTGCTATAAAACAGAAGCTAAAAAGGAGCTGAATCCTTTCCTGAGGGAATATATTTTAAAATAAAATCAGTAGAAAAATAAAAATAAAATCAGTAGGAAAGACATCTTTCCCTCTGGTATGATTATGCTTTTACAGATATATCTGATGGAGGATCTGTACACAGAATGTGTAAAGAACTTTCAAACTCCACCGTAAGAAAACAATTCAGTGAAACAATTAGGAAAAAGATTTGAATAGCTACTGCAGATATTAAACTTACGAAGATGCATAGAGTGCAAATGGACACATGTTCAACATCATATGTCACTAGGGAAATGTAAGTTAAAGCAAGAAATATCACCACACACCTATTGGAACAGCTAAAATTTTAAAAAGACATTATTCAAAGTGTTTGCAAGGGTGAGGAGGAACTAGAACTGCTATATATTGTTGGTTGGGATTATATTTGGATAACATAAAACCCTAGGAAATGCAAACAAATTTGTAATGCAGAAGTGGATCAGTGGTTTCTCAAAGATGGGGAAGGGTAATGAGGAATTACAAAGAGGCACAAGGAAGCTTTTTTGGGAGATTATCATTATTGTGGTAAACTTTCATGAGTGGATGCCTACATGCAGCAAAACTTAGGAACTTGTACACTGTAAGTACATGCACTTAACTGATACACTTTGTGGTATATCAATTATATCTTAATAAAGTTGTGTTTTCACAAAAAGAATAAGAAAAGAACCAGTAGGAAATTCCCTCCGGAATGTTTATGCTTTCATAAATCCTTTTATACTGCAACCATCTCTCCTCCCCACCATCAAAATGTCCACACAGCCTTTTAGGATTATTATAATCTTTTAATCTGTCAGCAGTACACCTTGTGGGTCAAAAACCATGGAATCTGTTTTTAAAAATCGTATTCTCAGAGAAACAAAACGAGTCAATTTTATAATTCTCAGAATTGTGGCACAGGAGTAGTAAAAGTCATGGGCATAACCTTGTGCCACAAGCATTTCCAGTTGTCAATATAGTAGAAAGTGAATCCCAGCTCTTCACCCCACAGCCCTTTGCCTGCTTCTCAATAGCTTCTCACACTACCACATCACCACCCTACACAGACTGAGAACAGACCACTTACTACCTTTTATTTTCTGCAACCACTTCTTTTCTCCTCTTGAAAAAGCCTTTAGCACCCTCTACATTAGGTAAAATGTTCAGAATGACTAGGAGTTCTGTGCTGAAATCAGTAAAATGAGTAAATCATTACCTGTGGGCAGTCAGATCTCAGTAGGACCTCAAATAAGAACAATCTCATTTCAACTGATCTAATGAATAATTATGCCAATTGGTAATCCAGAAAATAAAAAAACAGCCTCCTCTTCATTTTTCTTCTCCTGTAATAGCAGTAGCTACCCTTGACTGAGAACTTACTCTGAGCCAGGCACTACACTAACCACCCAGATAGATACTTGTATTATTCCTAATTGATAAGGAAACCAGAGCCCTCAGCAGTATGTAACCTTCCCGGTGTCACCCAACTAGCAAAATAACACCAACCAATCAGAATGGATACTGGAACTGTCTGGAGGTTTTGGGTATTTATCCTTTAGGTGAAAGATCAGGGAGAGATAGGATGGTGGTGCCAGGGGTGGGGAGGAAGCAGTCTGGGCAACAGTGCAGCACTGTGGGGCTTGAGGCAACAGTTATTTACCAATAGATATGGAAATACTTCAGTATTTTAGCAAATATATACACATATAAGTACACACTTCCCTGGGAACATGCAAGACTCTCCTACATCAGACTTGATTCCAGAACTCACGTACTTCACCACCCCAACCTCTCCACCAACAATTAAACCCCACACTGACCACGAGATCCCAAATCCTCAACTTACTGTCCACTCATATTTTTATATCTGGACGCATTTGTTTCAGAACATAGCAGATCTAAGCACTATGCCATTAACCACTTAGCGAATTTATAAAAGCTTTAGTAAAATAACCTTTTCTTCTTTTTATAAATATAACTACCTTCTCAAAAATTGGATTCCTTTGGACAGAAGCTTCTGTGGAACTCCTGATACCTTGGTACTTTTGCTAATTAAGGATCTGAGAAGTACTGAACATCTAAAAAGAAGAAACCAGAATCCTCTGTAGCAATCTGAGGTGGGGGTGGGAAGTAGGATATATGAACAATGAAAATGCTGGAAAGGCACCATAGAGCTGCTGCAAGGCTGAGAGCCTGTCGGGATCTTCAAAAATGTCCTAGTGGTGAGGTGACAAATTGGGCATTTTGAGAAACTGGGTGTATAAGAGTTGAACATAAAGATACGTGCACTGATGTGGCATAATCTTCCTCTTCTTATTCCATCACTTTCACTGTCACCCTTTGGATGGGAGGAGAGGTTAGTGGAAGAAGAAAAAGGGCCTGAGTGTCATGTCTTGGTTTACCTGAGTATGATACTACATCTATGGTTCATATTATACTTTGAGTGGATAATGCTGAGATGTACAATTCTTTTAAGAAGCAGTACTATAAAGGGAAAGGAAAATACCGGAAGGGAATTGGAGGAAGACATGAAATCAAGAGAGATATATTATTTAGTAATTTTTTCTCCATAGTGTGAATTATTCAGGATTACAGGAGATGAAGTATGTGATGAGCTTAGAACAATGTCTTTCACAATTAATTAATTAAGTCCTCAATGTGTTAGGTATTATTCTTACCTCTCTGCTAGGGGGGAAGGGCAGGAGGAAGAGAGGGAGGGAGGGAAGGAGAAAGGAAGAGAAATAGAGGAGAAAAAGAGAAGAGGAAGGAAAGGGAAAAAGGAAGAGAAGGGGAGGAGGAGGAAGATGAAGACAATGATGACAAAAGGAGGAGGAGTGAAGGAAGAGGAAAAAGGAGAAGAAAACAAGAGGAAGAAGTGCAGGAGGAGACGGAAGGGGAGGAAATGGTCAGAGGGTGAAAGTCATGGCTCCTTACTCTGTCTTTGTCCTCTGAAGCATCTGCAGATCCCGCTTCTGATCCATCAGCTGCTGCAGGATGGCTTTCCTCTTGGAATTAGCAGCGGACTCCAGCTGGTGCTTCATGTAATTCTGTTGTCGTTTTCGTCTCTCCACCATCAGCTCATCTTCATTATTACCAAAGATAGGTTCAGAAGAGTCTGGTTCAAATATGGGCAACTGGAAGGGTTTATTCTTTATCTGAAACAGGGACATATGTAATGCAAATTATAATTCTACCAAGGAATAAGCTTTTTACACCGAACTCTCTAATATAATCAAATGCCAACAACTTACAGGAAGGAAAGGGGGCTTAAAAACCACCAAAAACATAACACTAAGTATGAATAACATTACAGTATGAATACATTTTTATAGAATGCTAATGAAGCATGATCACTTTACATATAATTGTCCCCTCACCTGTGCATCCAAAGCTCTTTTGTAACACTGTGTTTCTTCCATCTTATCTTTTAAATATTTGGCTCTTTGGGCAGCAAGTCTGGCATTTAAGAACAGGAGAAGGTGGGAGCAGTTTTATAGAATCTTTAGTAATACAGATTAATGTCATCAAAGCATATTCAGCAAGTACTCATGTTAAGAGAAATGAGAGCATGATAAATAAAAATTGCTGATTCATTCTAAGAGCTTTCATGTTAAGAAAAAGTAACTCAGTTCCACAGGCCAGTGTACAATGTGTTGAACACAGGATAGATACAGTAAGTATAAGCAAGTAATTGGCCATCAGGTCCAAATACTACTAAAACAGCAGGTCCCCGCCCAGGCCACCCCTGCCAATTCTTTAACCAATCACCCCACAAAGAATGGCTGCTATCAAGAAATCACACAATAACAAATGTTGGCGGGGTTGTGGGGAGAAAGGAACCCTCCTCCATTGTTGGTGGGAGTGCAGACTAGTGCAACCACTATGGAAATCAATATGGAGATACCTCAAAGAGCTTGGACTGGAGGTGCCATTTGACCCAGCCATCCCTCTGTTGGGTATCTTTCCAAGAGAACTAAAAGAATCATATCACAGAGAAGTATGCGCACCCATGTTTATAGCGGCACAGTTTGTAATAGCTAAATCTTGGAAACAACCTATTTGCCCATCCGTTGGAAACTGGATAAAGAAGTTGTGGTTTTTCTATAAAATGGAATATTACTCAGCCATAAAGAGCGAGAGAATAGATTCATTCATAGGAAAATGGATACATATTGAAGATATACTCCTAAGTGAAATAAATAAGTCCCACATGTGTAAATACCAAATAGTTTCCCTGGTGTGAATATTCTGCAACAATGCATAAGATTCTAATAAGATTACTGACATTTAGAAATGGGAGGAAAGGAGCTAAAGGTGTAGGGAAGGTGTGATACGTAGGGGAAGAACAAAAAGGGAAAAGAAAAAAATGTGAGAGAATGAAAAGATGAAAATAAAGTGTTTGTAGATGGGGAGGGGAGGAGGGGGTGAAGGGAGGGCAGAGGTAAGGGGAAAAAATGAGAATCAAGACTTGCCATGTAAAGGTACATGATCCCAACAATGAATGTAACTGTACTGTATCCCTAAATGTACCAATAAACTCAATAAAAAAAAAAAAAGAAAGCAAGACATAACTTCATCTTATAAACATATATCAAGAGTTTTTTTAGGAAAAATAATCTATCTTGTTATAAATGATGATTCATTGTGTGCAACTTCTAGGAAACCCAAAGGACCTATTAAGTGAGAATAATTGAATGTATACATTTTATAGAAATACACTTTTATGATCACAAAAACTAGCTTATTGTTTGTCTTAGAAATCTCTTCTGCACTATGGTAGCCTCCACAACTGCTCTCCTGACTTCAGTAGTAGAAATATGGGCCCTCTATAGGCTTATATGAACTCCATGGCCCTGACCCTATCCAAAGCCTCAGAAAATCCAATCAAAACCAGTTAAGATTTTCTCTCTTGAAAATTTGGAGTTGAGACTAACATTCTTCAAGTAATGGGATAATGTCAACTAAGGAGTACTAGGTAAAATCGAGGAAATGCCAATCTACCTGGGTTTTTTAGTCCTTCGTTCTAGTCTTTCCTGGGTTCCCTTTACATTTCTGCTCTCAGGTTCCATAGGACACTTTATGTACTTGTAATAAAACTTCAGTTTTGCCATGAGGTTGCCTTAGCACCTAATAGCTGGACATGATGCCTTCTCAAAACAAGTTCCCCTCCACCATGTACCAGTATTGGAGATAGCAAAACAATATAAAATGACACTATAATTATGATAATTATAGCTTAGCAATCATTATTCTGGTACCAGGAATTGAACTCAGGACCTTGTGCTTACCAGGCAGGTACAGTGTGCTGAACTACATCCCTGGCCCCCATTACTCTACTTATAATAATGGCTTTTTCATTTTTGTAATGAAAAGTTACTCTGTGGTACTGGCTGCTAATTGGGTCGGTTTCTTCATTTGGTTACAGTGATGTTAATGAAGCTATCATTACTGATTCAACCTTACATAGAAATTAACCACACAAAAATCATGAAACCATTCTTCAGAACATGTCTGGCTGGACTCACTCCTCTGTGAGCTGTACTTGTTCTAGGCGGTCCATCAACTCTCTGTTTTGTCTTTGCGTTATTTCTTTTTCCCGTCTGTTATCCATTTGTTTGAGGAGGCTTTGGGAATATTCTTCTTGCCTAAGAGCATTAATCTCAGAACTAAGTGGCCGTTTATAGAATAGGAAAGATTTCTAGAATAAAAGAGAGGCAATTTATTTTGTTATAGAATGTCAAAAAGTAAATTAATCCATTTGTGCCAAAGATTGCAATTTTTTAAAATACTTTAATTTTTTTATTTTAAGGGACTATAATTATTTCTTTCTTTTTGTTGTTGTTTTCGGGTTTTTTGAGACAGGGTCTCTGTTTGTAGTTCAGGCTGGCCTCAAACTTGCAGCTATCTTCCTGCCTCCAAGTGCTGAGATTACAGGCATGTGCCACAATTTTTTAAATTTTCACATGAAATTCATATATGTTAATGCAGAAAATTCCAAGGAACAAGAACTTGGAAAAAATTTTATTATGTTCCATTGTTATGGGCATTCCAAAAAAAGGAACACTATGCACTGAAGGGTTAATAAATTAGAAGACTAAAATCATCAGAAAGTATCTCTTAATTTCTAATATTTGCCTAGCCCTTAGTACATGGATGAGCCGGAGTTGAGCTAACCCAAAGAATAATATAAGCACGTTCAAGGACGAAGCTGAGCTAACCCATTTCTGAGAGAAAGATTCCCTAAAATAAGATTGAATGGAGTAAGTCCTGAGTGATACTTACAACTTCCAGATGGACAAAAGAAGTTCTGAGAGCATGCAAAAATGTGAAGAAGAACACAAAAGGAGGCAAAAGCAAAGGAATTGAATATCTATAGTGGGCCTGGGAGACAGTGATCCAGCAATGCAGCAGTGATCAAGATCAGAGATCCTCATTCTCATTTAATTTGCATTCTGGAACAGGAGACAGACAATGAACAAGTACACAATATATAAGATCATTTAAGGTAGTGATAACTGGTATGAAGCCCTTGTCACAGCAAGTGACTGGGTGTAAGGAGGACTAAATTGGCCAGTTATTAGGGAAAGCTTACCATGTAGAGGACTAAATCACCTCTGCTGTGCAAACCAGGCAGTCCTGAGTTCCATAAAGGAGGAGCAGCAAGTGCAAAGATGCTAGATGGAAATAAGCTAGGCATGTTCAGTGAACAGAAAAGAGACTATGGGGCTGAGGCACAGTGAGCAAGGAGAAGTTGATGAGCTTGAAGAGAAAGGCAGGGGCATTCAAGTAGGGTTAGTCTATTAGGGTAAAGCCAAGAGTTTGAATTTAATTGAAATTCAGTGATATGCTTTTATAGGAGTTAAACAAGGGAGCTGTGGGTTTTGGTTAAGAATATTTCAAGTTCACTTTGCCATGTAGAGAGTAGACTGTAGGAGAACCAGAGCGCAAGCAGTGAGTCTAACTAGGGAATATTGCAAAAGTTGAGCTTCATGCCTTGGTCTAGGATGGTAACACTGAAGATGAAGAGATCTGAATAGATATTGGGTTGGGAGGTGAAGTGAACTGGACTCGGAAGTGCTTGGATGTGAGGGACAGAGGGAGAGGAACCTGAGATCACTCTAAGATATGAGTTCTGTGCAACTGGTTGGAAGATACTGCCACTTACTAACAAAGGAAGACAAAGAAGAACAGGCTTGGAAGGGAATAAAAAAACTCTATTTTTTATCTTTTAAAGTTTAAAATGTCTAGGGCCATGCATGGTGGTGCACACCTGTAATCCTAGCACTCGGGAGACTGAGGCAGGAGGGTCAGTGCAAGTTCAAAGCCAGCCTGGGCTACATTGTGAGTTCAAGCCAGCCTGAACTACAAAGCAAAACCCTGTCTCAAAAAAAAAATGTCTATAGGCTATATCAAAGAGGAGCTTCAAAGTAGATGGCAATAATATAATAGGAAGCTAAAAATAAGAAACAAGATATATTATGTAAAGGTACAAATTTCCAATGATGAATGAATGACATATATTGTATACCTAAAATGTACCAATAAAATTAATTTTTTAAATATATATAGTCTGGAGCTTAGTGTAAGCTACATGTCAAAAGCCCTATGTTTTCTCCCTTCCTCCTTGCTATCCCTGCCTAGACTGCTCTTCCTGTCCTCCTCACACTTCTTAACTTGTGTGTTTGTGTGTGTGTGTTACTAGAGAATTAACCCAGGTCCTTTGTACTGAGTTACATCTCTAGCCTTTTTTAAATTTTTTTAATTTTGAGACTGGCTCTCACGAAGTTGCCAAGGCTGAATTCAAACTTGTCATCCTCCTACCTCAGCTTCCCAAAATGCTGTGATTACAGGTGTGTGCCACCATACCTGGATTTACCTAACTCTTGTATGCTAAGAAGTCTTCCTAAATTTCTTGACTGGATTAAGTGACTCTCCTCTTTGCTCACACAGTTCCTCTTCAAAGATGTATCATAGTTGTTAGTGTCTCACACTCTTGTTTCTGTAAGGTTTCTCTCCCTAACTAGACTGAGATCTCTTTAGAAGAGGCAACTTGTATTCCTGGCTGCCAGCACAGGCTAGTGAAGAGGAGTTAATAAATGTTTGATGATGTAGAAAATATATTTTATTGATGTATGTGTAGGGAGTCAGACTACCTAGGTAGTGGTATATGAAGATAATTTTGGAAGAAAAAAATTAGACCATGATTGAAACCATGTAATCAATCAGTGAAGCACTTGGTTCACCTCCATCTGAAGCTGAGCTTCTCAAAATTTGATGCACATTCAAATCATTTGGGGACCTTACTTAAATGTGACTCACCCTTTTGGAACTTTGGGAAGGACCCTAGAGTCTGAAGTTCTATCATGCTCACAGGTGACAGAAATGCTGCTGTTTCTCTCTTCAGCTCCTAGGGCTGGACTTTAGTATTCTGCCCTCCACCACCTTACTGGTTGAGAATGATTATAATGAACAAGAGCTACGGAGACTAATGGGAGCTGTCTGTGACTCTGGGCAGTGTATAGGCAAGCACTGGGCAGCACCTGCCCTAGAAGAAAGCTTCATCTTTACACAACCCACTTCTCCACTCTGCCACTTAAAATCTGGAACACACCTTTAAACCTTTAAAAGCACATAAATGGGGTGGCTCCAAAGACTCAAAGATGGGGCAGCTGTTAGCAACAAGTTTTAAAAGGGACTCTTACATAAAATTCTGGTTTCTCATGCTTGTGATTTCTTATAGCTTCAGTAACTCCAAGATTATAGGCAGCATTTTTCTGATTCTGTTCTCTAGTTGCCAAAGTCTTCATCTGTTACAAAACAATTTTTAAAAATTTAACAACAAACTTAAACATAGTCTTTAAACTTTTAATTTTATAATATTACCTTAATGCAACTAAGATAGAAACCTATTTGGAGGCAGTCTTTTGATGTCTTCATAGATGTAAGTAGTTTAGGGGAGGGTTTTTTATTTCCTTTTCTTGGACTTAAAGCAATGATCTTAAAAAGGAGTGGAAGAGGTTCAAGGAAGGGCAGGGGAATGGGGAAAATATTAAGAACCAAGAAACATCATGTAAAGGTACAAGTTCCCAATGATGAATATAAATGTATTGCATATCTAAAAAAATTTTTTTTGTTTTTTTGAGACAGTCTCACTATGTAGTTGAGACTGACCTGGATCTCACTATGGAGCCCAGGCTGGTCTCAAACTCACAGCGATCCTCCTGCCTCAGCCTCCCAAGTGCTGGGATTACAGGTGTGTGCCACCACGCCCAGCTTGTATACCTAAAATGTACCAATAAAAGAATTTAAGAGGAAAAAAAGTATTTTTAAAAGGAGTGGAAGATTTAATTATAAATGCATAGAAGAGCAGTAGAGTCAATTATTGGAGATCACAGAAATCTGGATAGAGTAAACATAAAGATGCCATTCTGTCTTCTTGCTTGAGACAGGCCATTACTTTGAAAGGTAAAAGCTTTGACCAAATTAGTATTTTATCAGAAACAAAAAAAAAAATTAATGTAAATCTAGCATTTCCACCTTTAAAATTCAGTCTTTGGGGAATAAATTAATCAGTGATATGAGCAAATATTGAACCATGTGGATATTTATTCTAATGTGAGTTATTATTAGTGAAAATGTGGACACAACCTAAGTTTCAGTAAAGAAGTATATAAATAATTAGATAATGCAGGCATATGATTGAATATTTTGTGTTGTTTGTTTGAGACAGAGTCTCACTGTGTAGTTCAGACTGGCCCTGAACTCACAGTGATTCTCCTACCTCAGTCTCTCGAGTGCTGGAATTACAGGAGTGTCCCAACATGATGGAACATTTTAAAGTAGATTTTGATAATCATATTCTTCTTCCCCATACTAAACACTGTTTAATTGAGGCTTTGGACTACCTGTTGCTTGATGTAAGCCTCTTGATCCTTCAATATTTGATACTGCTGTAGAACTTGCTCATCTTCTATCTCTATCCTCCTCTTCTCCTTGCTGTAGTACAATGGGAAATTTCGTTGTGCTCGTTGCAAACATACATAGCACATTTCCTACAATCCCAAATTTCAGGACAAATTAATTTTTACATTTTACTCTTTAGCCTTCATATTCTCTTCACAAGTTCTCCAAAAACAAGGTGTGTCTATACTTGATAGAAAATATATATTGTGATAGTTAGCAAGATAAGATTTACAGAATGGCCCTCACAAATAATCAAAAGGATTCACTGAACTCTCAGTCAGGATGGAAAACAGCAAAAATGAAAATTAGAAGGGATCTCGCAATCCTATTTCAATTAATTAGTAGATCTTAACTCATAAATACATTTGTCATAGTCCCAAGTTGGGGTCTGGAATACTTGACCCTTTCCCAAACACTACAAGTAATAAAGAGAGATTTCCAGAATTCTTTCTGAGAAACAGAAGTCAAAGGAAAATTCTGACTGGGCATTATTTGAAGACACTGTACCTGTCCTGCCTTACTATGATCATGGCAAGCAAGAGCTAGAGATGTTCTGGGCTTCATTTCATTGTCATTATTCAGATAACCTGGAGGTGATAATCTGTAAAAGCAATGAAACATTAATTAACTTTTAATATAAGTAGTCACTAGAGCAATACTAATTCTAGAAGCAAATATAAACATAAGATAAAATATTTGAGTGGCTTTCTACAGAACATCTGTCCATATTAAGATTAAGAACTTGTACTTTATTATCAAATCAAGCTGGGTTTGAATCCCAGCTTTGTTGCTTACAAAGTGACTCACAATCCAGAAGATGTGTAATTTTTGCAAAGTCTGTTACCAGTTTTGCAAAATGGAAATAAAATTTATTCATTCTTCAAAAATTTACTGTGTGCTCACCATGTCTACCATTCTAGTAAATGCAGTACAAAGAACACCCCCAACCCCACCCCTACACGCAAAACCCCTGTCCTCATGGAAATGGCATTCTAATGTGGATAGGCATGGACATCAGGAATAAGAGTAAATTGTAAAGGCTGTTCCATGATGACGAATGCCATGCAATGCTGGGGAAATTCGGTATTAAATCATAAATCAAAGATAACATTTGAATAATGTGTTAATGAAGTAAGAGAGAAGCGATGTAGATAACCTATAGAAAAGACATTCCAGGACAGCAGAGTGGCTAATCCTGGAGGAGAGAATGCGCCTGTGTTCAGTGTGGCTGGAGGGAGGGAGAACAGCTAGAGGCAAGCTGTAGGAGAGAAGAAAGACAGCAGGCAGGATGATCTCCAGGCTACAGTGAGACCTTTCACTTTCATCCTAAGGGAGAATGGGCAGCAGATGGAGGGTTTGGAGCAGTGGATGGGCGCATCTCACACACACAGGGTTACTTCAGCTTCAGTGTGAGAACAAAATGAACAAGGACAATGGCAGTAGTAAGAAAACCATTCAGAGACTGTTCCAGTAACTCAAAAAGAGAGTGGCTTGAACCAAGGTGGTACCAGTAGAGGTGAAAAGAAGTGGCTACTTTCTGGATATGTGTTGAAGATAGAATTCACAGGATTTTCTGACTACAGACAAGTGCTTTTGTTTTTTCTGCAGGCCACCAACAGGGAGTATGCTTCCTACCAGTCTCCCAGTGAAACACAGTTTCAGTCTCTGCATCACACAAGCCACAGCTCCTTATCAGAAACCAATATCTGATTTACAGGAGATATGGGTGTAGTTTCTAGCATTTCCCAAGGTCTTTAAGTATTGATATAAATATTTACCCAGGGTTTGTAGCTATACAATCTGAATGTCAGAACAACCACATAACAGAGAGGCATATAGCGTAAAAAAGTCTACACAAAATGAATTCTCAAAGCCAAATTGTCAAGCACTTAAACTACTCCAGAGCATACCGAATAGTTTCTCTGGTGTGAAAAACTGTAATAGTACACAAGATCCTAATGAGATAATTGACAATGTGAAATAGGAAGAAAAGGGCTAAAGATGTAGGGAAAGTGGGAAGGGTAGGGGAAAGATAATAATGGGAAAGAAAAAAATATGAGAAAATGAAAAAATGGAAATAAAGTGTTTGTAAACAGGGAGGGGAGGAGAGGGTGAAGAGAGATCAGGGATGAGGGAAAAAAACGAGAACCAAGACCTGTCATGTAAAGGTACAAGATCCCAATGATGAATGTAACTGTATACCTAAAATGTACCAATAAACTCAATTTAAAAAAATAAACTACTCCAGAGCCGCAAAAGTACTTCTGTCAGCAAATCCAACAAATGAGGTAACTCATGCCCGAGGAAATAATGAAGCAAAAAAAGGGAGAAAAAGAATACTAAACAAATACATTCAAAATGCTCAGAAATAATAGAGGAATTGGTGAGAGCATCCAACTAATATAAAAGAGATAACAATACTCTTTAAAATTCAATAAAGAAAATAAATAGTAGATTGGTCTACCTAATGCTAGTATTAATTTATCTGAAAAGAGAATTCAGAATATCACCTAAAAGGGAGCACAGAGATAAAAGAAAATATTTTTTAAAGTTAAAAAATAAGGGTGGTGATGTATGCCTGAAATTCCTACACTCAAAGAAAAGGGCAACAACCACTATTCTAGAATGGCATGGAGAAGAATTTTCCAGAAAGTCAAGATTCCTACAAAAATAAAGTGCAGAACAGCCAGAAATAAGACAGACTCATAAAAGCTATAAGAGATAATGATAACTGGACTGAGTCAGATTTCTTCATCAGGACAACCGCTGGAAGAAAATAGAGCAATGTTATCACAGTGCAGAGGGGAAATATGAACCAAAAATCAGCGTTCGAAGAGCGACAACTAATAAGAATCTTTTTTAAACAATACAAAGACTAAGGATATGAAAAAGACAGAGAACCCTGTCAAAAGAACCATTACAAGGACTCATGTTAGAAGGAAGAAGGGCAGAAATATAAGAAACAATGGTGCAGGGCTGGGGTTTAGCTCAGCAGTTCGGTGGCCTGCCTTGTAAGCGCAAGGACCTGAGTTCAATCCCCAGTACCAAAAAAAAAAAAAAAAAAAAAAAAAAAAAAAGAAAGAAACAATGGTGAGCAAAGAAATTTGTAAACTGTGTTGGCAAATCTAAATAATCATTGGCTGTAAAACTTTTAAAAAGATTTACTTAAAAGAAAATTGGAACAAAGATTTAGCAACAAAAATATAAGGTATTATTGAAATATACTGTGATGTTTAAATTTTTTTAATGTACAGTAAAAGACACATTGCCATTAATTCCCCCTCAAAATATTTCCCTTCACTTCAAACACACTTAGCCCTCCAGTCTTGCCAATTTCTGAAGCAGTTCTGGAAGTCCTCCTTCCTGAGTGTTTCTGCAAAGCGCAAAATACTGTGAATGTGGAGGGAATGTATCTCAGTGGCATTGCACCTGCCTGGCAAGAAAAACAAACAAACAAACAAAAACTGAATGCTTCTGCCAAATGCCATCCAACAGAAAGGCAGGTTTGTAAAAACCTTACAATGTGTTTTCATCCATCTTATTCACCTGATCTGGCAGTGTGCAACTTCTAGCTTTTCCTCAAAGTAAAAATGAGGATGTTTTGAATGGGAAAAGTATGCTCCATGTTGGGGGGGGTGCAATTTGAAGGAGGATTGATAGCAATGCACCTTTTACTGTAGATTTTTAAAAATTAAATATTCACTCAATGTATCAATTATACCTGATACAGATATGGAATGGCAAAGTTTGAAGGAAATTCAATGCATAGTAAAGAAATTTGATCAAACCAACAGAAAACAGACAAAGGGGGAAAATAAGTTAGATGTATAGTAAATATAAAATATCAAATATGATGTTAAAGAAAGGTGTACCAGTAATTAGAATTGAAAGTTAAAGTCTAAATTGACAAAAAACAGACCTAAGGATCAATGGAACAGACTAGAGATACTGAAACAACCGCCAAAATACTCAGCCACGTGATCTTTGACAAAAGGGTCAAACACATTCACTGGAAGAAGGATAACCTCTTTAGTAAGTAGTGCTGGAAAAACTTGCTTTCTACATGTTGAAGAGTAAAGCTAGACCCATGTCTCTCACTATGCACTATACTAAAATCAAAATGGATCAAAGATCTAAATATTGAAACATAACACTAAATCTTCTGGGAGAGGGAAGAGGTAGAACTGACAACATAGAGATGGGTAGAGATCTCACAAACAAAACCCAGACTTCACAGGAAATAATACAAAGAATTAACAACTGGGATCTCATCCTATTACAAAGCTTTTGTACCCCAAAAGAAATTACCAACAGGGTGAAGAGAAAATCCAGAGTGGGAAGAAATTTTAGCCAGTAATCCTTCAGACAAAGACTAATATCTAGAACATACAAAGAATGGGAAAGACACCGGGCCTGGCAGCACATGCCTATAATCCCAGCACTCAGAAGGCTGAGGCAGGAGGATCGCTGTGAGCTCGAGACCAGCCTGGCCTACATAGTGAGTTTCAGATGAATCTCAACTACATAGTGAGACCCTGTCTCAAAAAAACCAAACCAAACAAAAAACAAAACAAAGAGAGTAGGAAAGAAATCAGACCCCTCAAATTCAAAAACCCAATCCAAAAGTGGGCATTTGAAATTAATACATACTTCTCAGATGAAGAAATACAAATAGCAAATAAATAATGAAAAAAGGTTCAACATCACTGGTCATAAAAGATGCAAATTAAAACAACACCAAGATACCATCTCATTCCAAAAATAATGGCTGTTAGCAAGAAATCAACAACAAATGCTAGCAGGGATTTTTTGGGGGAAAAAACCCTTCTCCACTGTTAGTGGGAGTGCAGGCTGGGATAACCACTGTGGCTGTGGAGATTTCTGAAAAAGCTAGAATTAAAAGTCCCATTTACCTCAGCTATTCCCCTTCTGGGTATCTTCCCAAAAGAATTAAAAGCATCATACAACAGCAATACATGTGTACCCATGTTTAGAACAACAGCGTCAGTAATAGCTAAAATCTTAAAAACAACCCAAATGCCTATCAGTCAATGAATGGATAAAAACGACGTGGTTTTTCTATGGAATAGAATGGAGTACTACTCAGTCATAAAGAAGGATAAACTTGAGACATACAGCTAAATGAGTATACCTTGAAGCTATACTCTTAAGTGAAATAAATAGGACGTGCATATAAATATAACATTGTCACTCCGGTGTAAGAAATGAGAGTGTAAATAGGGACCAAAATGTCTGATGCATAATGTGAAATAAGAGAAAACTGTTCAAAAGGAAGAATGAACTAGAGAGGGGAGTGGGGAAAGTAAGGAAGTAAAAATAAAAAGAAAAAAAGGAAAAATGGAAATGTGACTTTTATAAATAAGGAGAGGGCCAGGGATTTAGCTCAGCGGTTCGGTGGCCTGCCTTGCAAGCACAAGGACCCAAGCTCAATCCCCGGTACCAAAAATAAATAAAGAAATAAAGAAGGAGAGAAAGGGGTAGAAGGGAGGGGAGGGGGATGGGGAAAAAAGAGAAATCAAGGAACACCATGCACAGATACCAATTCACTATGATAAATATGATCATTATGTATCTAAATTGTACCAATAAAATTAAAATATTTAAAAGTATATTTTTCTATTCAAAAATAGAAAGACAGTTGCCAAGGACTGGGAGAAGAGAGGAAAGGGGATTAAGTGTTTAATGTGTACCAAGTGTCTGTTTTGCAAAACAACAGAGTTTTGGAGATCGGTGACACAACAATGTGAATATGCATAACACTACTGAAATTGTACACTCAAAAATAGCAAGGTGGTAAATTTTTAAATATATTTTTATTGGTACATTTCAGGTATACAATACAGTTAGTTATATTCATCATTGGGACCTTGTACCTTTATATGATGAATCTTGGTTCTTATTTTTTCCCCATTTCCCTGCCCTCCTTTCACCCCTCCCCCTCCCTATTTACAAAGACTTTGTTTCTATTTTTTTCCTTTTCTCTTATTTTTTCTTTTCCCTTCCAACCTTTCCCCTACCCTCCCATTTCCCCTACACCTTTAGACCTTTTCTTCCTATTATACATTATCAATTATACATTTTGATCCTTAATTACACTTTTAGTTTATCACACCAGAGAAACTATACAGTATTTACACATGTGTCCTATTAATTTCACAAAGATGGTAAATTTAATGTTCTATTCTTTTTACTACAACTTTTAAAAATACTTTTTAATGGAAAACACAAAAATTTAAAACTTAAGAAAAAAGTCTAGATTGAAACAAAAACACCTAAGTATAAGTTGTTTGTAAGAGACACAAAAAGAATAAAACACACATACACAAAAATAATTACATAAAAGGATATTCCAAGTAAGTACTAACTACAAGTTTCATTGTTCATTAGAGCAGAATTTAAAGCAAAATCTCCTAGGTGATAAAAAGGAAGAGCTATCGTAATGAAAAAGGAACTAAAAAAAAAAAGTAATTGTCATGTGCTGTTAATTAAGGTTTTGTTAGTATTTAAACACTGTATACAAAAATTTAGATTCAATGAAAAGTATATAGTCTCTCCAAGAACACATGAAACAATTACAAGAATACAAAGAAGGGCCGGGGATTTAGCTCAGCGGTTCAGTGGCCTGCCTTGCAAGCACAAGGACTCAAGTTCATTCTCCAGTACCAAAAAAAAAAAAAAAGAATACAAAGAAACCACAAAGACTTGACATTTTACAATTTTCTAAATAACTAACAAATTACAATATTCTAAATAACTAATCACAACATAAAATGAAAAGATAACCAAAACAACAACAGCCCTTTAAATATATTTGTTTGTTTGTTTGTTTTTTGAGACAGGGTCTCACCATGTAGTTGAGATTAACCTGGAACTCATCATCTAGCCCAGGCTGGTCTCGAACTCACAGAGATCCTTCTGCCTTAGCCTCCCGAGTGCTGGGATTACAGGCATGTGCTACCATGCCCGGCTTAAATTTTATATTTTATAATGTTCAAGTTCCAAAATCCTTGGGGGCTCATTTCTTCCCTTTTTCTTTTTGAGGGCTGTCATTATCAGGCTTGTTCCTACACCATCCCTCCAAATTTGGGCTGTGATTTAAATGGTTGATCGAACCAACTTTATCTATCAAAACCACTGGGATCTTTTAGAGCAGAAGTTGGCAGACTTCTTTTGTAAAAAGCCAGAGAGTAAATATCTTAGGCTTTGCAGATTATATATAGGTCCCTGGTCCAACTAACATTCATAAATAATATGTAAGTAAATGAGCACGGCTATGTTCCAATAAAACTTTAGCTATTAAAAAACTAACATAAAATTGTAGATTGGCTGCATTTAGCTCTCAGTAGGAACTTTTCAGAATAGACTACTGTATTTCTGAAACTTGTTTTTTGGGTCTCCCTGTGGTGGACTTTAGTAATGATTATTCCTAAAGCTGGCTGTGAAGAGTTAACCCCACAATTGGCTTATTTATAAAATTGAGTCTGGCTGAAGCCTACAGGCCCAGGTTAGAGTAACTCACATCCAAATTCCATTCCCAAAACTAAAACCTTCTGACTAGAAGGACTATGTTCTTATTATAACCATGTATTTTGTCTATTCTATTCCTAATTCAAAAATGCTTTGTCTTGTCCTTTATGAGCCTTGTCTACATTAATTTCCATAGAACCCACACGTAGTCTTGCCCTTGCACATAGCGTGCCTTTATCCCTGTTGATTGCCAATAAAAATCAGTGCCTGGAACTGGTCAGGGCCCTTGTCAGTTGCACTGGCATTAGTTGTCCTGGCACCCGGCTTTCTCTCTCCTAGTTCTGTCTCTTAGTGTTTTTGTTTCTCAGGCCTGCATCGTGTACTGGGCAGGATACTAGAATCCAACTGCAGGAGTCTCCAGTAAATTACCTTTCATAAGCCTAAAGTCAGAGGAGGTTGGCAATGCTGGTTAATCATAAATAACCAGCCAGGCATGGTGGCGCATGCCTGTAATCCCAGCACTCGGGAGGCTGAGGCAGGAGGATTGCTGTGAGTTTGAGACCTGCCTAGGCTACATAGTGAGTTCAGGTCAGTCTCAACTACATAGTGAGACCCTGTCTCAAAAAAAAAAGAAATCATAACCTGTCAGGTGCAAGGTGTTAGGTTATGAGGAGACAATAAGAAATGTGTCACATTTCTGGATGCTACACTCCAAGTAAGATTCATTTATATACTTTCATATATGAAAGTAGATTCATATGTCTTTTTTTCTATATTTTCAGTGCATAGAATAGTATCCAGCATATAATGGTACCTAGTATTTAATGGATTGAACTAAATTCCAAAATACTACACATTTCTTTCTCACATATCTTTCTTTAAAAGCAAGATTATCACAAAATAAGAATAAAAAGCATACCTGGGGTTTTGAATGTGATTTTAGTAACTCACAAAGTACATAAATTTTATATATGAAAGCTATTTTGTAATACATTGATACACTTAAAATTGACAGCACAACGCAAGTTACTTACATGCTCAAGAAATACTTGAGTATATTTTACTTTTAAAGTATCCTGCTCAAATAAAGGAGGATAAAATAGAAATTTCTTCACATAGCATCACAGAAGACCAAGCCATGATAAGTTGTAATAATTCACTAATTCAAAGAATTCTGTTAGTGCCAAACATGGTAGATTTATTTTCCATTTGATGTAAGTATGTATGAAACCATGTGATGTCATGATATTTAAGCACTCAGAAAACAAAAGTTTTGTAAAGTTGAGAAGTAGTTCACCAAATCTGCAGGGAAAGTAGGATATTTTCTGTGGCTTTTTTTTCTTCCATCATAACATTTATCCCACTAAGCCGTAATATATCATTTTTCACCTGTCTAGTTTTTCCACTACATTGTGAGCCTTAGTTATTTCTCTTATCCCCATCACCTAACATATAGAATGCTCCCAATAATACTGAATAAAGGAACAAATGAACAATTACTGTGATTCTCTGCATCAGTATCTCCAAATAAAGTTAGTGAGGTGCAACAGAAAGACAGTCAATGCATTCATTACCTCTCAGAGATCATATTCTTTCCACTATTCCCACTTTGTTCAACTTTGTCCAACAAGCTGACATTTGTCACTTTGGCCGGGGAGATGGTTTGTCTATCTTGTAATCTTTTGGGTGATGAGATTTCTGTAGAATGAAAAACAAATGGAGGTGACTGTCAACCTTCAAACTATTAAATGCATAGTTTGTACTCAACATGGATAAACTGATAAATCTTACCAAGGCAAATTTTAACATATGATATGCTATCTTATATGTAAATAGTGTCCTTTGTCTTGTTGTGCTATGTTTTTAAAATTGTTTTGCTGCCTATTTCCAAAGAGCACTGTGGTGGGTATTCAGAGGAAACAGGCAACTATTTGACCTTAAATATATTTCAATAGATGTAGAGAAAAAAAAAAAACAAACCCAGATATTTAAAAAAAAAAAAAAAAGGCCAGGGATTTAGCTCAGTGGTGCCCCCCCCTGCTTCCCAAGCACAAGGTCCTGAGTTATCCCCAGTACCAAAAAAAAAAAAAAGGAGAGAGAGCTCCCACTTGTGGAGGCCTTCATACATGCCGACAGAGTATATTGTATAAATAGTGTTTTAGGGCAGTGATGCCACAAATCTAAGTTCCAAAACAGCAGCACATTCTTTAAGGATCTGACATGCTCAGAAAAAAAGAGAAGTCACTTCAGAATCCAGTGATAAAAGTAGTTTTCATGGAGGAAGTCAAATGTGGAAAGGCTGTTAAAAAGTGAGGAGAACTGAGACAGACTAAAAGAAAAGGAAAAGCAATTCAGACTGGAGAAAAAGAGTTTAAAAAAAAAAGGATGAAGATAAGGAAGAAGAATCCATGCTAGAACATAAAAAATTTCTTTCCAAAGAATAAGTCTGTCTAGAAAACAGTGACTAGAGAAATGAAACTTCATAAATATTAAACTAAAGATGTACATGTGATCCTGCAGGCCACACATCAAAAACTGATATTTGCCTGGTGTGGTAGCACACACCTGTAATCATAGCACTCAGGAGGCTTAGGCAGGAGGATCGCTGTGAGTTCAAGACCCGCCTGGGCTACATGGTGAGTTCTAGGTCAGTCTCAACTACATAGTGAGACCCTGTCAAAAAGAAAAAAAAAAACCTGACATTTGTATGCCAATACTGACCCATCAAAATGGGTTTTTTGGTGGGTGAAGGGGGGTTCACAATTTTTTTTGTTTCAACATTTAATAACTCATCAGTTTCACATAAAGTCAGGATCTCTGTATTTGTTTGTTTATTTGTTTTGTTTTGGTACCAGGGATCTAACTTAGGCCCTTGTGCTTGCAAAGCAGGCAGCAGAACCACTGAGCCAAATCCCTGGCCCTGTATTTCTTGAAAATTTTGATTTTATATCACTTGGACTACACTTCCACTACTGGAGTAACAGCCTTCAAAGCATAGTCTGGCCATCTCTGAGCATCCCCTGTCCCTTCCAAAATGTCTTCAGAATTCTCAGATATTCTTCCTCCAGCCAAAACCACTTATTACATAAGATTAAGTGTAGACAAGACAGGAGATTCCAGCTATTTTCTACAGAAATCAAAGACATAAAACTGTCACACTTCATTTTCCAGAAAAAAATGTTTTTAAGCTAACAGTTTCCTAACATCTTGTACATATCCACTTCATAGATCTGTACCCTGTAGACATCTGAGTTTTGACCTCTTTAAGCATGGGAGAGTCAGGAAAGAGATCGTCGATAGTCTAAGTGCCTGAGAATCATAGGATCTAAGACTCATAAAGTGGATATAGGATCTCATAAACAGAAGATGTTTGCTACAGAAGAGAATACAGTGATTATTCATGAATCTAACTTTATTTAGTTTAAGCATATGAGTTGCTAAGAAATATGGCTGGGTACATGAGTAGTAAAGCATGACAGATTATACACCAAAATCACTGGCCTACCTCTGATGGCTTCTTCTTTATCTAAGTAGTCTTTCAACTTATATTTCCTGTGTCTGTTCCCTTCACCTTCTTCTGTAATGGTCTCCATGGGTGGTTTGTTCTCCATATCTTTGTGCTCAATCCTGGGAAGGAATCAAAATGCTTGTCTATTACACTAGACCTGAATAGATGAACTCTCTCAATTCTAGAACTGTGTGAACTCTCAATTCTAGAAAGCAACTCAGCCAGCTTGCTGATTCTAAAATAAGTTCACTTCCTTGAAGTGGGGTAGATTTCCAAGTGATTATCAAGGATTCACTCTCTTTGAGGCCCAGTCTGGGAATAAACCAAGACACTGTGCCACTATACTGTGGGGTCAAAATCAAGTTGTATAGAAAGAAATTCCTTTGAAAGTCTCTATTTAATTTTTGGCTTTGGCTCCACTTAAAATGTTTCTGTGTCTTTTCTGTTTCTCTAGCTAAATGCTATATGGGTCTCATTTCTCTCGTATTTTTTCTGGACTCCACCTCTCATGCTCTCCTCAGAGAACTGCAAAGGCACAATTTGGGGAAGTGGTGTTCAACCAGTCTGTATACTTGTAGGTTTTCTTTGGCCTCAGATATAGAGTATTGAGCTGTAATTGGGAGTGAGGATAGTACTGAGTGTGGTACCTCTCAGTAAATTCAGGGACCAAACTTCAAGTAAATAAATACCAACAACTGGTTTGAGGATTTAAGAGTCATCAAGTCCATTTATAGGCTCTCAAATTGATAGGAGCCTTCATTTCTGCAATTATTTCTCTCCTGGAATGTTTCAGGCAAAATACGAAAAAGGGGACCATCAAATGTACCTTCCAAAACAATCAAAATAAAAATGTTTTTAATCCATCAGTTTATTTTTCAGGAGAAGAGCAATATGGTGCAATGGAAAGAGCACTGGAGTAATCAGAGGCCATTTATTTGTAGCTTGGCCTTTCATTAGTTGTATGGCTATTTCATCTACAAGTTGAGGGAATTTTTTTAAAGCATAAAATGTATATGGAAACACAAAAGAATCAGAATACAATAACCAAAACAATCTTAAGTATAAAGACAAATGCTGGAGATATCACAATATCTGACTTCAAAATATACTATAGAGCCATAGTAACAAAAACAGCATGCTACTGGCACAAAAACAGACACAAATCAATGGAATAGAATAGACAACACAGAAACAAACACATGAAGCTACAGCCATGTGATTCTTGACAAAGGGGCCAAAAATAAATACACTGGAAATGGCTTCTTTAACTAAGTGATTATTTATCTTCAGAAGCTTGAATCTAGATCCCTATTTCTGGCTGTATACAAAAATCAGCTCAAGGACTGGGGATTAAGCTCAGTGGTTACACCACCTGCCTCACAAGCGCAAGGACCCAAGTTTGATCCTTCTTGGTACCAAAATCAAAACAAAACAAAAATCAGCTCAAAATGGATCAAAGACCTAAATATAACACTTGAAACTTTGAAAGTGCCAGGAGAAATACTTGAAGCCATATGCACAGGCAGTGACTTCCTGGAGAGTAGCTCTGGAAATAATGCCAAGAATTGAAAAATGGGGTTGCATAAGACGTTTCTGCACAATAAAGGAAACAACATGTGAAGAGACAATTTAGAGAATGGAAAAAAATTTTATCAGTTATTCTTCTAACAGAGCATTAATATTTAGAATATATAAAGAACTCACAACACACACAAAAATCAAATAATCCAACCAAAAATGAGCAACTGAACAGATACTTCTCAAAAGAATAAATACAAATAGCCAAAAAGTATATGAAAAAAAGTCAACATATTTAGCCATCAGGGTAATGCAAATCAAAACTACACCAAAATTCCATCTCATTCCAGTCAGAATGGCTATAAAGAATATAAAAAACAATAAATGTTGGCAAGGATATGATAAGGAAAGAACTCTTATACACTGTTGGCAGGGGCTTAAATTAGTTCAGCCACTATGGAAATCAATATGGATGTTCCTTAGAAAACTAAAATTAGAATCACTGTGTATGATCCAGGTATACCACTCCTTGTTATATACCTAAGGGAGTTAAAGCCAGCAGGCTAGAGAGGCACCCACGCATACCAATGTTTATTGTGGCACCATTCACAATAACCAGGAAATAGAAGGAGTCTAGGTGCCTGTCAATGGATAACAAGATAAAGGAAATGTGGCATATACATACAAAGGAGCATTATTTACTCATAAAGAAGAACAAAATCATGCCATTTGCAAGTACAGATAATCATGTTAAGTAAAATAAGCCACACTCAGAAAGACAAGTGTAGCATGTTACCCCCAATATGTGGAATCTCAAAAACATGCCTTGAAAGTGGAAGAAAGACAAGAGGAAAGGGTCAGGAGATAACAAAGAGGGGTTGTAAGGAAGGGTAAGGAAGGGATAGATATATTCATGTATAAAATTACCACAATAAAACCCCAATATCTTATAAAATAAATATGCACTAATAAATATATGAAAAATAAAGATGAGGGTAATGGACTAATGAATCTCTCAGGCTTATTCTTTCCTTCACTCTGGTTCTTCTGAAGTATGTGTCATGTTCCAAACTAATAAACACAATGTTCATAGGCTCCAAATATATGAGAAAATACTTCTCTAGGATGTTGGCTATTATTCTCCAACTTTCCTTTACCCAAAATGCACAGCAGTTAATAGCGCTGCAATTCGGATTAAGAACATAATTTAAAGCACACAATGAGTGAGTGACAGCCAAACTGGAAATAAAAAGCAACCCTTCTGACTCCAATTCCATCATTATCCATAGCACACTATGCTGCTTCACTCATTTAAAAACAGAAGAGTTAAAATTAATTTCTATCTCTATAAAATGGAGAAAATTATAACAAATCTTAAATGGTTGTGAACATTAAATAAAATAATACTGAAAAATACTTAACCCTAACTGGTATCTAGTAAATGCTATGCAGTGATTATTAACACTGTCATCATCATTATTATTATTATCATTTTTGTCAGCAGCCTTCAGGAACACTCAAGTGTGCTATTGAGGATAAAGATGTCCCCTATGCTTTCTTATCTTTTTAACCTATTTAATGGTAGAAATCAGGGCCAGGGATTTAGCTCAGTGGTTCCACCACCTTCTTGGCAAGCACAAGGACCCAAGTTCTATCCCCAGTACCAAAAATAAATAAATAAAGAATGGTAAAAATCAAAAGCTCAGATGGTGGGCTAGACTGCAGGAAGAGAAAGAAGCTAGAGAGAGGAAGTGGAGGAAAGCCTGGCAGGTTAAAAAAAAAAATCTTACTTATATTGCAGAGACTAAGGGTTGGTATCCTTAGTCTAGTCCAAGACCAGAATTTCCAGGAAGTCAAGAGTAGCTTTAAAAAGGAATATTCTAAGGACCCATTGTAACTAACTAGAGAAAGTATATGCAATAAACTCTTCTTTGCTGGTGCACTAAGAGAGACAGAGAGAAAGAGAATGCATGAAAAGGAGCATGAGCTACAGAAGGTTGAGAAAGGCCACCTGATCAGATCAGCAGAAAGCAAGGAGAACTGGTGCCTGGAGAAACCCACAGAGCAAAGCACTCACCTTGGAAATGCAAGCATGCTGCCAGGCCGCCTCCCAGTGGCCTCTCTGGAAGACAACACTGAGTCCACAGTGCCAGGCCTCTGGAGTAGAGAGATAGAAAAGGTTATACCTGGGCTGGGACCCAGGACAGACAAATCAGAAACTACTGGCTGTCTCAGAGGCAAGGCTACCAGGCTATTTAATATGAACATCAAGAGCTTAAAAATTCAGTGAGGAAAATTTTCATTCATCAAAGCACCTCCACGGATGCCGCCTTTTCTCAGACCACCGCCTCTTTGGAAATTGCCTTCAGAGTTGACAACTTCTCTCAGACGTCTTTGGACAGGAAATGGACTTGTTGAAACTATTAAGGAAATGAGCAAACTGGCTGATTCCACTCTTGACCCCAGATTCTAAAATTAGGAAATTAAGTGAAGAGCTTTGGAGTCAAGTGGCCTCTCATTCAAACCTCACACTGCTCACTGAAATGTGACCTTAGGCACTAGATTTGTAGGGCAATAATAGTTCTAATTTCTAGGACTTTTATAAGGTACTTTATGTGAGTGAATACATAATAAAGATTTAATATATAGCTGCTGTAATTTATACTACATAATGAACTATTCTATTATTAATATAGCATAATATAGAAAATTACTATTTTTGAATGAATGTTGTACACAAAAGGCTTTGAACGGAATTTCCAAAAAGAAGCTTAAAAAAACAGCCGTGACTGAAATAAGCACAAGTTCCAGGAGGACTATCCCTACAGGACAGTACTCACAGATAGGTCATACATAGGACACTTGAGGATAACACTATCACTCCCACTCCTTCACAGAGTGTGTAGTTAATGAGCCAGTGACAAGTATGGGCTTAACTGAGAGTTCCATGATTCAGTACATTCAGTTGAACCAGGTGCTTTACAGCCAGGCTTCTCAGCTCAACTGCCTGATGTGCTCTGTGCCTCTTTACCTGAGGATGATTGATTCAATCAGAAGTTCTCAATCTGCTTTGGCGTCCAACCCTTCTTTTCATACATTATCTTCTTAAAAATTAGTTATTTGGGGAAATGTTCCTTAAAATTTATGCCTAGCCATGTGCGGTGACCCGTAATCCTAGCACTCCATGAGGCTGAGGTAGAAGGATCAAAAATTTGAGCTTAGCCCAGGGAACCTGGCCACTTAAGGAGACTCTGTCTCGAAATAAAAAAAGCTCTGTGGATGTAGCGCAGAGTGAAAGCCCTAGATTAAGTCCCAAGTAGTTTTAAAAAAAAAGTTATGCCTTAGAGTTCAGCAGGCCAAGTAAAATGCTGTCTTGTCTTTGTATTCAATAAATCCTATTGATTAGTTTATTACCTTCTAAACCTCTGCTATGCCCACCTTAGAGTGAAAATCATGCCAGCTACTTACTGGTTAACAATGATGGGGGGATGGGAAAATAAAATAAAATGTATTAATTTTAAAAAATAAAGTAAAACCAGAGAGTAACAGAGAAAATAAAATGATGGTGCCCAATTACAAAATCTTCTCTATGAAATGGCAAATTAAAGCTAAAGACATACTGCTGAGACTTTAGATTTTGTTGTATTCATTAATGCAAGAACTAAGTGATGAGGAAGTCTGAGCTCAAATTACAATGCTGGTAATATGAGCACCTTGACCTCAGGCTTCGCCTATAACCTCGCTGAGTTCTGAGTCTCCAATTTCCTCACTTGTGAGATTAGAATTGTATAACATTTTGAGACTCCAAGAAGTAATATATAATATTTTAAACTATAAAGTACTATAAAATATTCAGAATTACAAGTTTCTAATATTGTTTATATGCTTTCATTGGCATTGCTTAAAAAGTTCTTTTACCCCTCTCATCTTTTTTGTCAGAGTTAATCATCTTTAGACATTTTGAACTTGGGGAAACTACCACTTAAAATATGTCAACCTGCACTCCTCCTAATGACAGCATAGCTGTATATGGTTCACAGCTACAATTGGGAAGGAGAGTTAAGAGAAGGAAAATATTACATTTGCGAGGGCTTTCATCAAAGTCCCACTTCCATCCACGGTACAAAGGAAATCCTTATAAAATTTCATCTTCACTTTGCTGTCTCTGATCAGAAGTACCCCAATTCCTTTGAATGTAAACTCCACATTTTTTTTAATGGAAATGGATCGTGATAAAAAAAGCAACGTCTCCTTAACACATCCTTCCACTGTATCCCTGGTAAATGGACTTTCCAGGGATATCATGACAAAATTAAGTGGAATAACTGGGATATCGCCTAGAGAAGAAAAAAGACAGTTGAGGAGGTCAAGATTACAATTAAGATATATCATATACACATGAAAATAATGCACTTACTATTCAAAAATAGAAATTTCCACATGAAACCTTTCATCGTAGCTAAAGTAATACCATTATTGCACACAACCAACACAACAGTACAATTTTTCCTAAAAGTATAATGTTGTATTCTCAAAATAAAACAATTACCTTTCTAAACAACTTTCTACAGTAATATTTTAGTTTTATTTAGGAGACACAGTAATAACTGCTTCTCTTCACAGAGGGTTTTCTAAAGTTTTAAGCTCCTTTATCTTTTAGAACATGCTGCAGCAATTTTTCTGTTTTCTTCCAATTATAAAACCATTTGAAATAAGTATCTACAAATATTTTGAAAAGACAGTCATCTTCACTATAAGCTACTGTTCAAAAGAAAGTGGATCTTATACAAGGATGGATGACTTGCAGGAAGATTTTCCTGCCTAATGAGCCCATACATGACATTGTAGAATAATAAGATTATATCTAGCTTGAAGGAAGCACAGGGTATACTTGACTAGAAGATATGTCAGAGCTGTGCAAGGTCCACAAGTCAGAAAAGAGGCAAAAGCAAAGAGGATGAAGATGATAAAGCCAAGGTCCATTGATAGAACAACAAATCAGAGGCAAGGTATGAATATTCTTAACATTTACCTAGCATAAATTATAGCCTTTCAAATGTCCAATATTGCTGACTGGTGAGGGTTAACAGCTCTACAATACATGAGCTTCACTATGTGTCTCCCACACAATATCATAATAATTCTGTACCACCTCTCCTCACTTTTTTCTTTTTCAGTACTGGGGATTAAACCCAGGGCCTTCACACCGAGCTACATCCATAGCCCTTTTTTTATTTCTTACTTTGAGACAGGATCTTAAGTTGTTAAATTGTTCAGGCTTGGTTCACTTTGCAGTGCTCCTATCTCTGCCTCTCAGGTGCTTGGGATTACAGGCATGCACCACAGTACTTGGCTTCTAATACAAATTTCCTAAGAAGGCCATGTTGTGTTGCCTGTCTTTAGATTCTCCCTCCCATTTGCCCATTGCCTTTCTACAATCTGTCTTCTAGCCCACTCTTCACTACACTATCCGTCACAGTGGACAAGCCAATGGACACTTTGCAAATCTCACCCCCCATGACCAATCCGTAAGTCTGTTGGCAATGCCCTCTCTTTTTTCTTGTATCCATAGCACCAGTCTTAGTTCACCAGTTTCCTTATCCTCAGTCTCTTCACTAAGTTTCCATTCTCTTCTGCTCATAATACTGAAGGGAGTTTTATTCTAATTGTTTTTGTTTTTTAGATTTGATTTGAGTAAAATAATCCAAACGGTGGGGCCTGGGCTGAGAGGTTATATCTGTCCCCTCACTTTGATCTCTGGCCCTAGAGAAGAGTCAGCAAGGCTCTGTAATCTTAAGCTTCAGTGTTAGGAATCTTCCCATTAATTCAGAAGGCTGAATTACAGGTACTCCTACTCTTAAAGCAATGCAGAAATGAGTCCTCCTTTTTTTGTGTTACTTTTTAAAAATTATTAAGCCTGTGAGAGTCACAGGTTTCTGGAAAAGGCAAGGATAAAACAGTGCTGCCCAAAGCAACATAAAGTGAATACAACTGCAGTGATGGTGCTGCCAGCATGATGCTGATTTGGGAGGAAATGACCACTTAGGACCTTGGATATTGACCCTATCCACACCCTAGCATCTCCTCAACCTTTCACTCTTTCTCAGAAATAATTTCCTCATCACAGGCCATTGGGTAAAATGCCAGAGGCATCACTGAGGGTTTTATTGTGCATTTTTCATGTTTGTTTACAGTATTCTGTCCTGACCTTTCTTTTCCTTATATCCTCTCCTGAGAAAACCTACTCAAATATTGATCTCTGTTGTCTGTCTTTCTCCTATGGGCTAGAATCATATTTATCTAAATGTCCCTACAGGAGCTTCAAATCCAGCTTGTCCAACAGCAAACTCTTTTTTTTTTTTTTTTTTTTTTTTTTTACCGGGGATTGAACTCAGGTCCTTGTGCTTGCAAGGCAGGCCACCGAACCACTGAGCTAAATACCCAGCCCGCAAACTCATTTTTTAATCCACCACAGCCATCTGTCCTTCCCCTTCATTCTTTATGGAAGTTAATGTCATGGGCAACCAATGAACATTTTTTTCAACCAAGAAATCAAAGTCCTTCTAAAATACCTCCCTCCCTCCAGCAACCTAACCTCTCAACTTACTGGTCCTAACAGTTCTACGTCTGAAATATCTCAGAAATAGATCCCCTCATTTCCCTCTTGATCATCCTTCCTTCAAGCTTTTACATTATTTTATCATCTGCTGTAATTGAAATTGTAATTAAACTAACAACTGCTCTAAATCTTTCCATGGCTCTCAGTGCCTACAGGATGAATTCTAAAATCTTTATCATATAATTGGCTGCTATCTGCCATTTTGTCCTTTTTTCTTCTCTCACACAGAGGTACTCATTACTTCTTTAACAAGATTCACTTTTCTCTGTATTATTGACTTTTTCATACTAGTCCTGAAATATCTTCTGTGCTGGCAGAGCTCGCCCTCTCCTTAAAGAACCGCTTCACACACCATCTTCCTAAGCAGAGGTAAGCAAGATCTACCCTGGGCTCCCACAGCATGTGATTCAGTTCTGATCTGGGCTATTTATATAGTGCTTAATCATATTACATCATTTGCATTTATTGTCTATTAGATCCTGAGCTCTTCAAAGCAAGAACCATGATCTTCATATAGATAATGAATCTACTAAATGTAGATTATGAATTACATTAGTAATGGACAATCATAACCCCAAATTTAAACTATACTGTTAGTTTGAATTACTTCACTTTGTTATATTTAACTCTAAAATTTCTTTCTCCTGGGAAAATCTAAACTATTTTTTGGACTGCAGAACAAGATATAAGATGGAAAATTGACTAATTCTAAAGCAAAAATGTTTTTGAAAAAAACTGTCTTTATTTTTATTTCCTCTGGTAAATTTTTGATGAAATGTTATATTTTTCTTCTGTCATAAGATTTTAGGTAAAAATGACTTAAATTTTATTAAACTTACCATACTGAATATAGTCTCAATATAATTTGTTGGTATTTGTTTTTCCACTATATCATTTTTCTGTTTTGTTTTGTTTGGGTTTATTTTTTTTTATTTATTTGTTTGTTTGTGGTTTTGTTTGTTTGTTTTGTTTTGTTTTGCATCTGGGATTGAACTCTGGACCTTGCAAGTGCAAGGCAGGCAGCAGCACCACTGAGCTAAATCCCCAGCTCAGGGTTTGGTTTTTTGAGACAGGGTCTTGCTATGTATCCCAGGCTGGCCTTGAACTCACAGTGATCCTCCTGCCTCAGCCTCCCAAGTGCTGAGATTACAGGCTTTCACCACCATACCTGGCTATATCATTTTTCTGGGAGAAAGTTATTCTAAACAATAATTTTCAGGAAAGTCACAGAATTTTCACCTCAGCCAATGGAGGTAGACTATCTTGCTTTTTCCATGTCTAATGTAGGAAAGGACAATAAGGAACAGAGCCAGGAATCAGAAGGTAAGCCCCAAAAGGTTGCTACTGACCAAGGCAATTGTCATAAAGCCCATAAGTAAAGCTGGATATAAACATCCTATGCCTAGAACCAAGCCTGACAAATAATTGGCCCTTAGTAAATATTTGCAGAAGGAAGAGAAGGGAAGGAAAGAGAGAGGAAGGGAAGGGAAGGGAAGGGAAGGGAAGGGAAGGGAAGGGAAGGGAAGGAAAGGGGAAAGAGAGGTTGGTTGAGAGAGAAGGAAGAAGGGAGGCAAATAGGAAAGCAGGAAGGCAGGTTCATTTTAGGGTATGAGAAAAGTAAGATATGCATTAAATATGGAATTATTCAACTTCTAACTTTTAAATTTTAATAATTTAGATTATATTGTGATAGGAACACATTTAACTGTCTTTCTTCAATTCTTTTTTAGTAAATGCTTTCAGTAAATAATGATTATATTCTTCATGGGAAGTTGGCACATGCACATAACACATCTTAATTCTTTTTTCAAGCCCCTTCCCCCTCTTCTTCCCCTTCCCCCCTCCTCTCTCCTCCTCTAAACACCTTTAATTATCTTTTGAACAGCTAATATTAACTCTAATTCTCCCACCCAGAGACACAAATAAAATTACTCTTCCTAATAATACTTTTAACTTCTTAGGATCTGAAATACAAGTAAGAGTCTGTTCAAGTCTGTGACATGACTTCTATATAAATTTGCCTTTAAATCACATCAGATCTCATGACTGCCTCTTATGGTACTCAGGTTTAAGATGGCCTGCAGAAAGACTTATTTTCCCACCACAGTCCCTCCCACTGCCAAAATTACCACATGGAATATTTATCCCTCAAACCAGAAACTAATAAGCAGCACTAGCCAATCTTTGTCTTATCATTTTTTATCCCCAGGCTAAAAAATTTCTGCAAAAGTCTTAAATGTTAGAATTGTATTTACCAGGAGAATATGCTTTGTTTTGTTTGAGTCCATGGATCTGCACTAACTTCTCAGCCATGATGAACACAGGCCTCTGGATTAAAATAAAACTGTTGTTTCCCACCTCAAGCTTTTGTCTTGTGAAAGTGAAAGTTCCAAGTCCTGGAATCTGAACCCCCTGAAAGGAAAAAGAATAATAAAAAAGGAACAGACACAATTCATCAAAAAAATGAAGACGAATCCTTGATATTGTTATCCAAAAATCATGAAAAGAATTTCAGTTTATTCACTAAAAATTCAATGATCTCTATAGCCATTCATAGAGGTAGTATTTTAAGATTCTAAATTCTGAAATAAATTTGAATAAAATGAAATATATGCTTTACAGATACCATCTCCACATCATTAAAAGGCTGAAGACTATAAAAACTTGCATGGATGTCACAGCTTTTAAAAGTCTATTATCTAATGGCCTGGGATTTAGCTCAGTGGTTCTGCCACTTGCCTCACAAGTGCAAGATCCCAAATTTGATCTCTGGAACCAAACAAACAAACAAAAACAAAGTGTGTTATCTAAGATTCTGTCATCCTATGTAGTATGTTATATTTTAATCATTTGGCATTTAATGGGTCATGAGAATCCCAGTTTTCTCATTCTCTTTTTCAGATTGTAAATCTCCCACTTAATATCAGGCTGCCCAGCTTCACAGGTACATGCTACAAGGCAGTAATCTTGGTGAATGGTAGAAGCAAAGGCTTTTGGCTTTAGAGCTGGTTTCTGTCTCCCTGGAGATATTGTACATCAAGAATTACAAACTCAAATGCCTGCAGGAGCCAAGAAAGAATGCAAGAAACTGAGGTTAACCAGCCAGACTGGTTAAAGAGTGCATATCTCATACAAAGAAGAGAGCCTTTGTGAGCTCCAGCCAAGTGTCCCAGACAAGAATGGAAAGCTGTGCTTGTTAGGTGGAGGCAATGTCAACTTTTATATAGACTCTTCCAATTTTAAGTGGTGATAACTAATTCAAATTCTCTTATCACATAAAATATATTTAAAGGTCAAATTCAGCCTAAGTAGTGGGAATTCTGAGTAGGGCTGTAAGTTCTACAACCCCTTAGCTCTCTCTAAGCTCCTCCCAAAATCTGTGCAGTTCTATGGTATCCAAACCCAATACTTGATAAGAGTAAACAGTCCATCCCTGAGCAAAGTTTCCCATTTTTGGCAATTTTTCCCTATCTTCATGGATTTCACCTAAAATCCATTCCCTGCAAAGAGGCAAAACAAGAAGCATGACACTGTTCCACAGCTATGCCATGAAATATCAGAACAGTGAGAAACAGGACTCATCTAGTTTCTTTAAAAAAAAAAAAAAAACCAAGGCTGATCAGCACTATAGTAGAAAAATGGCACTTACAAATTCATCACCTAGGAAATATTCCAGTTCTTACATCTACTATCCACATGCCCTAAGTATGCATATTAAGAAATCAAGTAAAACTAGGTAGCTGTAAAGTCTCCCATACTCCTTCCAAAAAACTATACAAGACTATACAAGAAAGATTCTTTGGACTCTTCTGTTAAAACTAAAGAATGAATCCTACCTTATTCAAGGTTAGCTGTCGTTCCACAAATTCTGAAACACTCCCCCAGATAGTAGAGACTTCTGAAATTCAAAGAAAACCAAAATAATTTATGTGAGCACCTATACGTAAATATCTTGGTGCTAGTAAAGAATGTAAATATGAAATGCAAAATCAACTGACAGTAATTCCTAATTTAGCATTAGCAGAAAATAAAATCATTCCAGAGCAACCATCTCTCAAGTGCTGGGAGGTAGGCCGGGCCCCGATCCACCGGGGGAAGGAGAACCACGCCTGCTCCCGACCCAGCAGCCATCGCTCAAGCACCGGGAAGGTAGCCATGTGGGCGCCCCTGAACCCCCATAATCCCCCCCGCACTCTCAGACCTCCTGACTGTGCAAGTCTTTGGACCCACTCTGCAAAGACAGAGGTATTTTTCTGAGTTCCCAACTTTGAACATCTTTAAAGAAAGGGCGGGGGAAAGCTGTAATAGAACGTTGCGGAGTTCAACCATTCAGAAGGATGGGGAACTCAATCTGGGCCTTGCAGCCCGAGGTCAGTCAGCTTCATGGGGTTCACAAATCAGCTAACTGAGATCAGGGGTCTTGCATCCTCGCTCTGTCTGAGCCATTAAATGGTAAATATACTATATTGAAAAGTTTGTTCACTGCAGACATGTTCTGGACTGCTTCTTGATTTCAATTTAATTCAAATGATTTAAGGGTGATACACTAGTGACTACCACAGGTGGTCAGTGTCCAAGTTGTGTTTGATCTTAATGTGTTGCTGATTGTATAAGTTGGGGTAAAGCATTGCCGTTGATTTGATGAGCTGTTTTCTCTGATGTTATGAAGATGAGAATGTCTGTGGGTCGTTAGAGATACAGAAGCTAGGGTGCAACTATATCAGGAAGATTTGGGTGATAATCCAGAGATTAAACCAAGGACACTCCGACAACAAAAATTAAAATGAGAAAACACTTAAGCAAGACACAAGACTTCCAGTTTACCAATGGCAAACAGTAGGGCAAACGAGGATGAAAAGGCTGATAGTGAACCACCAGGACACCCTGAACTCAAAGCACAGGAAGTAACAAAACCGATCAATCAGGCTCTAGAAAAATTCAAAACAGAAATAATTTCCCAGATAACCATAGATAGTGAGCAAAATGGAAGTCGTGATTCGAGACTCTAGAGCAGAAACTGACAAAAAAATAGATGAGCTCAGGACCATGATAGAAGCCATGAAGGCCCAGCATAAGAAAGAAATGGAAAAAATAAACGCCCAACATAGGAAAGAAATGGAATCCATAAAACAGATTCAAACAGATATCCAGGAGATTAAACACTCTATTGAAAGTGTACGCAACAGAATAAAAGAATGCGAAGATAGGCTCTCAGATATAGAAGATAAGATTGCAGTCAGTGACCATGAAAAGAGAGGTCTCTTAAAAACAGTAAGAGATCATGAGAAATCGATCCAACAACTCCTAGATGATGCAAAGAAGAATAACATAAGACTGATAGGAATACATGAAGTAGCAGGAGAAAATACAAATGACTTAAAAAAGCTGTTTGCAGAATTAATGACAGAAAACTTCCCAAACAGAGGGGAAGAATTTGACATTCAGATAACTGAGGCATATAGGACCCCAACTAGCTACAATCAAAAAAAATCTACACCTAGACATATAATAATCAAGATCCCAGAAACCCAACAGAAGAACAAAATACTACAAGCAGTAAGAGAAAAGAAACAAATCACATACAAAGGAAAGCCCATCAGAATCACAGCAGACTTTTCAACACAAACCCTTGGGGCAAGGAGAGCCTGGAATGAGATATTTCAAGTACTAAAAGAGAACAACCTCCAACCTAGACTGATGTATCCAGCAAAACTCTCTTTCAAAATGGATGGGGAAATAAGACACTTCCACGACAAAGAACACCTGAGAAACTACATGAATACCAAACCAGCACTACAAGCAATTCTAAACAAGATCCTAGAAAAAGACAATGAAGGCAACAACACCATGAGGCCCAACAGAGCAAATCAAATAGGCAAGGCAAGAAATTAAAAGGAGAAGGTGAAAAAGTAAAAAGAGTCAACAAAAGGCCAATAACATGTCAATAATAAGTCAGTACATATCAGTTATAACCAGCAATGTCAATGGCCTCAACTCACCAATCAAGAGAAATAGACTGGCAAAATGGAATAAGAAGCAAAATCCAATAATATGTTGTATACAAGAAACACACCTAGTGCAAAAAGAAGCCCATAGACTGCAAGTGAAAAGATAGAAAACAATTCTCCATGTGACAGGAGCCCAGAAAAAAACAGGGGTAGCAATCTTATTTGCAGGCAAAGTAAATTTCAAACCAAAACTGAATCTAGTATTATTGATGTAGGACAGTACTGTATCATACCTCTATGAATGTAAAATATCTAGTACCTGCTTTATGATACATAGTAGGGACCGTGCTTTATCAGAGCTACATTTAATGATATTACTCTAGAATGTTCTCTTTCCAGATGATGATTAAGAGGCTAATAGAAAAAATGGTGCCAGGTACCACAACAGCAACAGAACTTTGCTGTTGTCTGGATATTATTCTTTTCTTTGTTTTGTTTTTTTAATGGAATGTGCTGAATGTCTATAATTTTGTTCAGATGACTGCAGAACCTGGAAAAGCTGTTGCTGCTATCGACGCATAACATACTATTATAAGTCTATACACACACACACACACACACACATATATATAAATTGAATTTTGGGAAACTAACGGTGTTGCCAACTTTGGAAAAAGTCATCCCAATTTACTGTGTTGACTTGGCATTGTACAGAAATGGACAAACATATTGGTCTAGAAATGTTAATTTATTTTTATTTTTTTCCATGTGTACAGGGGTAACACATCGTACTAAATATGTAAGGTCATATCTACGTGGGTTTGATTACAGAAACTAATAAACTATTCTCTAAATAATGAAAAAAAGAATAAGATAAGACTATAAGAGCAAGAAGCAATTTAAATATGTTCAGGGGCCATTTTCATCTCCAGAATTAAGGATTATTTTGATGTTACATCATTGCCTTTTCTCTTTTACTTTCCTTTTTAGTTTTATTTTAGGATTCCCTATTTTTAATGTTCATACAGAGATTTCTTTAACTGAAATACTGAATAGTTTCTTTGGTATAAAAAGCTATAATAGTACACAGGATCCTAATGAGATAATTAATAATGTGAAATAGGAAGTAAAGGGCTAAAGGTGTAAGGAAAGTGGGAAGGGTGGGGGAAAGGTAATAAGGGAGAGGAAAAAATATGAGAAACTGAAAAAATGGAAATAAAGTGTTTGTAAATGTGGAGGGGAGGAGGGGGGTGAAGGGAGGGCAGGGACAAGGGGAAAAATGAGAATCAAGATCTATTATGTAAAGATACAGAATCCCAATGATGAATGTAATTGTATTGTATACCTAGATTGTACCAATAACCTCAATAAAAAATTGTATTAAGCTAAAAAAAAAAAGAAAAAAGAAAAAGAAAGAAAGAAAATAAAATCATTCCAAAAGTTATTTTGCCTGGTAACTAAAGCTTACCCCTTAAAGTCCCAAAGATGTGATTCTAATAACAACAATGAATTTTTTAAGAAAACCTCTCTAGAATAGAGACAACTCTATCACACATTTCCCTTATCCAACAAATGGAGTTAACAAAGTGCAATCTAGTTTTTTCTTAACAACTCATTAAAGTATCTACTCTGTGCCATCTAAATAATATGAACATTCATTCTTATCACATTGTATAATCCAAGACTAAGGCAAGGTATTAAAGGCTATCATCTACACATTAAGTGTCCCAACATTCATTTCTGCTTTTCTAAATTCTCATTCATATTCTCTCCTTCCCTCCCTCCCTTTCCCTCTCTCTCTCTCTCTCTCTCTCTCTCTCTCTCTCTCTCTCTCTCGTGTGTGTGTGTGTGTGTGCGTGTTCATGCACACATGTATTGAGGATTTAATCTAAAGGCACTCTACCATTGAGGTACATTCCCTTCCCCCATTTTTAAAATTTTATTTTGAGGCACAATTTCACTAAGTTATTCAGGCTGGCCTCACACTTGTAGTCCTCCTAATTTGGCCTCCTGAATAGCTGAGATTACAGGCATATGCCACCATATCTGGCTATTTTTACTGAATTATTGAATCTATTTTTTTATTCTTATTTTTCACTGTTAGACTACCAGCTGTTATTTCTATCTTCTGCTAGCTTCCTAATGCAAGCTCTCTGCCTTATCTTAATACATTGCTTCCAACCTGCTGTATCACAGGTTTGGAAACACCAAACATACTAATATTATGACCCAAACAGTAAATATTTTTTGTTACTGGAGATTGAACTCAGGACCTCGCACTTGTGAGGCAGGCTGTGGAACCACTGAGCTAAATCCTTGGCCAGTAAAATAGTAATTTTTTAAAACAGACCTTTTAAGAGACCAAAGGGCTTTACTTTAACACATAGATTTTACAGTTCAATTTTGATAAGAGAACTTCTGTATTTATTTTCTTGTCCTAAGTTGTGTTGCTCCCCTCAAAATGTTACTGTAGAAAAATATATATTATTATTAATATTATATTAACTATATACAATCGCTATTATATTAATTATACTGTTAATGTGTGATATAAACTTATACTCTATACAACAAATATTCAGAAATACAGAGAATTGTGTCTGGCTGGACATCTCCTTTCAAAACCTAATAGTATGTTTACTGAAGATACCATCCAGTTAGAAACACTTTGCAAACAAAGAGTGTCAGTTTTTTATTTTAGAAATGAGAGATCAAGGGCCGGGGATTTAGCTCAGTCGTTCAGTGGCCTGCCTTGCAAGCACAAGGACCCGAGTTCAATCCCCGGTACCAAAAAAAACAAAAAAAAAAGAAATGAGAGATCAAGAAAGGTTTAGTGGATGTGAAGTAGCATTTACTCTCATGATCATCTTGGACAAGTTAGATGTTGGAAACCTCACTCAACACCAGTGAAACTAGGACTGCCTGACAAAGTGAGCCCAAAGACCAAGATTCTGCCCCTCACTCTAAATCATGGATGTTTCTATAATCAAGTGTTTCCCCTACTTGACTACATCCTACTACATTCTCTGCAACCCAAAAGAATACTACTGCTAGCTGCAGTAAAAGTCTTTCACCTAGACGTGACATGCAGATCAGATTTCAGGAAAACCATCTACACAAAGGAAATTATTTAATTGGGGCCAGGAGAAACTGTATACTTTGCAACCAAGCCTGATGAAAAGACTTGACCAAGCTTAACTGGAAACTTGAGAATAGTTTTTCTTCCTTTGTATAAATTATTTAAATCCACTGTAATGCTCTACTCCATAAAGTATAGTAGGCAAAGTTATGTAAGTGAATATTTAAAGTGACATTTGCTATTTCTTATTGAAGAAGAGGGAAAACATGCACATCAGTGACAGCGACATTAGGAAACATTAGGCCCTAGAAATTCAGTTAGAATATATTCATAAGTCTTACAGATTGTGATTTCTACCTGATTTGTTCTTACATTCCAGTTTTTTAGGAAGATGTTACTAAATCTCAAAATGAAAAGAATTTCAATATAGTCTAAAAATAAGCTGGGTGTCGTGGTGCACACCTGTAGTCCCAGAACTTGGGAGGCTGCGACAGGATTGCCACCAGTTCAAGGCCTGCCTGGCCTACATAGTGAGTTCAAGGCCAGCCTGAACTACAGAGTGAGGCTGTCTCAAAACAGCCTGCATACAAATATTTATAGTAGCTTTATTCATAGTTGCCAAAACTTGGAAGGAACCAAGATATATCTAATAGGCAAATGGATAAACTGTACATTTAGGTAATGAAATATTATTTACCATTAAAAATAAATGAGCTATTAAGCCATGAAAAGACATGGAGGAAAGTTAAATGTATGTTACTAAATGACAAAAGCTACTCTGAAAAGGCTGCATAATGTATGATTCTAACTATATGAAATTCTGGAAAAGACAAAATTATGGAGACAGTAAAAGCTCAAGTGGTTTGCCAAGGCTTTTGGGTCGGGGTAGGAATGAAGGGGCAGAACACAGAGGATTTTTAGGGAAGTGCAACTCCTCTGTGTGATACTGTAATGATGGCTACAATTCACTTTACATTTGTTGTAGAACATACAACACCAACAGTGAACCCAAATGTAAACTAAAGACTCTGGGGCGGCTGTGATCTGTCAGTGTACGTGCATCAATGTTAATGACTGTACTACTCTGGTGGGGGTGATATGCATAGATGACAGCACCCATAGATGACGACATGCAGGAAGCTGTGCATCTACTGGGGTAAAAAACATGTAGAACTCAGCACATATGATTTTAAAATTACTTAAAAGACTATATGTATAAATTTATAAATTTGGCAAATATTTTTAAATCCATAAAGCTATTATCTTTAATGCCTTTGTCAGAATTATTTTGACATGAAAATTAGGAGTTGATATGGGGGAAGAAAAAAATTATCCTCATTGATTTTGTCTCCTAAAATCATTTGTTAGCCTAGCTAACATCTCTAAGTTACAATGGCTTGATAATAATAGCTTTCATTTCTGAAATACCTTTTTTTCTCTTAAATTCTTTTATTGGTACATTTTAGGTATACAATACATTTACATTATTCATCATTGAAATACTTTCTCCCAAAGGGATCCTATGGCTTGTAACCAGATCTCTAAGTCCAGTTTGAGGTGAGTCTTATTAGAAAATATGCTAAAAAGAGTGTCTTGCTACTAACCAAGCCTGATTAATTTTCTACGAAAAGATGCCAAGTCCCGTTACTGTAACAGATACCCAGTATCGTTTTAAGATCGTCTCATCTTCTTAACTGCAAAATTAGTGTGAAAGACAACAAAAGCAACTGTGCTTTCGTATGAACTCTGAAAAGGAGCCATTTAGGGTTCCCTACAACAGCTTTTCTCTGGGTAGCCACTTGATTTTTCCTCTGCACCAGTGGGTGGGGTCTATGCTTTTCAATAACATTTGTTGAGCAACTTGCGCTAGTTCTAGTTCGCCAGCTGAGGGTCCTATATGCTTTAGAGAGTTTAGTAAATACCTTCATCGGGCTCTTTTCAATAAATAAGGCAGCCAATAATGTCCTAGGCATCCAGCCCAGGCTGATTTTGATTCCTACCTGGTGGCTAAGGCAACCTGGTCCTTCCAGGCCAGGCCCAGACTAGAAAATAAGAAAATAGGTATTACGCCTCCCGCCTCCCAGCGAAGCAGGTGAACGTCCAGACCCCAAGGGCCCCACTCAAGCCTTACCCTCCTGGCTCAGCGAGGGCAGCGTGGGCAGCACCGGCCTGCCCAGCTCCTGAACATCAGGGAGGATAGTGTCCAACATCTTCAGTCCCCGGTCCACTCCGTGCTTGGTTCTCGATGGCTCTTTTCTTCCTTCCTTGTAGGAAGTTTCTACTAAAGTGTTTTACCCAACCACTAGTCACTCCTCTCTAGAGCCTAGGACGTGCTTTAAAAATAAAAATTACCTAAATCTTGAATTTTTTTCTATTTTTTTCTTAAATAAATGTTATTTCTCGCCGATCCTGTCTCTTGATCTGGCTCTCAGAAGTCTGCCACGGTAGGATGTCCGAAAACTATCCAGCGTTTCTCCAAAAGTGCAAAAAATGCGCCCACCGGAGGAACAGTGACAGACACAGTGAGAAACTGAGCGGGAGGGAGGAAGCAGGCGCTGAGGGAAGGGAAGGGAGAGGAGGGCGGAGCAAGTTGCTAGGACGCAACAAAGGCTCGCTCGGTTGCTAGGGCCTCAAGGCGCGGATTCACCAAACCCTTAAATTGCAATTCTCCTCGCAGTAACTGTCTCGCCTTGTGCCCAAACCTCAGCTGTTGCTAGGACATCTTCCTTTTCCTATCTGCGCAGATAAAGGGAGTGACCATCCTCTGGGCGCGCACTCCCTCCATGTTTCTTGAATAAAGGTTAAGAAAACTAAATAAGCAGAGCTTTGGGAGCTTCCCCAGTATCCACACTACACTAGTATGCATGTAGATTTCAAGCACCATCTGGTGGTGAATTAAAATTCTGCTAGAGGAAAAAAAAAAAAAAAGCCATGATGACTTGTATGTACAAGTAGATATACTTATTGCCAAAGAATACTTGTTCTTGGGAGAATGTTTTCTGATTTTTCACTTACTCCCATTTTCTTTCACGCTCCTCCCCTTTTGTTCCGTGCCTACTTCTCAATCCCTTTCTATTGAAACTGCTCCTCTGAAAATACAGTCCTCGTCAGCATTTGCTTGGGTTTGAGTGCCCTAAAAGCAAATTTTCTTTTGGAATTTACACATTGTGTATAATACTGGTGGGACAGTAATTCCTAGCGACCATGTTCCTATTCCCAAAACTGAAGGAAGCAGATCCATGCTTTCCTTTCCTCAGCTGGACCAGGAGCCAGGCACGTAACCCGAGCTCAGTTGTCAGAAGCTCATTCTAGGGCTCAGATTGTTAAAATGGTGACATTTTGATAGCTGGAAAATCTGGAAGATAGTTAGGCAAGGATGGCATGCATTCCTCACTGTCTCATTTTAAGAGTTCCTAATGCTGAGCCCTCCATCTCCTCCTTCATTCCTGCCCTAAGTCTGGTTCTCCCAGCTCCATCATTCTGTGAGCTTCCCAAAGGTCTTCCAATAACTCACTTCTGTGAGTTAAATTTAGTTAACTAAGTTAGGCCAACTCAATATCTGTGGCCTTGTCTGCTTAGCACTTTACAAAACAAACGTCAGACTAGTGTAGTGTAAAAGGAGGCTACCCACCCTCCCATTTCATTTTCAGAAAATAAAGGAGTAGACAGATAAGTTTACATCCTAGCTTTAATTAATCAGGTAGCTCAAGCAGAGCCATGTGCAGTTTATATGAGGATCCTTTGATATTAAAACCAGAAAAAGAACAAGTGTCAATAAGAATATTAGACATTTCTAATGCATATTAGATCACGTAGCCTGGAAGAGAAATTAATCCTCATAATGGCACACTGACTTTTGTTTATTTGTTTTGCTTTGTTTTTGGTACCGGGGATTGAACTCAGGACCTTACACTTTCGAGGCAGGCAGCAGAACCACTGGGCTAAATCCCCGGCCCAAGGCACTGATTTGTTTACTGTAGGAGAAAACCAGCAGCAGCTAAGAACCACTTAACAGACTTCATGCCTCCCTCCCTTAGAGAATTCTCTCCCTGCACAGACAAGTGGAGACAATGCTTAAAGATCTCATGTATAGTTCCAGTGTTGTTTCTGCCAAGAGGGTTTATGAGATAAAAAAGAAACTAGTGGCTTTATTTTGGGGATGAGAGGGGGCATGCCTAAAATTGAAGGAAGCATGAAGAACAGATTCTGAGATATCCTGTCATCTGATGGCTTATATAATGAAGTCTTTCAGAGGTCTTCTAAAAGACAAAAATAAAACCTGGCCAACAGCCAAATGTGCATTATGGACCCCCAGTGATCTGGGAGTATTCACTTGACCCATTACTTAAAAGCAGGTTAACACATGGAAACTGAACAACACTGTCCTAAACAATCAATGGATTACAGAGGAAATTAAAGAAGAAATTAGACAGTTTTTACAAATAAGTGAAAATGCCAATACAACATACAAGAATCTATGGGACATAATGAAAGCAGTTCTATGGGGAAAATTCATAACACTGAATGCCCACACTAGGAAAACAGAGCAGGCTCAAATAAACAACCTAATGATGAAACTTAGACTCCTAGAAAAACAAGAGCAAGAAAAACCAAAGCTTGAACAAGAGAGGAAATTATAAAGATCCGAGCAGAAATCAATGCAATGGAAACTACGAAAATGATAAAGAAAAATAAATGAAACAAAGAGCTGGTTTTTTGAAAGAATAAATAAAATTGAGAAACCCTTAGCTAATCTTATCAAAAAAAGGAAAGAAAAGGCTCAGATCCATGCAATCAGGAATGAAAAAGGTGAAGTTACAACAGATCCAAAAGAAATCCAGAAGATCCTTAATACCTACTTTGAGAACCTGTACTCCAATAAAATGGAAAACACAGAAGAAATGGAAAGATTTTTAGATACTTATGAATTAACAAAGTTGAACAAAGAAGATAAAAACATTTTAAACACCCCAATTACAGTCAGTGAAATTGAAAATGTAATTAAAAAATTAACAACAAAGAAAAGCCCAGGCCCTGATGGATTCACTGCTGAATTTTACAAGACATTTACAGAAGAACTACTGCCATTACTCTTCAAACTTTTCAATGAAATTGAAAAGGAAGCTACACTTCCAAATTCATTCCTGGAAGCAAGTAACACTTTGATTCTCAAACCAGGGAAAGATGCAACTAAAAAGGAGAACTACAGACCAATCTCCTTAATGAATATAGATGCAAAAATCCTTAATAAGATACTAGCAAACAGAATACAGAGGATCATCAAGAAGATCCTTACCAAGTCGGATTTATTCCAGAGATGCAAGGGTGGTTCAACATACAAAAGTCAATAAGTGTAATACATTATATTAACAAAGTCAAGGACAAAAACCATATGATCCTCTCAATAGATGCAGAAAAAGCATTTGATAAAATTCAGCACCCATTCATGATAAAAACCCTGCAAAAAATTGGAATAGATGGTCTGTACCTCAACTTAGTAAAGGCTATCTATGAAAAACCAACAGCCAACATCTTATTAAATGGCCAAAAACTGAAAACCTTCATGTTAAAATCAGGAATAAGACAAGGATGCCCACTATCACCACTCCTCTTCAATATAGTTCTGGAAACATTAGCCACAGCAATTAGACAAAAGAAAGAAATTAAAGCAATAAAGATAGGAAAGGAAGAAGTTTAACTGTCATTATTTGCTGATGACATGATACTCTACATTGAAGACCCAAAAAACTCCACCAAAAGACTTCTAGACTTAATTGACAGATTCAGTAGAGTATCTGGATATAAGGTGAACACCTAAAAATCAATAGCCTTCTTATACACAAATAAAAGACTCACTGAGAGAGAAATAAGGGGAAAAATTCCTTTTACAATAGCATCCAAAAAAATGAAGTATCTAGGAAACAATCTAACAAAAGAAGCAAAAGATCTCTGCACTGAAAACTATAGCACTCTGAAAAAAGAAATTGAACAGGATATTAAAAAATGGAAAGATATCCCCTGCTCCTGGGTAGGAAGAATCAACGTAGTGAAAATGGCCATACTACCAAAACTGCTATATACATTCAATGCAATGCCAATTGAAATTCCAACACTATATTTCACAGAACTAGAAAAAAGAATCCAAAAATTCATTTGGAACCATAAGAGACCTAGAATAGCAAAAGCCATCTTAGGCAACAGACATATGGCAGCGGGCATAACAATTCCCAATTTGAAACTATACTACAAAGCCACTGTGATAAAAACAGCATGGTACTGGCAAAGAAACATACCTGAGGATCAGTGGAACAGACTGGAAGACACAAAAACAAATCCAGATGTACTCAGCTACCTCATCTTTGACAAAGGAGCTGACCATCCTCAGTGGAGGAAAGATACCCTCTTTAATAAATGGTGTTGGAAAAACTGGATTTCAACCTGCCACAGATTAAAACTGGACCCTTATCTTTCACCATGCACTAAACTAAAATCCAAATGGATTAAAGATCTAAATATTAAAACAGAAACATTAAACTTGCTGGAAGGTAAGTTAGGCAGAACTCTGGAAGACATTGGCATAGGAAAAGACTCTATGAACAAATCCTCAGTAGCACGGGAACTAGCAGATAGAATCAACAACTGGGATCTCATCTTATTAAAAAGCTTTGGTACTGCAAAAGAAACCATCAGCAGAACTAAGAGACAACCTACAATGTGGGAAAAAATTTTTACCAGCTGTTCCTCAGACAAAGGACTATTATCAAGAATATATAAAGAACTCAAAACAACCAGCCCCCCCCAAATATAAAGACCTGATTTAAAAATGGGCATCATGAACAGACATTTCTCAGACAAGAAATAAAAGCAGCAAGTAAATATATGAAAAAATGTTCCACATCACTGATCATTCAAGAGATGCAGATGAAAACAACACTGAGATTCCACCTCACCCCACAAAGAATGGCTGCTCTCAAGAAATCACACAATGTCAAATGTTGGCGGGGTTTTGGGGAGAAAGGAACCCTCCTCCATTGTTGGTGGGAGTGCAGACTAGTGCAACCACTATGGAAATCAATATGGAGATACCTCAAAGAGCTTGGACTGGAGGTTCCATTTGACCCAGCCATCCCTCTGCTTGGTATCTTTCCAAAAGAACTAAAAGAATCATATCACAGAGAAGTATGTGCACCCATGTTTATAGTGGCACAGTTTGTAATAGTTAAAACTTGGAAACAGCCCATTTGTCCATCAGTTGGAACCTGGATAAAGAAGATGTGGTTTTTCTATAAAATGGAATATTACTCAGCCATAAAGAATGAGAAAATAGATTCATTCATAGGAAAATGGATACATATTGAAGATATACTCCTAAGTGAAATAAATAAGGCAAACATGTGTAAATACCGAATAGTTCTCTGGTGTGAATAATCTGCAATAATACAGAAGATCCTAATAAGATTACTGACATTGAGAAATGGGAAGAAAGGAGCTAAAGGTGTAGGGAAGGTGGGATGGGTAGGGGAAGGGTAATAAGGGAAAAGAAAAAAATGTGAGATAATGAAAAGATGGAAATAAAGTGTTTGTAGATGGGGAAGGGAGGAGAGGGTGAAGGGAGGGCAGGGACAAGGGGAAAAAATGAGAGCCAAGACCTGTCATGTAGAGGTACAAGATCCCAACAATGAATGTAACTGTACTGTATCCCTAAAATGTACCAATAAACTCAATTAAAGCTGAAAAAAAAAGCAGCTTAAGATTTATTAAAGTCTGATATATACTCAAAGAAAAAAACCTATTTGGAAGAGGGAAGCAGAACTCCACTCCTTGACTGCTGATGTGGCTCCCTTCCCTGTGAATCTCTACAGATGAGTGCTATCCTGGGTTGGAGAGACTGAAAAGCTGTTTACTTTTCTGATTCCTTGGGTAATCCCTTTCTCAGAGAAAGGAAACACTGTTCATAAGAGTTGATCTTAGAAAATACCCAAAAGTATACCCAAAGAGTCATTGGTTCTCAATATTAGATTTTATGCAATTGCTTTTATGTTTCAGTCTTAAGAATATCACATTTTTTAAACAAATAATTTGATACTTTTATTTGTATTTTTATTTTTTTGTACTGGAGATCCAATTCGGGACCTTGAGCTTATGAGGCAGGCAGAGGAACCACTACGCTAAATCCTGGGCCCTAAGAGTATCATATTTTTGTTGTGACTGTCTTGGTTACTTTTCTCATTGTTGAGAGAAAATATCCACACCCAAAGTTAAAGGGGGGAAGGTTTATTTAGATCACAGTTTGTAGAGATTTCTTTCAGTCCCTAATCAACTGGCTCCAAGGTAGGGTGGCTTGGCAAAGGGGAATCACAGAGGAGAACCACTTCACGGCAAGCAGAAGACAACAAAAGCAAGCAAGCAAGGGATTAATATGCCTCTTTCTATCCTTTCTATCCTATCCAGGCTAGCCAGGGCAGGAAGCACTCACACCCTTAATCCTAGTGACCTTGATCCTAGCATTGCACCATGAATCAATTCCAGCATCACATACACTATATCCAGCCAACTATGAAAAAGCCCCACCTAAGACTGGATGAACTTTGTGGGGTCAACTAAATACAAGCCGTAACAATGACTGAACCTCAGTGCTCACTTGGGTAGTTGATGAAGTTCATAAAGAGAAGAGGTGAAAACAACAACCATGAAACAAAAGCAGTACAACACTGGTCATGCTCTGATAAAATAACCTATTATGACTTGAGTGTGTCCTTATTAAGGAGAATAAACATTATCAGATAAGCAAACTATTTCCGGGGAGAGTGACAAAAACACAAGCATATAACAGTAACACTGTAAAACTATAAATTGGTATTTTACTTTTAAATATACTAGTAAGTGTATTTCACAATTCAAATGCTAGAAAAAAATTTGAACTTTTGTGAACTTAGTGCAAAACTCAATAAAAAAAAGTCAAAGGCCTTCCAAGTTCTTTAGGAAAATCAATTAAAAGAGCATCATGCCCTGTAAAGTCATTCTTTTTATTTTATCTATGTGTTTTACTACATGCAACAATGATTTTTTTCAGATTTTAAAAGATCAATACAAGTTTGTGCTCACTTTAGCAGCACACATAAGATCCATACAAATGAATCCTAAACTCAAACTATTTAAAACTGAATTCAGTATCTCTTTCAAACAAATTACCATTTCTGTCTTCTCTATTCATACAATCTCTGAGTATCTTTGCCTTGCGTGGCCTGCGAAAACTTTGAATATCATCCCAGGTCAGGTCAAACATGCCTTTTTTAAAGATCTTTTTGTCATTCTCCAGAAATAGAACTTTAAAAAATAACATCCACTATGATAGCTAATGTCAGGTGCTAGTTATCAACAATTCTTTCTCATGATCCCAAAAGACCTTGTTCATTATCTCCTTCATGCCCACATCCCCAAATTATTCTGATGGCATTGACATGTTTTCCACACTAGAATAGGAGCTTCTTCAAAGAAGGGTATAAAATCTTACTCATTTCTTCATCTTTGTATCCATACAACCTTGCCACAGTGTCTGGTATTTAAAACATAATCAAATGTGTGTTCACTTGCTATATTTCCCTCAGTGAAATGTAACAGACATCTCTCTCATCATATAATTGTAAGAATCACCCATGAACTTTCAAAAGTTGTATTATGGATAGTACTAATCTAATTTTCAGGGCTTGTTTCAGAAACATTAAAATTTAAGTGGTTAGTTTCTCCCTAGTAGATTATTTATTAATTTCTTTTAATGCTATTCACAAATTTATTTCATTTACAAGTTTAGTAGGATTGCTTTGAAGTGGTTCTGTAAGTCTGATATTTTAATGGAAAAAATTACATTAAGTTTTCTGTCTTTTGCTAAAGCAGATCTCTTTTTCTTCTTTCCTCCACAAATTGTTAAGAGCAGAATTGTGCAACAAATACCAGTACACAGAGACATAAAGAAGGATCACAGATTTTCCATTCTCAAAAGCCATCATTTCTGTTGTTGGCACACTCCAAGTATGGTTTTATAATGTCTTTTTTTTTCAATCATTGAGCCTTTTCACACTGAATATGGAAAAGCTATTAGTCAAAGAACCTATTCCACTGCCTGTCTCACAAGTGCAAGGTCCCGAGTTCAATCCCTGGTACCGGAAAAAAAAAAAAAAAAAAAAAAAAAAGAACTTAGTACTCCTTTCTCTAACTTGGCCTCTTCCCTATATCTGAGTTTTCAAAGTACAATCTAAACAAGAACAGCTACATATGATTTGTTTCCTCTGTTTGTTATCTAGAGACTGGTAAAATCAAAAGAATGAATTGAATGAAAAAATACTAATACAATTTCAACAAAAGATAAGGACAGAATACAAAACTAAACCATATGGTAATTTTTTCTGCAAATTGATTTTTATTTTAATTGGCTGATACATATATCATAAAATTTATCATCTCAATGACTTTAAGTGTACAATTCAATAGCATTAAGTATATTCACATTATTATACAGCCAATCTCCAGAACTTTTCATCTTGAAAGACTAAAACTCTGTACCTATTAAACAACTCCCCATTTCTCCATCTATCCCTCATAACCATCATTCTACTTTCTATCCCTATAACTACTCTACATACCTCCATAAGCGGAACTGTAAAGTATTTTTTGTAACTAGCTTATCTCATTTAGCATAATGTCCTCAAGTTACATTTATATAGCATGTTTCAGAAATTCTCTTTAAGGATGACTATTAATTCCATTGTATTGTATGTACACAAAGAGGTGATCAAAATACACAGTGACTATTAAAATTTAAAATTTTATTATAATAGACACATTGTCATTATCCTGCTCAAAATATTCCACCATAGTTCAGACACAGTTATCCTAACATTTTTGTCACTTTGTGAAGCAGTTCTAAAGGTCCTCTTTCCTGAGCATCTTTATGAGCTGATGAAAAATACAGGAAATGTACAGTGAATGCTGCTACTTAGTATCATTCAACAGAAAGGCAGGCTCATGACAGATTAAGTGTATTCTCATCTACCTTCTTCACTGAGTGGCACCACGCAACTTCTAGCACTTCTCCAAAGTCAAAATGACCATGAAAGGTAAACATTTTGAATCAATTCAGGACACTAGAACAGCCATGATACTGAAACTAAAGACACTCATGAACTACTTCAGAAAGTAGCAAGAATGGTGGGATAAGTGTTATCAAAGCAAGAGGGATGGGTTCGAAGGAATTATTTTAAAATTTAAGCATTTATCATATTTTTCAATCACTCTTCCTCATACATTACATTTTGTTTATCCATTTATCTACTGATGAATGCAAACCTACTTTTGCATGACTGAGAAACTTATTTAGGCCAGTGGTTCACAATCATTTCATATGAAATCTTTCATTTTTTAAAATTTTATTTTTTAAATAGGTTATTTTAAAGCAGTTTTAAATTCACAGCAAAATAGAACAGAAAGTACAAAAATTTATCATTCATTTCTTCTCTCTTCCACATATACACATGTAACTTCCCCCACTTTTAACAACCCCTACTAAAAATATCCCATGTATATTGTCACATTATAATCCAGAATCCATAATTTATATTAGGCTTCATTCTTGGTGTTGTACATTCTACTGGATTGGACAAATGTATGACTTGTGTCCATCCCTAATACAAAAAAATCTAAAATCTGATTATTTTTAAATGCCAAGAGCAAAGCTTTAGATTGTGGACTATTTGGGGTTTTGGATTTTCAGATTAGGGATGCTTACCCTGTAAAGTGTATGTAAATTTATTTTAAAACCCTAAAGTCTGAAACACTCCTGCTTTCAAGCATTTTGGATAAGGGATACTCAACCTGTAATATCATACAGAGGAATTTTACAGCTTTAAAATCTTTTGTTCTCTGACTATTCATCCCTCTCTCCCCTCAACCCTTGGCAATAATTGATCTTTTTTACTCTATAATTTTTCCCTTTCTGGAATGGCATGTTTCACTTAATAATATGTTTTTAGGATTCCTTCATGTCTTTTCACAGCTAATAGCTCATTTCCTTTTATTGCTAAAAACACATTCCATTATATGTCTGGTTTATGAGAAACTACCAAAGTGTTTTCTAAAGGAGTTATACCATTTTACATTTCCAGTAGTAATTAATGAAAGTTCCCACTGCTCCTCATCACTGCCATCATTTGTTGTCAGAATTCTAGATTTAAGCAGTTCCAATAGGTGTGTGTGTGGTGTGGAGGTATCTTACTGTTTAAACTTACACTGCCTTATGACAAATGATACGGAGCACTTTTCATATGCTTGGTATCCATATGGCTTTTTTGGCATAGTGTCCATTTTTTTGTTTGTTTGGTTTGGTGTTTTTGAGACAGGGTCTCATTATGTAGTTGAGACTGACCTGGAACTCACTATGTAGCCTAGGCTGGTCTCGAACTCACAGTGATCCTCCTGCTTCAGCCTCATGAGTGCTAGGATTACAGGCATGCACCACCATGCCTGGCTTATCAGATGTATCTTTTATAAATACTTTCTCCCAATCTACTTCTTTTCCATTCTCTTGACACTTTTGTTCACAGGGCAGTAGGTTTTTGTTGTTGTTGTTGATTTTTGTTTTGTTTTCTTTTTTCCCCCTTGGGACAGGGTCTCACTCTGTAATTCAGGCCTTGACCTTACTATGTAGCCTAGGCTGGCCTTGAACTCTCAGCAATCCTCCTGCCTCAGCCTCCCAAGTTCTGGGGTTATAGGCATGCACCACCATGCCTGGCAGAAAAATTAATTATATTGTCGATTTTATTAATTTTTTCTTGGATTGTGCCTTCAGTATTGTATCTAAAAAGTTATCACCGAAAAATGGCATAATACTGGAACAAAAACAGATAAATGGATGTGTGGAATAGAATCGAGGATGCAGAAACTTTCTCAGACACATTCAATATTTGATCTTTAACAACTGGGACAAAGCATATGTTGAAGAAAGCCTATTCAACAAGTGCTGCTGGGAAAACTAGTTAAATGTATTTAGCAGATTGAAACTGGATCCTTATCTCTTACCATAAACTACATTAAAATAAAAATGGATCAAAGATCTAAACATTAAAACAGAAACATTAAACTTAATGGAAGATAAAATAGGTAAGACACTTGAAGACATAGGTATGGAAAAGGGTTTTCTAAATAGAACCTTAATTGCTCAAGAAGTAACAGCAAGAATTAACAAATGGGATTATATCAGACTAAAAAGCTTTTGTACAGCAAAAGAATTAAGAGTGAAGAGACAACCTATAAAATGGGGAAAAAAATTGCCAACTACTCCTCACAGAGGACTAATATCTGGAATATACAAAGAACTCAAAAAAATAAGCCACCTAAAATTAAAGAGCCAGTTAAGAAATAAGCAAGAAAAATGAACAGATACTTCACAGTGGAACAAATACCAATGATCAATAAATACATGAAAATACACTCAACATCTCTGACCATTACAGAAATGCAAATTAAAATAATGCTAAGATTCCATCTTACTCCAAAAAGAATGGCATTATTGAGAAATTAAACAAATACAAATGCTGGTGAGGCTGTGGTGAAAGAAAACTCTTCCTTCATTTTTTGGTGAAATGTAAACTAGTACAATCATTGGGAAAATCAGATTTCTCAGAGGACTGAAATTAGACATTCTATATGACCCAGCAATTCCCCTGCTAGATATCTTCCCCAAAGAGATGACTGGATAAAAAAAAATGGTATCTATATATAATGAAATACTACTTTGCTATAAAGAATGACACATTTGATGCATTTGTAGGATGCACCTAGAAAATACAGTGACTAAACCAGACACACAAGTTTAAATACCACGTAGTATCTCTTATTTGAGTGAGCCAAAGTACAAACAAAGAGAATGATAAAGGATAAGTAGAATGGATAAGGAGAGATAGATCTCTTGCAAAAGGGAAGTGGTCCAAGGGAAAACACATATTAGGTGAAGAGGAGAGGAAGAGGAAACAAGTAGATTAAAGATAGGTCATATATAAGAACCTAATGACCTCAATTAACGTAAACTTTATATGACAACATGAGCTAAGATTAATAATACAAACAAGAATGAAAAATGGGATAGGGATTTGGAAGAGTGGGGAGGGCGAGAGAAGGGGAAAGGGATAAAAAACAAAAAAGCAAGGTGTGGTATGAACATGAAACCACTGTCCAAGACAACTGTAAACTGCATGACTTGCAAACATATACTAAAAAAGAAGGAAGTCATCACCTCCAAATGTTGTCTAGGTTTTGTCATATATTATCTTCTAGGATTTTAAAATTTTATGCTTTATGTTTAGGTCTATGATCCACTCTGAGTTAATTTCTGTAAAGGGTATAAAACCTATGTTTACAATATTCTTTTATTCATATGGATCTTCAGTTGATCCAGCACAATTTATTGGCAAGAATATCTTTGCTCCATTGTATCATATTTGTTCCTTTGTCAAAAGTGCATTGACTGTATGTTCATTGGTCTAACTCTGGGCTCTCTATTCTATTCAGTTAATCTGTTTACCTTTTACCTGTTCTTTGGTAAATACTATGTTGTCTTCATTACTGAGGCTTTATAATAAATATGTATTAGGTTAGTGTCAGTCCCCTGAGGATTTAATATTTTGTTGTAGTTTTTGCATCTATTTTCATAAACAATATTGGTCTATAGATTCTTTTCTTATAATGTCTGGTTGAGTATTTGGATAATGTTGGCCTCATAGGAAGAGAAAGTATTTCTTTTTCTTGTATCTTCTTAAGATATTTTAAATAATTGGTATAATTTCTTCCTCAAATGTATGATTGAATTCAACAGTAAACCCACCTGGGCCTGGTGCTTTCTCTTTTGGAATATTATATATTATTGATTCAACATCTTTAGTAGATTCAAACCTATTTACATTGTGTATTTCTACATAGTGACCATCTGCCTTTTCAGGTTGACTATTACTACTTTTTCCGTTTTTCCCAGCCTCAAGTACACAAACCACAATAAGATAAAATTCTAAACAAATTCTAACATGCAATTCTCTTTACACTTTTAAAAATGGAGTATTCAAATTTTCTCAGTCATTTCATCACTCAAAATCCAAAGGTATTTGACAATCCAAAGGTATTGTTTTTGAGGCTGGTAAGTATAGGTCACATGCCCAATGAATGACCTTGGCTGGTATCAAACGATATATTTTAATAATTAGATTTCTAATATTTAGGGAGCACTTGGGATGTATCAAGCACTATTCTAAAATTTTCATGTAAATGTATACCTTATAAGAAGCTTCTAAAGTGGATACTTCAGTCATTTCATTTTGCAGATGAAGAAACTAAAGACACAGGGAGGCAAAATAACTTGATACACTCACACTCATAAATAAACAATACAGCCAGGTCACAACTTTCACCATTAAGCAGTTTTATTGTTCTCTACACATCATTGCAAACAACAAATATTTACACAATCTTAAAAACTTTTTTGTTTCTTTGGGAAATCGAAACCAATTGCTCGTGCTATTGAGATCTAAGAAAACTCTGGTTCTTGATTAGAAAATATTAGGCATTGATCTGTTAAATATAAAAAAGTTGTGCTACCTCAGATACTGTATACATATTAGTCTACCCATAGGCTCTAAATGAAAAAGAGAAATAGGTCACAAAACAGTCTAAAAGGATGTTTAACCCAGAACATGTGTATAAATGACTTTCTTTTTTTGTTGTTGTTTGTTTGTTTTTTGGTACTGGGGATAGAATATAAATGACTTTCATATTTAGAATTGTGTCTCAAAGGTGGTAGTTAAGTATCTCTTACTTACTGCATTTTCCAAAGTGAAATTAAAATGAAGTTGTATAGACAAAAGACCAAGGAAAACATGTTAAGCAAGTTTAAATAGATTACTAAGGGCTCTGCAGTTTTTAGTATGCAAGGACATTGTACTATGAATTTTCAGAAATGAGAACATTATGCTGTTTGCTGTTTCTTTTTTTACTTAAATCAACACAAGTTTATCATCTTATAATTTTGGAAGTCAGAAGTTCTACAATTAAACTGTTAGCACGATTACATTTCTCTGGAAGTTCCAGGCAAGGGTCCTTTTCATTGTCTTTGTCAGCTTCTAGAAGCCTTGTACATTTCTTGGCACCTGCCTTCCTCCATCTTTAAGGCACAGCACAGCACCCTCAAGTTTCTTCCTCTGGCCTCTGTGTTGTTACATTTCTTCCCTGAACAAACCCATTTTCCAGTCTCCATTCTGTCTCTCTTAAACATAAACTATCTTTCTGTCAATAAAAGTTTCCTACTCTAAAAACAAACACTGAGCATACCACAAGGACCCAGAATAATCTCCCTATCTCAAGATTCTGAATTTATTCATAGGAACCTCTTTTGACACCTAAGGTAACGTATTTTCAGGTCTGAGGAAATAAGATGTGCAACCCCCCTCCCAGGGGGGCACAGCATACTCAGTTCACACTTAAAAGTAGATACAAAAAATTAACCGAAGTAGTTTTATATAGTGAATTTTTAAGAGAAAATTTTGTTGCTATTCCTAGTTTATAAAGCAAAAGTGGCCTGACTCTTAAGTACTGACAGTAAAGTTCTATAGTAATTTCTTCAAGTTTGGTTTTTTAGTTTACAATAATTATATATTTTTTCAAAAAAAGTTTTTACTATGTTTGCAGTACATAATGGTCACAATTCTCATGAAGAGTTGGTATATGTATACAACATATCTCAATCTATTTTGTTATCCCCTTCCCTTCTCCTCCTTCCTCACTCCCTCCATCTCTTGGTCTCCTTCCCATTGCAAAAGATATACCTCCAGCCAGGTGGGGTGGTGCATGCCTGTAATGCCAGCACTTGGGAGGCTGAGGCAGGATTGCATGAGTTTGAGGCCAGCCTGGGTTACAAGAATTCAAGTATAGCCTAAACTGCATAGTAAGACCCTGTCTCCAAAAAAAAAAAAAAAAAAATGTATCTTCCTATTTCTTTATCTTTCATTTTGCTCTTACTTTGGGTTTCTCATATAAAAGAAACAATGTGATGTTTAAACTAGTGTGTCTGATTTATTTTATTCAACATTACGGTTGCAAAATATATCTACTTTTCGTCAAATGACTCAAATTTATCCTTTTTATGGCAGGGTAGTACTCCTCTGTGTATAAATATCATGTTTTCTTTATCCATCCATTGATGAATATATAGGTAGTTTACAAAATTTAACTACTATGAACTGCGCTGCTAAAAATATGGCTATGTGTGTATCACTATACTATGATGTAATTAACTCTTTTGGGAAGATACCTTGAAGGAGAATAGCTAGGTTGAATGGAATTTGTTTTTTGTTTTTTGAGACAGGGTCTCACTATGTAGTTGAGACTGATCTGGAACTCACTATGTAGCCCAGGCTGGTCTCGAACTCACAGTGATCCTCCTGCCTCAGCCTCCGGAGTGCTGGGGTTTACAGGCGTGTGCCACCACGCCCAGCTGGAATTTCTAGTTTTACTTTTTTCAGGAAAATCCACACTGATTTCCATAATGGTTATAGTAGTTTACATCCCCACCAATAGCAAAGAAGGGTTCCTTATTCCACATAGCAGTGTTTGTTACTTTGATCTCTTTCTGATGAAATCTATCTGTTCTTTCTGATGAAATCTCAGTATTATTTTAATTTGAATTTCTCTAATGTTCAGAGATTTTGAATATTTTTTCATGTATTTATTGGCCATTTTTAGTTCTTTTTAGAAGTCTCTACTTATGCAGCTTAACCATTTTTTGATTGAGTCTTCTTTTTTAGAGAGGAATCTAAATATTTCTGCATTCTTTATATATTCTAGACGATTAATGTCTAGAATTCTATTGGAGGAATGGTTGGCAAAATTTTTCCCATTTTGTAGATTGTCTCTTCATTCTGTTCGTTGTTTCCTTTGCTGTGCAGAAGTTTTAAAATTTGCTATGATTTTATTTGTTGATTCTTTATGTTATTTCTTGTACAGTTGGTATTTGGTTCATAAAGTCTTTGCCTATGCCTATGTCTTCAAGAGTTTTACCTATTTTAACTTCCAACAGATTGCTTAACATTTAGGTCTTTGACACATTTTAATTTTAGTATGTGGTGAAATATATGGGTCTAGATTCAGTCTTCTGCAAATGGATAGTTTTCCCAGCACCATAAATTAAAGAGGCTATCTGTTCTAGCCATAACTACTGACAATCCCCAAGGCCTCCATGGAGAAATGCACCAGAGGAACACAGCAGACTATAGTAGCTGGTGAGTTATTCAGGTTCAGACATTCTCCCAGGAGAGGGAAGTTAGCCAATAGCTGTCTTGGAGAGGGGCCAACTGAGCTTGGAACTCAGAGAAGCTGCAGGCTGGCTCCATCAGGTTAAGGTGGAACTGAGTTTATGGCAGCAGGAGATCAAGGAGCCAAGTTCAAGCCACCAAGAAGCCAAGTTTAAACTGGCAGGAAGCACACAGAGTGGTCCAGCCTCACAGCCAGAACTGAGCTTCAGGACTGAGCCTGAGCCTCAGAAATAAAGGTGTAGGCTTGCTAGGATTATCCACTATCCCACTGTAAATTGATGGCTGGCCTGCTGTGAGTAATCAACATGGATCTGGGCTTTGAGTCCCTAGTATGTCTACCAGTGAAAGCAGAGACATGCCTTGAGGTGGACTTCTTTTGGTGTTTTCCCCCCTTTCCTTGCTTATTATTTTCCCTCAATTATTTGTTCTTGTTTTTATATAAGTGTGAACATTGTTTCCAGGGTGTTTGTTGTTGTAGTACTGTTATTTCTTCCTCCTCTTTCTCTCCTTTCTTCACAAGTTTCCCAAAATTCTTACAGCTCCATGTCCTCCAGCCTTGCTCTAATTGCTCCTTGTCCTTCTCCTAATTCTCTATTTTTTCCCCTACTCCCTTTTTAAATTTTCCCCTGTGAGGGTAAAATCACCATACTGAGGTCATATTTACTGTATACAATTTTCTGGTTTGTTTTCGATTGTTATATAACCATAAATCTAGTTCATACAGCTGAAGGTGGCAAATTAATAGTTACCTCAGTTTATCATTTTCTAGTCTATATTTGATGCTACTATTGTTGCTGATTGTACTACTTTAGCCAAAGTGACATAATTGTTCTAATCAGCTGTTCTTCCAGGTATGCCAAGACTGAAACTGCCTAAGAGTCACAAACAATAGACCAGTGTCAAAGAACCAGGGGCTTGGCCAAACAGTAAGCAACTTCTCATGCCCAGTAAATTGAAGAGGTAGGACCTTTCAACAGGCTCAAAACCCAAAAGCCAGCCACACCTGGAAGACATCTCTCAGTAGTCATCTCCTAAGGGTTCTAAATGCTACCGATAAAGCTACTTGCCATCACAATTTACAAACAAAAACCCAGGAACTAAAAAGAAAGAAAGAAAAAGAAAATGAGAAGACACTTAAATTCCAATGCAAACTCCCAGTTCACCAAAGGAAACCCCAAAGGGAAATGAGGTGGAAGAATTTAAAACAAACCCACCTGGACACTCTGAAGTGGTAACAGTGGAAGTAACAAAGGAGATGAAACTGGCTCGAAAAAAAAAATCAAATCAAAGAGTTTTTCAGATAACTACAGAGATGGTGACCACAATGAAAGACAGGATTATTGGCTCTAGAACAGATGTAGATTAAAAAAAAAAAAAAAAGAGCTTAGGAAAATTATGGAAACCATGAACAACCAACAGAGAAAAGAAATAGAATACATGAAACAGATTCAAACAGATATCCAGGAAAAACTTACAGTGAAAGTATAAGCAACAGAATGAATCAATGTGAGGAAAGAATATCAGATATTGAAGACAGGACTACAGTTAGCAGCCATGAAAAGAAAAATTTTTTAAATAATGAGACCACAAAAAAATGATCCAACAGTTGCTACATGATGCAAAGAAGAATAACTTAAGATTGATCGGGTCAATGAAAAAGCAGGATAGTACAAATGTCATTAAAAAAAAAAAACCTGTTCACAGAAGTAATGACAGAAAACTTCCCAAGCTGTGAAAAAAATTTGACATACAGATAAGTGAGGCATGTACAACTCCAATTAGCTATGATCAAAAAAAAATCTACACCACGGCATATAAGTCAAGGTTCCAGAAATTCAACATGACAACAGAATATTAAAAGCTGTTAAAGAAAAAAATAAGTCACCTACAGAGGAAAGCCCATAAGAATCACAGTAGACTTCTCAACACTAACCGTCAAGTCAAGCAATGAATGGACTGAAGTATTTCAATCCCTAAAAGAAAACAACCTCTAACCCAGATTGATGTACCCCACAAAACTATCTTGCAAAAATGTTGGAGAAATAAGATACTTCCATGATAAAAAAACACCTGAAGAAATGACCAAAGCGGCATTCCAAAATGTTCTGAAGGACATTCTAGAAAAAGACAAAAAGGACAACTCCACGAACCTCAACAGAATGAATCCATCAAGCAAGGCAAACAGCTGAACAGAAGGGGGAAAAAAGGAATGACAAGAATAAGTCAATACATACAAGTTATAACCATCATTCTAAATGGTCTCGATGCACCAATCAAAAGAAACAAACTGTCAAAGCAAGATCTAACAATATGCTGCATATACAAGACATATTTAATTAAAAAAGAAATTCATAGACTGAAAGTCAAAATATAGACAACAATATGAAATGGGAACCCCCCCAAAACAGAGATAGAGCTATTTTATTTGCAGACAAAATGAACATCAGGCCAAGACTGGTTAAGATAGACAGAGAAAGTCACTACATCCTTGTAAAGGGAATAATCCAAGAGAAGAGATAACTATCATAAATATATATGCACCTAGTACCAGCACACCCAATATATAAAACAAATATAAACAGACATGAAAAACCAAATAAGTGCTAATAGAATTTTAAAAAACCTCTATACCCCACTGCCACAAATAGATCAAATAGACAAAAAAAATCAACAAAGAAATATCAGAACTCAGCCAAACTTTCAAACAAATAGACTTAGAAGATGTTAACAGTGTCCCACCCCGCAACATCAGAATACACATTCTTCTCAGATGCACAAAGGATGTTCTCCAAAATAGAACATATACTAAGTTATAGAACATGCTTAAGTAAATGCAAAGGAATTGAAATTATCTCATGCATATTATCAGACCACAGCGCAATTAAATTGGAAATCAATGGCAAAAGAAACCACAAGACTTCATAACTACAGAAATTAAATAACGCCCTCTTGAATAAAAATAACTCCAGCATTTGTCCCCTCTCTGGGTGAACCTGGGTCAACTGAGTGCTATACTTATTTTGGCAAAAGTATTTTATTGAATTGGGGTAAAAATCCAGTCTTTACAAGAATGAAGATTTGGGTTAATGATATGAGAAAAATTCAATATAAGAAGGGACTTTGGGGAAGAAACTGAATTCCCCATGAGTTTAAAGGAAGAGTCATTATATACTCTACTGTATTATTTGGACGGTTCAGAGTAGCTATGGTATGCAAAAACTGCTCAAAGTCTTGCATTTCAAGTTTTAGATTATCTAAAATCTGAAGAATGCCAAACAAATTCTTCCTATTATCCATAAGGTAAAAGAAACCCACCACCATTTATAGCCATACAAAACATCTTCACAGTCTTATTATACTAAATTTGGGAAAGGCAAAATTATACAACCTCTCAGAAGAGATAAAAATAAAAATACCTAAAGGCAAGAAACAATCCAACAACGCCTGCTTTCAGTATACTAGGAAAAAGTCAACAATTACAATTATCACCTTTGTCCACCAAACCATTTTTAATGTTAATAAGCCACCCACCAGCCCACTACCCAGTACTGGGAGAATCCAAGGCCTCACACATGCTAGGAAAGCACTCTACCACTAAGCTACATCCCAGCCATTTTTAAAATTTTGAGACAAGGTTTCACTAAGGTGCCCACGCTGGCCTTTAACTTGGATTCTTCTGCCTCAACCATCAGAGTAGCTGGTAATATGGAAATGGGCTACCATACTCAGCTCTCTAAGCCACTTTTTAGATAACTTACTGAACAAAACAATAAAAGGGTTTTTTTTTTTTTTTAACTGGGGATTGAACTCGGATCCTTGCTCTTGCGAGGCAGGCAGTAGCACCACTGAGCTAAATCCCCAGCCCAATAAAAGGGTATTAAGAAACTTTATTAGCAATTTTAAGTTATGAATAACAGTTATAAATTCTATATTTTCATAGTTTTGAAGATATATCCATCCAATTTTATTTTCCTTTATTATTTTATCTTGGGTACTTTGCCCATCAAGAAGTTAGCTCACGTACATGTTCCAACTTTATGCATGATAGCTGATGAATAGTTAAAAACATAAAAACTTCTTGTTAAGACAAAATACTTGAGATAAAAATTAAAAGGGAAAAAAGTTTATTTTGGCTCAGAGCATAAGAGGTCTCAGTCCATGGTTTTCTGGTTCTGTTGCATGGGTTTATGATATCTGCTTGCCTCATGGTAGCCAGGAAAGAGAAGGGGCCAGAGTCCCAATATCCCTTTCAAAGGGTGCACCCTCAGTGACCCAACCTTCTTCCACTAGCCCCACTTCCCAAAGATGCCATCTCCTAACAGTGACACAGGCCAGCAAGCAAGCCTTTACCAATTAGGCTTTTGGGGGATGTTTAAGATCCAAACTATAGTAATATCCAGTTTATAAATTGACTTCAACATCTCTAATAGGTTCTGTTTATCATTACTTTCTGGTTCTTCTTGTACTTGTAATATCAAACTCCCAATGTGGAAATGTTACCTTACTTTTGGGCTACTATGAATTTAAAATTGACAGCTAATAATTTTATTAAAGACAGAACCACTGTCTTAAGATTGCTATAAAACTTTTCCACTTTAGCCTTATAATCAAATAATTTTTAATGTTTGCATTTCTTTATTTTTCCATTTTTGTATACATTTTGCTTTCAACCATCTAATCTTTAAAAAAAACCTTTACAATATAACATACCATACAATTCATCCATCTAAATTGTTTTTAGTTACACAAGCATCAAAAATTTTAAATAGAAGCCTCATACTCATTAGTAGTTAATCTCACCTTCTAACCTCCAAAACCCCTAAGTGACCACTAGTCTATTTATCTCTGAGTTATATTTTAGAGATATTTCATATAAGTGGAGTCACACTATGTGATCTTTTATAACTGGCTTCTTTCATTTGGCATACATTTTCAGGATTCCATCCATTTGACAGCATGTTCAGTACTTCATTCTTTTTTATTGCTAACAATATTCCATTGTGTGAATATACCACATTTTATGCACACATCAGTTGAAGGTCATCAGTTTCCACTTTTGTGCTGATATGAATAATTCTATAACATTCATATACAAGTTTTTATGAGTACATTTTTATTTTGCCTTGGTACTATCTTAGCTTGGGCTACAATAACAAAGTACGTAGATTGGTGTATCAAAGATAAATGATATTTATATTCCCTATATTTTCTGTAACCCACTAGGAATTACTTATGTCAACACCAGGGTTTCATCTGCATTCTACATAAAAATTTACTTGTATAGATAGAATAATTGTTAAAGAGATTTTCAGATATTTTAAACTTTCTTCTTGAGCTGGGTGCACTGGTATACACATATAATCCATTATTCATGAGTCTGAGGTGAGGTAGAAGGATCATGACTTTGAGGATAAACCGGACAACATAATGAAACTCTGTCTCAACAAAAAAAAGCCAAAGTTTGGGGTTGGGAGTGTAGAACAGTGATGGAGTGCATGCTTCCTATGTTTGAGGTCCTGTTTAACTCCAGCACCAAAAAATAAAAAATGAAACATTCTGTCCAGTCTACCATTTTCCCCAAGCGATAACCAGGCACCTCCAAAATGAAGCATATATAAACTGGGCATGTAGCAAATGCCTGTGGCCCTAGCACTCAAGAGGCTGAGGCAGGAAGATTGCCACAAGTTTGAGGACAGACTGGGCTACAGAGTGAGTTCAAGGCCAGCTAAACTTCAGAGCAAGATCCTCTCTCAAAAAACCAAAATTAAGTAAAAAAATAAAGCAAATATAGGCTACTTCAGAGCTCCAAGAAGTGATAACTTACTCTGTTCATACAGTGTAAAAAACACTTCTGTGTAGATAGATAAGGTAGTTCAAGTTTGACTCTCATCATCTGCTCTAGAAGCCCAAAAAACCAGTTTAAATTCACTACCCAGGACTGTAATTGACAATCACAATCTTCCACTTCCTCTTAGCAAGCTAAGGAACTGTTTCTATTTAATTAAAACTTCCTCTTATATTTCTATGAAAAACAATCAATGGACAAATGGAACAGATTTTTGACTATGTTATAAGAAATGGTAATGTGGCTATATAAAATAGATCTAGCTGGACAAAGGAACATGTTTGTGTAGCTTGGTAATCTACATTGTTGATCTAAATTCATGGAGTATAAACTCTATTTATAAGAGTAATCATTTTGCTTCTATTAAATGTATTACAAAGGACTGGCTCTTTCTGTCCAGAGTATTAAATGCTGCTGTGCAGCCACTGTCAAGTCACAGTTCAACAATGATCATTCATTAACCAAAGGATGTGAACGATAATCACTAACCATTGAAAACTTGATGCACCATCAATACCCAGCAAATAGCAATACACATCTGAATTGGTCATCACTCCAGAAGATAATGGTCTAGCCTTCAATGGTGCTGAAAAAATACCAGGGGAAAACTGAAATCTTGAATAAAATATACAAAATATAAGTCTACCAAACTTTCACAATGCAAGAAAGTACTAGTAATCATAGCAGTTTTATTAAACAAAAGTGCATTTTTTTTGCTATCTAAAAATGTGTAATTGATATTTTTCAAAATTTCTCCAATTTTGAGACATTGATTTAACATTAACTACTCTAGCAAACTACCATGAAAATAAGTGAAAAATTATACATGCAATTGCTTAGTCTTCAGTATTATTATGAACAGGCTTTATTTTTAAGTAAAAAAATGAATGATGGCTGAAACAAAATGTTTGTCTTTTGAGCAGTATTTTAAGCTTGTGATGGAAAAGTCATTAGTAATAGGTATATTTTAATTTTTCAATATTTAAAAAATTTTAATAAAGGTTTCAATAAGTCACTAAACTATTTTTACACTTAGGCTTCATGATCCATTTGACTTGTTTTTAAACGGATTCATTCATCTTTAAAACATGACAAATCTCAAAATCCATTAAAAATTATTTTATTCAAATTATGTCTTCCAAAAGAGAGGGTTTTGTGCTAGTCGTCTTTGAAAGTTTTCATACCTAGAAAAAAAAAGATCATGTATTTATATGAAAATTTAAATACGATCTTTCATAATCTATAAAATGACTTATCTCACAAACAATTTTACATGACAGTTTTCAAAAACTAAGATAAAAAACCTAATCTAGAAATTTAATTACTTATAAAGAGATTGCAAGCACAGTTGTTTAAGAAACATTTTCCTTTTAGAGAGCTCACATGGTATAATTTTAGTAATTATTTATCTTCTAAAAATTTGAATGCTAGAAAGGACCTAAAAAAATAAAATGGAATTCTCTCATTTCATGGATGAGCAAATGAAAGTAATTTGCTTGTCATAGAGCTACTTTTTGATAAAGCTCAAAACTAAGATATTCCAGGGCTATATGTGCTACTCCAAGGTAGCACTTCTCAACAAAAACATCCTTAACATCCCCAACCATATGTTTTCAAAGTGAAGAAAATACCTATAAAAGAAAAACAAGAAGAAGCTGGGGAAACAGATGTATTAGTCATTTGGATTCAGAGTGCAGTAAAAACTTCCGCAGGCCCTATACACATTTTACTTTTGATCAAAACTTAGAAGAGATATATTTGCAAACAAAAAATATATACAATTACTAAAAACCTTAATATTTGAGATAGAAAATGCCTCATACCACTTCAGAACCACATTTGCTGGAATGAACATTTCAGAAGGACTTGGTGTCATCTGGGCCTGAGAGACAGCAAATGATGAAGCAAAATTGTAGAAGTTGTCCAACATCTTTTGTGTGAACTGAAAAGTTTAAAAATTGACAGATTAATGGGTTATATTAAATATTCCATTTAGACTAAAATAATCCCAGCTCTCAGGAGGCTGAAGAAGGAAGACTGATGTGAATTCGAGGCCAGCTTAGACTACATAGTGTGTTCAAGTCCAGACTGAACTACATAATGAGACCCCGCCTTAAAAACAAAAACAAAAAAACAGTAAACATCTCTAAAAATTCCTTTTCTTGGCATAGAGCTTAAGGATGGAGAGAAGAAGTGAGGAGAGGTGAAGGAAGGGGAAGGAAAGGAAGAGGAGAAGAGGGGAGGGGAAAAGAAGGAGCCAATTCTCCCTAAATTAAACCTCTATAAATTCAATGGTACTTCCAACAAAATTTCAATAAGGTTTTTCACAGAACTTTACAAGGTAATACAATTTCATGGAACTCAACAAGCTGAATAAATTAAGAATACTAGGCCTATGTTGATGAGTAGGAGGAAGAACTTGGCCTACTAGATATTAAGTCTTATTGGCAAATAAACTAAGATGAAGGAAGAGAGCCCAGAATAAAACCTAAGAATATATGACAATATGAAATAGAACAAAGGAGTTATTACTTGGGGAGGAAAAAATAGAGGTAACTATTCAAATAATGGGCTTTGGGACCCCTAGTTTTCCATGAGGGAAAAAAGTGAACTTAAATCCCTTCCATACCATACACAAACATAATAAAGTAAAGCCTAAGACTTAAAACACACACACACACACACACACACACACACACTTCACACATAGGAAGGGTAAAGACCCTCACAAATCATAAAGGAAATAAATTCATCAACATAAAAATGTTTCTGAATGAAAAAGATACCATGAGTAATATGAAAAAGATAAGGAACATGCTAGGAAAAACTGCAATTTATATACAAAATATAATTATTTAGAATACACAAAGCCCTCATTCCAGGCAGGTGGTGCTATGCATGGACTGAAGTAAATCCCCAGCCCAAAGGCCTTGTTCCAAAAAGCTAAAATTAAAAAAAACTACCAAAATACAATTAAAAATATACTCCTAAGTGAAATAAATAAATCACACATGTGTAAATACCGAATCGTTTCCCTGGTGTGAATAATCTGCAATAATACAGAAGATCCTAATAAGATTACTGACATTTAGAAATGTGAAGAAAGGAGCTAAAGGTGTAGGGAAGGTGGGATGGGTAGGGATGTGTAAATGGAGGGGAGGGGAGGAGAGGGTGAAGGGAGGGCAGGGGTAAGGGGAAAAAATGAGAATCAAGACCTGTCATGTAGAGGTACAAGATCCCAACAATGAATGTAATTGTACTGTATCCCTAAAATGTACCAATAAACTCAATTAAAGCTGAAAAAAAAATACACAAAATATGTTAAATTCCTATAAAAGAAAACAAATACAGCCCAAAATGTGAAAGATGTTCCATTATCACTAGTAATGAAAAATACAAATTAAACATGAAATTCAAATTTTCAACAAGGGGAAAAAATGAGAACCAAGATCTGTCATATAAAGGTACAAGATCCCAATAATGAATGTAACTGTACCGAATACCTAAACTCAATTAAAAAAAATAACAAATTTTCACCTAACAGTTTGGAGAAATTTTAAGATTTGATAAATATTAGTGAGAATATATGAACATCAATCAACATTTTAAAAAACTGGCACATTCATACAATGGTATACTGTATAACAATTATAACAAATTATAACTATTCCATGACTCAACAGAGAAAATCTTAAAAATAATGTTGAGTTACCACAGCAAGTTGTATGATATAGTACTATTTATATTTGTTTTTTAAATGTTAAAGAATATAAGAAATGATCAAAATATATTGCAAATTAAATTTTTAAAAATGTATTACAGTAAAAGAAAGAGACATTGCCATCAATTCTTCTCAAAATATTTCCCTTCAAATATACCCCATCACTTTTGCCACTTTCTGAAGTCCTCTTTCATGAATGTCTTTACAAGGTGTGATAAAAAATATGCCACTTTCAAATGCAATCTAATTTACAAAGCCAGGATCATAAAAACATAATGATATGTCCTCATCCTCCTTATTCACATGTGACTTCTGATTATCCCCCACGTCAAAATGACTACAAAAGGTAAACTATTTTTTAATTGATTTAGGACATCAACGCTGCCATGCAACACAAATGAAAACACAAAAGAGGACTTCAGAACTGCTTCAGAAAGTGGCAATATTGATAGGATAAATATATTTGAAGAGAAAGGGTGGCATTTCGAGGAGGGTAACAGCATTTTTACTGCAGCAAATTTTTAAAATGTTAAGCACTTATCGTGTTTTTCAGTCATATCTCATACATTAAAAAGAAAAAATATTTTTTAAAACAGGAAAAATTAAGGAAGCAGAAAACAAAGGATTCAATGCAGAAGAGAAAGGAATTTTTGTAGTCATTACAGAAAGAAAGTAACACCCTGAATACAACCACCCTACAACCCAGAAAATAATCAGTCCACAAGGGAACAACAGAACAGAGTTCCTAGTGGGATAATTCTAGGACAAATGTGAAACTGATCTGTTTAAATATACTGAGAAAGAATTTATACTCAGCAGAATTTGAGCACAAATCAGGATCTGAAACACAAAGACTATACAAAAGAAAAATATGAGGCACTTACTTATGAGAACAAATGAAAAGTTATACAAGAAAAAAAATGTAATTATTGGACTACACATGGCTAAATTCTGAATATTATTTACCTAGTAATAATATTACAAATTTTAATCTTCTTTTGAATCTTAATTTTTTTGGTACTGGGGATCAAACTCAGGCCCTCGCACTTGTGAAGCAGGCACCAGAACCACTGAGCTAAGTCCCCAGCCCTTGAATCTTACTGAAATTCCATACTGGCAAAGCGGAGAAGAGAAAGTGTGTGAGTGTGTGTGTGTGTGTGTGTGTGTGTGTGTGTGTGTGGTATACCATGCATATGTGTGCATATAGTAGCAAGGCAGAGGTAAAAATCACCATGTTTCATATTGGTAAGGCAACAGAAAACATCTATAACAAAAGTTAATAAATAACAGATTTTTAAGCAAGTTTTATCTGATTCAAGAAAATAATAAACACTAGAAATAGATTAAAAAAAAAAAAAAGGATGTGGCAGATAGTGATTACTCCCTATGGAGCAAAACAGAAGTAGATAGGTGTAATTAACCTATTTGTCTTTGTAAACCAAGTACATATACTACTCTGATAAAAATTTAAATGAAATAAAAGTAACTAAGTAGTTACATTAGAAACACGTTTACACTTAAACACATATAGCATTACACAAGTACTGAAATATGAATTGGAAAGGTATATATAGATGCAGAAGAATAGCTACTTAAGACATAAAAAAGAGGAAGAGAAACAAACAGCAGTGGGATGTACCTTTAATTTTTTGTTTCTTTTTAAAAAAATTAGTAGCAGGGTCTTGGGATAGAGTACATGCTTAGCATGCCCCACAAAACCATGGGTTCAATTCCCAACATGCACACACAAAAAAATTTAGGCAGAAGGTTCTTGGAAGTCTTAGCATGTACTGGCCACAAAGAGAATTTATGACAGGTGTTACTTATTTCATCTACCCCTTTTATCTATTTGTTCTTAGAAAATGTTTGGCACTGAGTAGGTATGTAATAAATACTTGTGAAATAGATGTTACTCTCTATGTATTTAAAAGATTTTATTTAAAATGTTTATTAAAATACATATGCTATGAATGAAGCTCAAAATTTAATTAATAAACATATAACAGTAAAGTCTTCTCAAGTTTCTCCAGGGATAATTTACCATTTAGGGGGTATATTTCCCAGACACTTTTAAAATACTAAATGGAATACTAAAAGTCTTGTTTCACAGCTTGCTTTTTTAGTTTATTTTTTAAATTATTTTTAAATAATTTAAGTAAGTAAGCTAAGTAAGTAGGCACTTTACTATGGAGTTACATTCTCAGACCCTGAAAATAATATTTTTGAGACCCAGACTTGGTCATTTTTAATTTGCTCTATTTTCAAGAGATCAAATGACCAATCTGACTTTATATTCATGACAACATACAAACATGCCTGTGGTGCTGTGCAACACACCCATCCATAAGTGTTCCCTAGTCCATTCACTGTCTTATTCTTAGAACATCTATTTAATATCTTCCTTTTATTGTAAATTTCCAATATCTGCTTTCCTCACAATCTTAGCTGGTGACCTTACATTTAACTGAAGAAAGAGAAGGAATCAGAAGAGAGCCTACACAAGTTGTCACCACTTCTAACGATCTTCTATAACCTTCTCATATATGCAGTACATCATCCTAGCTAAGGTGACACCTCTACATGTGCTCCTGTCTTCTACTCAAGGATATTACTTTAAGGGTTTGGGGTGTAGCTCAGTGGCAAAGTGTTTGCCTAGCATTTACCAGGCTTAGAGTTTGACGATCCCCACCACTAGGGGAAAAAAAAGATACTGCTTCAGTAATGCTCCACTCTCCAACATCTTCGAATTTTTCCCTCTCAATATTATGCTAAGTGAAACAAACCACAGAAAGACAAATGTGGTACTGTATAATCACATTTAAATGTGGGACTTAAAAAGATGAACTGGTAAGAGCAGAGTAGAATGGTGATAGCTGTCAAGGGCTGAGGGTTGGAGGGGAAGAATACAGGGAGATATTAATCAAAGAGCAGAAAATGTATGTACAACATAAAGATTATACTTACAAATAATATATTGTATATTTGATATTTGCTAAGAGATTAGATCTTAAATGTTCTCACACACAAAAAAAGTATGCAAGGTGATGGATATGCTAACTAGCTTTATCTAATCATTTTACAATGTAAACATGCATCAAAATATCACCTGTTTATATAACTATACCTTAATAAAGCAAGGGAAAAACAATAAATGAATGAAATGTGTATCATATTACCTGAGTAAATGAGTCAACTGAGGATACAGCAGCACTGCCTACAGGAGTTTGCTGAGCTAGACTGTCCAATAATTCCACTGAAATTCCAATCTGAGCAACAGAAGGAGTTCGGACAATATTCATGGCTCCAAAAGGGTGCTGGCTTCCTTCCCCTAAAAGAAATTAACTTGTGCTACATATTTCAAATTTAACTGATATTCATAAAAATTGCTCCATAAATATGTAAAGAACCTGTACTTTACACACACTAAATTTTCTTATATGCATGTTTGTCTCCTTTCAGATGAATGCAATTGGCTAGTTTTTACATATTAATGCAGACTAAGACTTAGTTTCCCACCAAAGAAAACTTGTTACTTTTTACTAAAAATTACTAAGTTAAAAACAATTAACAAGAGAAAAAAATGAGAATTAAAGACAATGCTGAGGAAAGTTGAATGAAACTATTTTAGAAAGTCTTACTATTCTGATTATTCCATCATAGAAAGATCTTTAGATTGTCACAACCACAAATAAACATGGTTATTAACTAAATAACATGGATCACCCAATACTTGATGTTATCAAATAGACAATAAATTTGTATTCATGAGAAATGTTTAATAGCTTTTCCCTTTGTTCAAAACTGTACCACTGAGTATACACTTGACCTACCATCTTAAGCACCAACTACTCCCTCTTCATGATGTTGAAATATGTCCTTAATTAGACTTGACAAGTTTTAACATTTCTTATAGGGCAGATCTGCTAACAATGATCAGTTTTTGTTCATATGGGTCTGTCTACATTTCTCCTACATTTCTGAAAAATAGTTTTGCTGGATATAGAAAATTCTCTGACAACTTTTTTTTTTCTTCTGGACTTCACAGTCTCTAATGAAAAATCAGCTATAAGGATCCTTGAATGTGATGAATTACTTCCACTGATGCTTTCAAGATTCTACTTTTAAGATGTATTATGAAACTTCTTGGTGTGAAGTTTATCTTAGAGTTTGCTGAACTTCTTAAATGTGTAGTTTTTCATCAAATTCAGGATGTTTCTAGGCATTATTTTTTCAAATAGTGTCTCAGCCTTTTGGGGCTATTTTTTTAAAATGCCACCAACTGGGTAGCATATGGGTTGTTTATTCTTCACAGTGCTGGAAGCAAACAAGTCATTAACAAATCTGGTGTGTGAAGAGAGCCAGCTTTTTGACACAGACAGTGCCTTCTTATTGTGTCCTCCTATGGTAGAAGGGTAAGAACTCTCATCACTCTTTCAAGGGTGATGAGAGTTCTATCTTCATGACCTAGTCACCAAAGGCCCCATCTCGTAATATCTTGGACTTTCTATTCCCTTCTCTCTCTTCCATTACAATGCATATGCTGATGAGTATACTGATATACTGATGATGTTTCTCGGTTCTCTAAAAGCTTGTTGTGGGGGGATAAAAAAATTAAAAAATAAAAGCTTGTTCATATTTTCCCCCTGCTCTTCAAATTGAGCATTAAAATTAACTTTCAAGTTCATTCTTTCTGCCTACTCAAATCTTCCATTTACTGAAACTATCTAGATATTTCTTATCAAGTTATTACACTTCTCAGCTCCAGAATCTGTTTAGTTCCTTTTTATAATTTTTATATTGATACTCTACCTGATGACACATCTATCTTGGTTTCCTTAGCTCTCTGAGCATAAGCAGTCTTTTTTTAAATCTAACGTTTGTGCTTCCTTGAGAAAGTTCTACTAATTTCTTGTGTAACAGCTTTACTTTCTTGTTCCTTATAATTTTCAGTAGAACTGTGGGCATTTTGAATATTGTAATGCGGCAAATCTAGAAATCAGATATTTCTGCTTCTCAGGGTATGCTATAGCTGTTTAATGACTTTTCTAAATTGTGTAAAATCTATTTTCTTTGTCACACATAGCCACTGAAGTCTCTGTGCTGTTAGTTTAGTGGTTAGATAGTAACTTTCTAGAAACCAAAAACTTCTCCCAGACTTTGCAGATGGGTTCTGCATATTGAAACATATTTTCATTACTCAGCCAGGCAGCAAAAAACTCTGTTCTAGCCTTCGCTTCCTCCTGCAAACCTAAAGGCCAGCCAGAGGAGTGAGCTTTGGACCTTCTTAAGTCTATGCTGAGTGTGTACACAGCTCTGGCCATGCATGATTCCCAGGAATGCCAGAGAACTTCAAAGCCCTTATTCCCCAAAGATTCTCATTTCGACTGGGTTAGTCTATTGTTTATTGTTTATTCCAGCCATTGTCCTTTGCCTCAAGCAGAAATATTTAGTATTTATGTTTATAATTTCTTTTTCCTCTATATTGGGGATTGAACTTCTTAGGGTCTTACATAAGCTAGGCAAACATTCTGCTGTTTCGCATCCTCTTTTATTTCTTATTTTGAGACAGGGTCTCACTATGTTGCTCAAGTTGGCTTGGAGCTTGAATCATCTTGTCTCAGTTTTCTAGAGAAGCTCAGCTTACAGGATGTACCATCACAGGTGCTTGTAAATATGTTTTGACAAACACCCACCTGTAGTCATTTTAACACTAGAAAAGTTCCTAGGTGGGTGAGATAAAGACAAAACTTTTGAGCCTATCTTCCAGGACACATGACATAGGCCAAAACAAGTTAATTACAATTCTTTGTAAGTGAAATTCATCGTGCCCCCTGTACCAATACCAAAAATACAGTCTGTTAAGTTTAAAGCTACCAATCATTTGAGGAACAAGCAATACTAGGGTTAAGTTAAAAGGTCACAAAGGTAACTGTTCTTAATATGTGCTCCTCTGGCTGCTGTAAGTTTTTGGTTAGTTGGTAGAGTTCTGCAAAAAAGCTGATTCTCACAGTTTTTGCCCATTATTTTGTAGGTTTTATAGAAGAATGGATTTGGAGTACTTATCCCACTTTATTTTTAATTGAGAATCATGTAAAGTTCAAAAATGCTGCTGTTTGTCTACCTAACAGGTTCCAATTATCCAATTAATTAAACAAGTTCAATAATCTTCTGCTGCCTTCATTTTAACCACATAGGAAGTTAGCAGCCCAAGCAGGAAGGCTTGTCATCTCTGAAATGCAACTTTTAACACGCAAGTAAAACTAAGACTCACTGTGTAAGGAAACATTCTGACTTTTTCATCCATGTTAAAGCTCTCTGGTACTACAACAACTTAAAGGGGTGGGGAAGACACAAAAGTATTCGACAATCTTTAATACACATTTTCAGAGATACCCACTAGACAATCTTATTCTCAAACTGACTTGACACAGTTAACACGCTCCAACAGCCATTGTTTACAAACCTTGAAATAAAATACTAGGAAGAAATATGAGAAAATAATACACATATTTACAGTTGGTATTTATTTTGTATCTGAATTCATTTCATGACCTAAACGTGATCAGTTACATTGTACATCATTGTCAAAAAATTTAAAAAGCATCAGCAGAGCAAGAAAAATATCTAGTACAATCTTTAAAAACAAAATGTATATTAGATCAAATTCTCAACAACATTCTAATAGTAAATGCAGCTGCTACTTTTTTAGACTATTTTTCAAAGTATCCTTCCTCCATGTACATGCAAAGCATAATTCAAAGAAATCCTACAAGAAAAAGATGTTGAAAAAACTTACTAAAATTTTAGTATTTAAAATGCAGCAAACTCATATTTAATTCTACATGTTCCCTATTTTTAAATTACATATACAGCTGAAATACATTATGCTCTTTAAATACAACTGTTCAACCATTAAGGATGAACATAGAACATATCCATCTTATAAACCTTTTAAGTGAGATTTTTTAATAGGTTCTAGCTTATGGTTACATCTTGTTCTTTTGGCATCTGTACTATCAAAATGCAATACTTGGAAATTTGAAATTTTGAAACCTTTAGTGGCTTGTAATTTGTTGAACTAAAAATGTTCATACTGTGTGACCATAATTTGCAAAAACATTTTATACTGACATTCAACCCCAGTGATTTTTTTTCAGTTCTACACCTACCTTCTTTCAGTCACATTTGTATGCACATCCACTTTTAGCATCTGTCCATTTACAAACCATATACACTCAAATCTGAAGCACAAATATGAGATAAATACCAGCACCCATCCTTTTACCACCTATTGAAGATGCTGTTACAAAATACTGTCATAATTCTTTCTTCCTAAATGACTAAGTCAAATACCACATTTTCATTTGGTCCTTAGAAATACACTGTTCAATTATCAATTATTTAGTTGGGAAAATTCAGATGAGGTAATCACCTGAAGATTTATAACCTGAGACTTTCCTTCTATGAGCAATTTTACCACCTTTCAGTACTGAATATCTTTCTGTATTTGTTTTCTGATTTGTCTAATAATTTCCTGTCAATTTTTTCTTTGCCATTACAAACATGAAAAAATGTAAATTCTATATACTGTTTAAAAGCTAAAAGCCGACCACAAAGATGTCCCCTTTTATATTTCAAGAAAGATGGAATACTCTGAACAGTGCAATGCAGAAGTTATGTTAATGCAATGACAAATACAGGTCTACAGGCCAAATGTGGCCCACAACCAATTTTTGTATAAACTGGGAGCTAAGAATGATTTTTAAGTTTTTAAAGAGGTTTTTTATAGTCGATATTGTTTACAAGTAGAGACTGAACCCAAGGTCTGAGCTATATTTCCAGCCTCTTTTATTTTAAGACAGGGTCTTACAATGTGGCTAAGTTGCCTATACTGGCTCTAAAAGTTGTGATCCTCCTGCCTCAGTCTCCCACTGTGCTGGGAGTACAGATGTGCTTTCTACAGCTCAGTGAGAAAGCCCTGGATTCTCACACCAAACCACACCACACACACACACACACACACACACACACACACGTTGTTTAAAGAATAAGATGCCATACAGACCATTTGAAGCCTGCAAAACCTTAAAAATACCTACTATCTGACCATTCATAAAAAATGTCTGTTAACGTCTGCCCCAGGAAATCCCATCACTCTTCCATTTTTCTTACTATTTCAGCCCTATTTCTTTTAGCATAGCTTAGAATAACTGATGAGTAATAATGAAATAATTTCCTGGTTGAAATAAAATGTTTTAAGAAACAAGAAAATATTACTAACATCCTTATATCCATCTGAGATTTTAAAAATGATTCAGTGGACACATGGTAATTGAAAAGTAAGATGAGGATTTTTATTAAAAATATACAAATAAATGTTCTCTCTCTTCTTTGGAAGACCTCTAAAAAAGAAGAAAACTCATGAAATATCAATCCTTCTAATAAGTGCTCAAAGAGATACTAAAAAGCTAACAGCCCACTGGTTAAAATATTGTATACATAGATAGCAGGAAAGGGAGGAGGACTAAGGAAAAGAGTCATACCAAAGGAAAGTGATTCACTATGCAATAGAATCTGAGATCACTTATGCTATAAAGCTACATTAAAACATCTTAAAAGAATCATATCACAGTGATATATGCACACCTATGTTTACAGCAGCACAGTTTGTAATAGCTAAAACTTGGAAACAGCCCATTTGCCCATCAGTTGGAAACTCGATAAAGATGTGGTTTTTCTATAAAATGGAATACTACTCTGCCATAAAGAATGAGAAATTAGATTCGTTCATAGGAAAATGGATACATATTGAGGATATACTCCTAAGTGAAATAAATAAGTCAACATGTGTAAATACCAAATAGTTTCTCTGGTGTGAAAAACTATAATAGTATGTAAGACCCTAATGAGGTAATTGACAATGTGAAATAGGAAGAAAAGGGTTAAAGGTGTAGGGAAAGTGGGAAGGGTAGGGGAAAAGTAATAAGGGAAAAGAAAAAATATGAGAAAATAGAAATAAAGTGTTTGTAAATGGGGAGGGGAGGAGGGGGTGAAGGGAGGGCAGGGACAAGGGGAAAAAATGAGAACCAAGACCTGTCATGTAAAGGTACAAGATCCCAAAAATGAATATAACTGTACTGTATACCTAAAATGTACCATTAAACTCAATGAGGATCATTGCATAACAGCCTCTGGCACTGAATATAAAAATTTAGAAATCAAATATACATTTCAAAAACTTCTACCTTATTTTTAGTGGTGTAATATACTGAAGTAAGTATATTAAATCAGGTAAAAATGGTAGCATATCTAACATGCTACATATTTGAATTTGGATGTCTGAAATGTATTTAAAGAAATATCTAAAGTTCATCACTGCATTAGAGCATCCCTATTCTAATGATTAGACTCTCATGGGAGCAGTTAAGTCACTTATTTGTTCTGATTTAGTTTACCTATTGGGGCGATTTCTAATATCCCATTTAACATTAACATTCTATGATGTAATAAAGTAACCAATCATTTATTGAACACCAACTATGTGCCAGGTACATCATGAATTTTGTATACATTCTCTGTAATGCTTATAACATCTCCATTTTACTGAATTCTCCCAAAGGTTAAACATCTTGGTCTAAGAAACACAAGCCAGGCACAGTGGCACACATCTGTAGTACGAGCTATTCAGAAGGCTAAGGCAGAAAGATTCCTTGACCTAGGAATCCACCTGGACAACACAGTAAGACCACATCTCCAGGTAGGGAGACAAATCCAGTAATGAGTATCACTAAGATTCAAAGCACTTCTATGAAGCTCCAAAGTTGAAGCTCATTTCAGTTCATTATTCTACCTGTTAATATCAAACTCTATGGTATGAACTCCTGATTTTTATTCCTTACTTCATAATAAAGTCATTAAGAAATCAAATAAGAAATATTAGAAATAAGGGATTCCCACTCTAGCTCACTAATTGTATGTCACATGAATAGATACACAGTAGCATCTTGAGCTTTTGATGTCCTTTCTAATCCTTTTAACAAACTCAATCCTATTTTAAAATGAAACTAAAATTCATTTTAATGTTTCTTTCTGGCAAGTGAGCTGGAAAAATGAACAGAACATAAAATGCCATATGAAGAAGCTAAAAACAATGACATTAAAAATATGACAGCAAACCCAAAAAAGAAAAGAGAACAATTATAAAGAGGAAATTCAAATAATAATTTATGAAAATTCCTAATCTTCAAAAAATTATTCTTCAGTGCTAAACTTTTTCCATGGATGTGTATAATGTCACTGTTATAAAAGACAAAGCTAAGCAACTGTGCCAGATTAAAGACTGAAGTGCAACAACTAATTCAATGCATGACCCTGACTGGATTCTACATTAGGGGCAGAGGGTGGGGATACAGCTAGCAAATTTTAATTCAGACTGTACAACAGATAAGAGAATCCTATGCACATTCCCAGTGAGGTAGACTTTGTGGAGATGGAAAGGGATTGGACAGAGGCAGGAGGGAGAAGAGAGGAAGGGGAAGTAAAAAGGATCAAGGTGCAATATATATGCACCAGTACCCCACAATGAATACAATGAATGCATTTATTATGTATTGCAAACATACAAATAAAACTCTTTTTAAAAAAGAGAATTTTATTCACATCAAATTTGGTGAATCTGTTTATTACGGGGTTTTTTTTTTTTTTTTTTTTTTTTTTTTTTTTTTTTTTTTTTTTTTTTTTTTTTTTTTTTTTTTTTTTTTTTTTTTTGGAGGCAAGGTTTCACTATGTAGCCCAAGGCTGACCTTGAACTCAAGGCAATCCTCTTGCCTCAGCCTCCCAAGTGTGGGGATCACAATTGTGCACCTCCACACCTGGCCGAGAATATGGCCAATGTAGAAAATACCTGCTGACCTATTTAGAAATAAAAAGAAATTATCCCTACAACATACAAATTTTCAGAAGAATAAAACACATGTATCTCCATAGAATATTAAATAAAATATAGCAAAAGTTGGTTAATGTGAAAAAGGACTGTTATGAATTCTTCGTACTATCCTTACAATTCAACTGTAATTAAAATTTTTTTCAAAATAAAGTCAAGTCCCTAGTAGAAAAAAATTAAATTTTCAGAACTGATATTTTAAAAATTTAATTCCAAATGAATAGTATCTCACAATATAGCCTTGACTAAAATAAAGTGAAATTCAACTATAAGGTGCCTAATTTACTTTGAAGTCCTGAAACATAAAATGTTAGCCTTTTCTTAGAGCAAGAAAATTCTTCAAAACTCTACTTCAGTAGTTCTTTGTATAAACATATATCCCCTTTATGCCAAAGGTGACTTGGGCAACTATTTCTTATCCTTCTATTAAGTATAATCACATGTTAAAGCGCTACAAATAAAATAAAAAATAATTATAAAGCTCTATGTGCTTTTACATTTTTATCTGACCTACTGTCCTACTCCCTCATCTGCTCTTCCAATCTCCACCTCTTTTATTTCCCACAGAAATTATATGGTTTACATATAATTCTCCACTGTAGATGTCACTGGAATTCTCCGACTGAGGCACTGAGCCATTTCCTGCTTGCCTCTTGAAACACTTTACAAACATTTAACCTACAGAAAAAAGGAGTTTTAAGTTAAACTTTGTATGTATGAAAGAGTATATGCGTGTGCTTTAAACAAATTCTTCAACTATTATACAAAATATCTGTAAATATTTACCTTTGACAAAAATGTTTGAACAGTGTATCAAATATTTTGTAAATATCTATCTCTACCAAGGAAACATATAAAAAATGCATAATTATACCTAAGTATTTTTCAGTTACTTATTTTTGGTAAAAGAACCTATTTTCCTCTTATAAACTCAAAATGTTAAACCATAATGTCGAGGGTATTATACTCATATCCCTGATACATCAAGAACCAAAACTTAAAGCTGATTGGATTTCATTATTCATAGTGGTTTCAGGTTTTAACAGATGTAGAAGTTTTTATAATTAGAAAACAGTATCCAGTGCACTCTCTGAATGCTGAAAGCAATGTCAAGTTTTCTTAAGATTCTTAAAATTTAATACTACTAAGACTAAGGTACTACTCGGAGAACTCTGGTAAGACATTTTAAGAAAAAAAAACTTCAAGCTAGAACTGGACAGTGCTAATATAGAAACAGAAATACTTAGGTATGTGTGGAAAATAGATTTCCAATTCTAATTAAGGGAAATTTTATGTTAATGAAATGGTCATACAACAGAAAAGCAGACTTTAGCTAGACTTCACTGAGAAAATGAAAGATGAAGTCCATTGAGAAAATTCTTAGGACAACCTGGACATGATTACAAAACACTTCTCTGTATCAAATTAAGTCAAAATAAAAGTGAGTAAATAATCATTCTGCCTCCACTGTTCAATTCTGAAGGATGTGGAAATTCCAAATTTTGGAGAAAATATGAAGCACTTTTGGTTTTACATTATCTGATTCTTTTGCAAGGCTATCAAAAGCATCAATTCTAAACTTTGGTACAGAACTGATGAGACTGGAGACAATTATCTTTAACTCCAAATAAATTACCAAAGTGTGGTACTTGTCCTAAAATTTTTGTCATTATATTCAGAATTTCACGAAGAGTACTAATAAGCAGGAAAAACTGAAGATAAGAACCTATAAAAATCAACAAATTCAATTTCATAACTGTCAAATACAGATGTTTATTTCTCTAATATTTAACTTGGAGAATACTATACAAAGTTAATAATATAAGCCCTGGAGGGACCATTAAAAACTTCAGAGGAATATAGTTAAAAAAAGAAGATACACAAAATTTAAAAATACTCAAAAGAATGTCAAGAGAGGAATAAAAGAAAATAAAAGACAAAAATATAAACAGAAGGGCCATAGATGTAGCTCAGCAGCGCCATGCCTGCCTACCAAGCACAAGGTCCTGAGATCAATGCCTGGTATGAAAAAAATGTAAACAGAGCCAAACAAATAAACTAAAGCAGTAATGTACCAAACACCCCACTTAAAAGATAGAGGTCATAAGAAAAGATTCAATCACAGTTGTCTGAAGTAGCTTCAGTCAGTCTCTCTACGTTTAAATTTTTAAAATACAATTTCTGGGCCGGGGATTTAGCTCAGTGGTTCCACCACCTGCCTTGCAAGCGCAAGGACCCGAGCTCGACACCCCCCACCTCCCCACCCCGTACCAAACAAAACAAAACAGTATTTCCTACTACAAAAATCAGGTCTAATATTTTACATATAAACGAGGAATTCTAATACTTTAAAAATACAAAAAGTGCTTTTCACAACTTATTAATAAAAAAGCCCAAAACATTTAAAAAATATTGTCTAAATATTTTAAGCTGCTTTAACTAATAATGCATTGTGCTTTATCATCACAGATACTGCCTTGCTTTGACAAATTGTTCTCATGAATAAAACAATCAATAGCCACATTATTATGTAAATTTGAGAAACTACCTTTTAAAAAGCAGGGGAATAACTTGTCTTATTATCTTCATGGAAAAAAACAATTTTCTGATACTAGATCATGTATTATTCTGAGATCGGGTTTTAGATTGCTTTATCTAAATGACAAAAAGAAAATAATTCACTGTAATATCATTTCTAAAATTTCAGTTACAGTAATTGGATTGGCTCATTTTTAATTGCTGAATCTTCTCCAAGTTGGATGAAATAACACAATAAGGAAATGTCTAAGTTCATATGATCCTAGAGTGTCTCCCCAACCTCAGGTGTCACAAGACAAAAGAGAAGGAAGTCAAAGGTACCATATAAAGGACAAAAAATAAGCACTTTTCACTGTTCTCAAAGCATCTCCTTCAGGGAAGGCAGGGCTGATCATGAAAGAAAAAGGGATGTTGTGAGCCCTGTTCCAAGCTCAAAATGCTGGCAAATTTGTGATAAAGATAAGGAACAGTATGGACATTTAAACTGATAATTAAATTGGTATGTCTCAAAAAACCACCAATGTGTCCTGGCTGTGACCAAGTTTCCAATATTCCTTCCTCTTAATCACTGCCTACGAGTGTGGGTACAAAATAAATCTTTCTATCCAATCTATCATTTTCCAAGAAGGGTTTTATTTTTTAAAAATTATAAAACAATCTTTTTCATTTATTTCTTTCCTTTTAAAATCAATACATAAGTAGTCATGTATGTTTATATTTTACTTTAAAACAGAGCAGCCTAAGAGCTCCCATGTGAATTTCAAGTGAACATGCTAAGTGATGGACACAGGAAAATGTGTTCATGACCTTCTTTTAAACAAACTATGCTAGAATCTTTGGATAGCCATTTGCCAAGTCAGACACCTTAACACTACATACAAAATTTAATTCAAATTGGATCCCAGATATAAATGTAAAATCTACAACTATAAAACTTCTAGATAAAAATTCTTATAACCTGGAGCTAGCAAAGATTTCTTAGTCACAACAGCAAGACACACTCCAGAAAACAAAGCAGAAATTTATACTTAATCAAAATTAGAGACTTTTAGAATAAAAAGTACCATATGAAGAAAAGACCAACTAAAGACTAGAGAAAAAAATATTTTAAATCACATATATAATAAAGAACTTATATAAAACATATATATGGAAGTCTCAAAATTCAAAATTAAGAAAATAACCCATTTTTTAAAAAAGGTAAAAGAACTGAACAAACACCAAGGAAGGGACAGAGAAAGCAAAAAGGCACATGAAAAATAATCAATATCATTAATCAAGATAATGATAAGATACCACTACACTAAAATAGCAAAAACTGATCACACATCAAGTGTTAACAAGAATGTAGACACACTGAAACTTTTATACACTGCTGGTTACAATGTAAAACAGGACAATTATGCTGGAAAACAGTTTGGTAGTTTCTTAAAAAGTAAAATATGCAAGGGCCATATGATCTAACCATTCCACTCCTTCATATTTATCCAAGAGAAATGAAAGCATATGTCCATACAAAGAACTGCACACAAATGTTCACAGCAGCTTTATTTTTGTAAGCCAAAATCTAGAAATAATCCAAATGTTCTTTAACAGGTGAATAAACAAATTGCAGTATAAACAATGGAATACTAACTAGCAATAAGAAGGAATGAACTACTAATATACACAACATGACTGAAATAATTATGCTGAAGAAGTTAGGCAAAAGTATATGCTACATGATGCTGGGCATTTGGTGCATGCCTGTAATCCCAGCACCTGAGAGGCTGAGGCAGGAGGATTGCTGTGAATTCAAGTCTAGCCTGGGCTACACAGTGAGTTCAAAACTGGTCCAACCTACATAGGGAGACCCTAACTCAAAAACCCAAAAGGAAAAAAAAAGTATATACTACATGATTTAATTTATATAAAATTCTAAAAAATGCCAACTATTTTACAATGACAGATAATAAATAGGTCAGTAGTGCCAATGGTGGGGTAAACAGGTAAGAAAGATTACAAAGGAGAACCAGTAAACTTTAAGGGGCAATGTAGATGTTCACTATCTTGGTTGTGGTGACAGTTCCACAGGTGTTAAGAAACAGCAAAAGTTACCAAACTGTATACTTTAAATATGTGCAATTTACTGTATGTCAATTATATTTCAAAAAAACAATTAAAACTTGTTAATAACATTGTAAACTTTTTTGGAGGATTTAAAAAGAAACGTGAAATATAATTACATGCTTAAAAAGCAAACTGAAAAATTAAAATTGAGTCTTAAGAATTCCAATGGTATATCATTGCTTGAAATACATCAGATATAAATCAAACACACACACATCCATGAATTCATAATTCTTTTTTTAAATAACCTCAGTTTAATTACCTTGAATGTTAGAGAATCTTATGTCACAGAAAATCAAGTCGTTTTGAACACTCATGTATCTAAAAAGAACTGAACATTAAATCTGATTTTTCCTATAATTCCTTCCTGAAACTGAAGTAAATATATAGTAGCATAACATGTTTCTCTTTACAATGAATTAACAAAATTACAAAACTAGAATATCATCTAGCCAGGTGTGGTGGCAAATGCCTGTAATCCCAGCACTTGGGAGGCTGAAGCAGGTGGAATGCTTCAAGCTTAAGACCAGCCTTGGGTACATAGAGTTCAAGGCCAGATTGAAGTGAGACCCTGTCTCAAAATAAAAAAACAAAAAACAACCTACTGAATTACTAATAAATTCATGCACTGCATATACATGGCTAATATCACAAAAAAGAGAGCTAACCATGTACATTTCTGATGAAAGAAAACATGATCTATAAATCTATTATAATTCTGACAAAACATTTTTAAAAATCAACTCAAACCAAATGTGACCAAACCTCTAACCTCTAAATCCAACTAATTTACTGGAAAAAAGAGAAGAGACTATATTACACTTTTGATTTTTATCAGATATTTGAGAGATCAAACAACTAAAACATAAGGATTCTACATGGGTGTTAAAACTATATAAACAAAACTTTTAAGACCACTGGAAATATGGATACTGATCAGAGAGATTCAAATCGATATTAAAGATTTACTGTTTGGTTTTACATATGATAATAGTATATTTTTTTAAAAGATACTCATATACTATTAGTTTACGTGTTTTGATTCAGGAAGTGGCTTCCAAGTAATATGAAAATAAAGAAGTGAATGTGAATCTCAGTGAAATAACATCTATAAGTTGGTCATTTTTGAAGCTGGGTGATGAGTGTAATATTCCATTTGGTCTGATATATGGTTGAATTTTGTATAGTGAAAAGTTTTTTTTTTTTTTGTACTGGGGATCAAACTTGGGTCCTTGCAAGGCAGGTGGCGGAACCACTGAGCTAAATCCCCAGCTATAGTGAAAAGTTTTTAAAACGAAGGTATCAGTTTAATTTACTTCATAATTATTTTCTGTACATACATATAACAATTTTAATTACTGATCTGAATTTATTGATAGTATATCAATTCATAATTTCAATTTATTCTTGATTCAAATTTGTTTAATAAGTTTTCAAGTGTTTCTGTTATGGTACATAAACTTTTTATCATACTATCAAATGGGTCTGTACCCTAAATATGTGAAAAATTATTCACTGAAATTCCATGAAACAGTATATATATATATATATATATCATTTCATGATTCATCTGTATTTATGTTATATAGTGGACCCTTGACTTACAAACTCAAGGTATTCAAAAGAGCTGGTTGTTACTCAAGTTGGTCAGTTGAAGGCTCAGGTTCCTCTACACAACCTTCAAAGTCCCTCTCCAGTATCAGGCAGGTCTCAGTGTTTTTAGAGAGACAGTGGCCCAGAATTTCTCAATTAAGAAAAGGATGCTGCAACGTTCTTTTCAGAACTCTTTAAAGGTTAAATCTGTATCTGAGACCATCTGGAAACACAAGTGGCCAGCATTCGAGTCATAACTAAAGATTTTGTTCATAAGTTAAAACTGAAATTCTGTTTGTAACACAAGTTGTTCATACATCAGGCCAGTCATAACTCAAAGAGTCCACTGTACTCTGCCTTGTGCCATTCTGAGCACACCACGCTTTCAAACTTTTGTTTTATTGTCCTATTATCCACACCTTTAAAAAATGCTCAATAGGTCTCTCATAAGCCTGGCAAAGCACTCCCTGTCTCCACAAGGGCCTCAGTATCCCAACCTCTGGGAAACTTTCCCCAACTCACCTATGAGGAAATTGCTCATCTTTCCATTATCCCTCAGCCATTTGTACAAACACCTACTATTACTTTTTACTCTTCTAATTACTAGTCTACAGAAGTATCTTTGTAAGAATGAGTTATTTCAGGCAAGAATTTAATCAGTATCTTTAAATTCCCACAGTAGATATCTACATAAACATGTCATTTACATACTGCCTAAACAGTCTTTTCTTTAACTCCACAGACTCCACCTATATTTTAAGAGTTTTCATATATGTCTGCATGCAGATTTAAGGGAACCAGACATTCAATAGTAATTGACACCTAATCTAATTCCATTCTCATGTTTCTTCACAAAATATCCTAAGTATCCTAAATATCCCTGAAATGTCAACAGAACCAAAGAAAGAAGAACTGGAGAAATCAAACTGAGCTAAAAATCTTCCTTTTTTTTTTTTCTTCAAGCATGCATGAAAAGTATTGTAGATTGAATCCAAAGCTTTCACACTGTGCCCTTTTTATTTAAAACAGGGTCCTGCTAAATTAACCAGACTAGGCTAAAATTTGTGATCTTCCTGCCTCGGCCTCCAGAGTAGCTAGGATGACAGGCATATACCACATTGCTTAGCTCAAAAATCTTAATGGAAGAAAAGATTCACTCCAATTCAACTTCCTTTACAAGTTCACCTTTTGTATTTATTCATTTAAAACACAGATGTGCATATCAGAGCCTCCTTTTATTATTTATTAAAACAACAACTAATTCAGAAAAATCCAGAGAACAATCCAAAGAGAACTGAGTGGTTATCTTCAGGTTTTAGGGGAAGAAGGAAGGAATGAAGAAGCCAAAGAAGACTTTCACTATTTTTCAAATGTTTCTGTATCATCTACTTTTCAAAAAATGTTATGCATTATTTTAGCAACCAGAAAACTATAATGGTTTAAAAGCCATATGTCTTTCATATTATTTAAGAAAAAGTTTAATTATTCAACAATTATTATTCTTACCAGATTTAAGACCCGAAATTTTGAAGATGGCACTTGGTTTCCCATTTGTGACAAATCCTAGGAGTTGCCATACTGGCATTCCATTTGAATCTGGATAGGAAAAGTAGACAGATCCTCCCATTCCTTCAGGAAATGGGATTGTTCCCAGCATAAAAACCACAACATGGTTGATATTTTCATAATCAGGCAAGTCAAAAACAAATTTATCCTCTGCCACTTGCTGTGCAGCTATTTGAACCTAGAAAATAAGAAACTGGTCTTAGTTCAACAGTTTGAAGTTTCTATAGACATATTGCTATAATCTGTCACCACTGAAGGCAATTATGTTCTCCATACCAAATATGTGTTAAACTGATACTCATTTATGAAACTATTAAGTATTCCAGAAAGTGTTAACTTTTTTGTTTATTTAGCAGTACTGGGGCCTCACACATGCGACTGTGCCATATCACTAAGCTCTATCTCCATCCCCCAAAGTGTTTTTTTAATAATCAAAAAATACATACTTAGCCTTAAAATGATCATTTAATAAATGTTATCTTTAAAAAATGTAACTTCTTTCAGAAGTACTATGAAAGAATTCTTCTTAAACTAGTAACTATACTTTGGAATACTGAAAAAATGAAAGGTTGCTCAAATCACACTACTACACTTTTTTTTTTTTTTTTGGTGCCAGTGTTTGAACTCCGGACCTGGGCTTGTGAGGCAGGCGGCAGCACCACTGAGCTAAATCCATGGCTGCACACTACCACACTTTTATCCTCCAGTTTGACAATATAGAAGTCCAGATAGGTAAGCAAACCAGAAGCCAGTCTTCAATTATAAAGATTCCATATTTGCAAATTCAGCTACTAAAATGTGTGACCCAAAAGCAATGCTTGCTGCACTTCTGCAGTCATTCATACATACTGTCATGGAAAGAACACCAAAGTTTCAACTGACTCACACATTCCAAGCTAAGATGGAAGCAAGATATGCTATGCCTTCTTGGTTTAGCCCAAATTCTGTAAACAATGTCCTTTCACAGCCTATTTAGTGCCATGCTTCATCTGCATTTCGTACTTTTTGCTGGTGATTTTGTTTTTAAAATGTCCTAGATTTACATGCTGACAAGTGTTTTTAATTGCAAGATGACTTGAAATATCTCATAGAGAAAATGCATGCTAAGTATTATTCGGTTTTAAGTTGTAATACTGCGGGCCCATGAATGGAATATGAATTAACAATGCATATTAAATGTCTTTAAATAAACAGAAACACATATTAGTTATCACAGGCTGATCAAAAATGCTGTGACTATAGCTGCAGATGTAGCTCTGTGAAAGAACATTTCACTAGCATGCTCCAAGTCCTCAGTTCAATCCTCAGTGCTGCAAAAAATGTAACAAAAGCTCTGACTAGAGGCCCTTAAGGTGGTAACCCTGTATGCTGCAATTCTGGTTTTCGAAAGATTTTTGAGACTATAACCACTGGAATGAATAAAGACTATATCTGTATATAAAATATACAAATTCTATGTCAAATTTGATACCTGGGAAATTATATACAACTTTCCTAAATTCATTTCATAATCTAATTTTGTTCTAGAACTCAACATTTTTAAATTGAGACCTTACCTCACAGTATGAATAACCTACTTTCACAGAAAATATTTCTATTTTAGAAAAATATTAATGCTATGTCACAGCATTAGCAAAATATTAATTCTGAGAGTGCTCAGGTAGGTACAACATCAAAAATCTACCTTACATGTTTGGATTTTGCTTTTGACTTAACAACTGATACTCACCAAAATATCAAACCTGAATTACTACTAGTATTTTAAAGACTAAATGGTCAGTTCTTATTACCTAAATGCAACTTATTTTCCTTTTCCAGTATTTGCTGGTTGTTACTGAAATACTTGTTTTCCCTTTACAATATTAAATCTACTGATTAAGAAAACATCATCAATAAATTATAAAGTAATATCAACTTCCCTAAATTAAATCCTAATATGCCAATGCTGAGTGATGATCTGATTCCTTCTTCTCAAGTTTTATGACTCAATTTAAAGTCTTCTACTTCAAATATAAAAAATTAAACAAGAAAAACAACAAAAAAACTGTATCAGTATTAAATTCAATTTCTACCAGGTTTTAGCATACCTTTAACCACAAAAAGTATGAAAATTCATGGTATTTATGAATCTTGAAACACTCATCAGGCAAAACAAATACTTATCTGTCTACTCAGTACAAGACTCCAGTGAGTAAATAAATCTGTGTTGACAAGCTCATTCTTTTGTGTGTATGCCTATGCAGTACTGGGAATTGAACTCAGGGACTTCAACATATTCCCAGTGTTGTTTTGTCTTGTTTTTCCTAAGACAGGATCTTGGGTACTTCTGTAACTAAATTGTTGGAGCAGGGCTCCAACTTGTGATCCTCCTGCCTCAGCCTGACACTAATCCTTAAGAAAAAAAAACAAAAAAACCCACTCTTTAACAAAAAATTTCAAAAAATAAAAATACATTCAAAACTTCAGATAAATGTATTTTTCTGGTTAATTATAATAAATTTTGAGATGTCATTAGGTTTATTTGTCCTTCATTTTGATTCATGTTGTTCATTTTAATTTATGTGTTCTAATACTACAGAATTAAAGAACCATCCGCCCCTAAAAAAACTTGAAGAAACCTCTACAGAAATTTTCACCTTAGAGATTAGGTGTTGGGTAAAGAGTTAAATGCTATAACCAAATTCTCTTCCAAATTGACTGACCCGGTACATGGATTCCATATAGCTTTTTATTCTTCAAAAACACACAATGTCATTCATTACTGACACTCAAATTTATTCATTTTCCCAATCCACAACAGGAGCAAACTAGTCAAGGCAGCTCATACTTGTAATCCCAGCTACTGGCGCACCTGAGACCAGCCTGGGCAATTTAGCAAGATCCTGTCTCAAAATTTTACAAAGGACTGGGAATGTAGAACAGTGGTAGAGGGTTGCCAGAATGAGCGACGCAATCCCTAGCACATACAAAAAACAAAAAAGCAAGGGGCAATGCAAAATTATCTCACCGGGATTACCAACTAGCACTATCTCCTGTTTAGTCATTCAAGAGACAGTAAACTTTTTGAAGCTAGTAATTTTTGTGGTTTCTTAAAATTGGGCACTGAATATAAAACATTATTTAAAAAGGATGAAAAACAATGCAACAAAATGGATGCGATATTTAACAAAGTAGGGAGTAAAAAGAAAAAACCCCAAGGGAAAGGGCAGAGATTTGAAAATGGATACCTACGTTTCTATGAAAGCAAACAAGATTTGCCCTCCATTATTCCTTAAAAATTCCTGCTACTGATCATATTAAATTCTAATAATCTGGCGAGGCAGTTTAGCCTTTTGACCAACAAGGAAGCAACACTGGCTCGCAACCTTTTCCAGTCATCTCAAATGGCTCACACCTAAATTTCAGCGTTTTTAGTAATTGCATTCCCCACTCCCCTTTGGTACAGGGGATCGAACTCTGGACCTTGCGCTTGTGAGGCAGGCGGCGGAACCACTGAGCTAAATCCCTGGCCCAATTTCAGCGTTTTTATCCGCCAACTTCCAATTACATTAAGCATATTTTTACCAGCATCCTTACAAAGGTGCCTAAGCGGCTTCATCTTTGACAGTTTGCTATAAACTAGATTAAAATCTCAGCTTTACTTCTAACTCACGGCGTGAGCTAAAGCGAGCATTTAGTCTGGTTTATCCTGAGTTAAAATTTATCAGTGAAATGAGAACGATCACCTCAAGACTAATGTGAGCTAAGTCTGAAGTGCCAAATAACAAGCTGCACAGAAGGCCGAAATAACAAGTAATTGGAAAAAGCGTGCACTGCACTCAGCCCAGTGCTTGACACATTATGCACCCTCCACAGATGGCAGATAATATTGCTATTACTATTTATCTGGACGGAGTTACAAGAGCTTCCCAGCGTCCCACTCCCCATCTCATACAAGCAGCCAAACAGACACCAATACGTTTCCTAGAGTCTCTAGCATCGGCGCACCAACCCTTTTCCTCAGTATCCTGACCCCTTCTGATACCACCCGGCCCCATCCTCACCAGCCTCCCCGCCACCAAGCAGCCAAACATGGCGGAGGCGGCTCCACTCAGTCGGCAGGGACCTGAAACCAGCGACTAGGAATACTGTGGTTGCTACCCTACTGGAGCCCAAGAACCTTCCGGAATTTTTAAGTGGGAATCGGCTCGTCCACTACAAGGCAACAAGGTAAGCAGCGGAAGCGCCTTCTGACCCACGACCTCTGACCCTTTCTTCCTAAGAGGTGTACTTCCGGGGCTTACACGCACACTTTTTCCCCCTTATGGAAGAAAGGAGATCCGGCGCCAGATCTCTTGTAGAAGACTACAAGTACCATAAAGCTCTGAGCTAGCTTCCGTGAAGGGGAGCCAGGAGACTTTGCATGCTGGGATTGGTAGTCCCTTTCCTTCCTCCAACAACCCAGAGCCAGAATTGAGGAGTATCGCGCCCTAAGGAAACGTTTGTGATGTCTGTGACGTTTTAGAGTAAAAGTACGCCCTTACAAATATCAATTCACCATGGTATGTATTGTTTTGTAGGTAGAGAAATTTAATTTCAGAGGAAAATTGTCCCAAATCTTTACGCGAAATTAAATACTGGATCCTGAAATGAAGTCATGATCCAATTTCATGATTCTGTTAAACAGTATCTGAGTACTTTCAACAAGTTGTGTTGCATTTGTACAAATTTATTGTATATCCTTCCAACTTCATTACTTTTCCCACAGACTATACAACTGTAGTCAAGGTATGTGACTTTTTCAGTGGCCCATGTAATTGTGAGGATTAAACTGTATACATATCACTTAGAATATTGTGGCCTTAGTAGTTTCTTGCAAAATATCTGCCCGCCTCCATGTATTTCATAGGAAGTGACATCAAGTACTAATTACCACCGATACAGTTCTCATTCTCTTTCAAGTTTCAATTTCCTTTCCTTTTATATAGAATGGAGGAGGGTCTTTGCCTAGCTTGAAATATTTAAATGAGTTTAGGCAGCCTGCCATAAGCAACGTTTTCCTAGCCCCTACTTATATAATCAGTTTGAAAAGTTCCTGTGGCTCCAGAAGATCTGACCCGCTGTACTTTTTCAAAGAGTCTTTTGAGATAGCTAAAGCAAAAATGAAGGAAAAGTTATACCACTGTCTTCCAACTCTGTACCTAAGAAGACGCAGAACATTAGGCTAACATTTCCTTATCACATTTCCTGACCTTAAAATTGAATAAACAGCATTTACGTCCTAAGGTTATTATGAAGGTTCTTATATTTTCAAGTACTACAAGGTGGCCAGAATACAGCTGCATAAATAAAATGATAGTATTTAGCATTACTGCCATTCCTAATTTCCCCCCTCTATACCCACTTTGTGCCTTATGTGTATTTGATTCTAGGAGCAATTTACAATGTACTTTTTGACTTTTATGTGTTTATGCAGCTTGTTTTAGCTGTCTGTAATATGCACTTGGTAATTTCTTACATATTCCCCCACTTTTCTTCAGGAAAGTGACCTTTCCTGACCCCACTTTCCATGACTCACCTGTTAGTTATATAACTTCTATACAGTAGTTTTATTTCATAGACTGAAAACTGGTTAACTTAGAAATTTTTAAATATAAAACTATAGTTGTTTATTAATTGTCCTAGGCTGTTAGGTAGGGTTTCAGCTTTTTCTCCATTTTACTGGTAAACTGTCTCAGTGATAATAATTTTCCTGCTGGCTAAGGGTTAAAACTAATTATTTTCAGGAAAAAAAACCCAAACAAACAAATAAAATTATTTTCAGGGAAGTAAAATTTGCTTCAGAAACAGTTCAAAAGGCAACAGTGTCAAATATTGTACATGTATACAATATCAAAACAACTTTATAAATACATCATTTATAGAAACATGTCATTAACCTTTTTAAAACTTTACAAAATTCAATCTTTTGTTTTACCCTGTCTTGCTACATTTTTACCTTAGCTTGTAACTTTAGCTTTATAACAACAGTAGTTTGCTTCATAACTACTTAGCTCAGGCTTTTTTCATTCCCTCTGCTTCAGATTAATTCCTCCACATGTGATCTTGGTTTTAATTCTTTGGTTGTTTTGTTTTGTTTTTTTCCAAATCCACAAGTAAATACAATGCACCCTATGTATGAGAAAAACACCACCAAGAAAAACAGCTCAACTCTCTCAACCCTATGAGATCTACTTACCTCCCTTACTCTCTTAGCCAGTTATATCCCTTTCAAAAAAGGAGGCAACAACTCACTACATGGGCAAACTCTCTACTTCCTTCTTCATTAGCTGATCCAATGCATTTAAGCTGCTATATCCTCTCGTTCTTTTGTTCTAATAACATTTCCACTAAAATTACTAATGGTCTGGTTACAAATCTAGTGGCAGGAAAACACTACTATATGTTCTAACTCTAACGAATTTTAAACATATTTATGAAACTATCAGAAGGAATCATTAAAAATATGAAACCCTGGAATCTCTAATAATTAAATTCAGTTTAGCTGTAGAGCCTATAGTCTGCAGATTAAATGGCTCTCTCCACGTAAAAAGACAAACATTACAAATAAAGGTAAGGCATAATTTTATTACTTTCAACTTGTTTTTCATTACAATAAAAATAACTAAAACACAGCTTTACAAAAATAAATTTTTTATTGAAAGCTTACAGTCTGAGCAGGAAGACAATACAAAGAATGTAAACAATGTAAACATCACTACATTCAGCTCAGCCTGATTGAATGCTGAAAAACAAGTCTAAATGCTCTATGTGCCCTTATTAGCAAGATACATTAATTCTATTTTACACAGACAACACACTCTAATTTTGGTTAAGAAAAAATATTTTATCGAAGTCGATCCCAACGCCAAATACTGGCATCATCACAAACAGCTATAAGAATGCTGCTATCCCTACTAAAACTGGTTTGTCGAATAGCAGCACCACATTTATGATGAGTCAGTGTTGTACATCTAGGGAAAAAACATGACAAGAAGTTAATGTCATACATAATATTTCATCTACTTAAAAGAGTAAGAAAATGAACAAATGTTCCAAGTTTCATAAAAAGCATTTACAACCAGAAATCTTCACTGAATTCCCCCTCAAATGTTATAAAATTTGGATATATTTTAAACTCAAGAGTTACCACATAATTTGATAAGAGAATTATCTTCTCATCACTGCACTCATGAAATATACATCATTATTGAAATAAAAAAATACTTTAGCTCTGAAACTTATAAATGTTAAAATGATTTAAGGATAACACTGCAAATAACAATATTTCCTCTATAAAGGCATGAAAGTTTGGAGGAAACAGTAAAATTTTGAGCATTTTAGAAATTTCTAAATACTTACTTGGCTTTATGAGGATCTTCTACTTCTAAATCCCAAACATAAAGTTTGCCAACTTGATTGCCCAATGCAAGCATCTGTGTGAACATATTTTTAAAGACATCAAATTAATAAAAATCACCACACTCAAAGGCATTTAATCAATCCTAAAGTATCTTTCTTTCTGTAGAAAAACCTAGGCTCTAGCTTCTGACTGTGCTCTGGTCTATTTCTTTGTATCTTATATTCCAGATTTCACAGATACCCTGAGTAAATAAAGCTTTCCACAATTGTAGTCTTTTACTCTGCCTTAAAGAATTATGGCAAAAGCGTGTTAAAGATATAAATAACTTATTACCAAAAACTCTTACAAATACATTTCCTTTAAAAAAAAACACACATTTCTGTTACTTTGGGTAGTGAGTATTTTGTCTCTAACTTCCACCCTAATTTTGCTAAATTTCCTCTAGGAAAAAAGCCATTTCAGAAATTAACATTCCATTCACTAAAATATTAAATTAAATGTAACATCTACCTTCTACCATTGATACTAAACTGCCGGTTTCATTTAACATAGACACTGCAGATGTATACAAAATACATAAAGGTAGAATATATGATATTAAAGGTCAAAGTAAGCCGGGCATGGTGGCTCACGCCTGTAATCCCAGCACTTGGGAAGCTGAGGCAGGAGGAATGCTGTGAGTTCGAGACCAATCTGGGCTACATAGTGAGTTCCAGGTCAGTCTCAACTACATAGTGAGACCCTGTCTCAAAAAATCAAAAAAAAAAAAAAGGTCAAAGACAGATTTTCAGAGGAAAAAGAATAGAAAAAAGCTAGAATCACAATTGTCTTTTATTGTGAAATAGGAAGCAAATGTCTAAAGGAGTAGGGGAAGTGGGAGGGGTAGGGGAAAGGAAAGAGGGGAAAAGAAAAAATATGAGAAAAGGAAACAGTCTCTGTAAATAGGGAAGGGTGGAAGGGGTGAAGGGAGGGCAGGGAAACAGGGAAAAAATAAGAACCAATATACATCATGTAAAGGTACAAGATCCCAATGATCTATATAACTGTATTGTATACCTAAAATAAATTTAATGGAAAAAAATGGTCTTTAAGTAAAATAATTTCGTAACATAAAAATATGCTGCTACCTTTTGCCAGAAATCCATAGAAAACCTCATGTACCAAATGTCACACTGGCTGTAATCAAATCGCCCAAGAATAGTCACATTAGACTCACTAGGTTTAATTTTATCTATATCATCTTCCATTTTGCCAGGTTTCCAGCACACAATAGCATTTTCACAAGACTAAAAAAGAGAAATGAGAAAAAAAAGTATTAATTGTAGAACTGAATTTATTAAATACAAGATTCCATTATCATTTTAGAACTGAAACTCAAAGAAACTGTTTAATCCTGGGATATACATTCATTTGTATTTGAGTCAATGTCCACACCTGAGGACAAGAAATCTGATTATCAATAGAATTAGACAATACAAAATACACTGTTTGGAAGAATCACTGGAAATCATAATTTATCTTCCAAATCAGAAGTCCAGCTTTAGACACTTTGGCACCCAGAAACTTGAGATGTTCCCCAGCAAAGGTACAATTACAAACATAGTATTAAAATTCACAGATTTTCAAACTCTGACTCCATTAGTTTCATCCCTCTCCAACTCGCTTTACCTTTTAACTATTAATACTTCATTCACACATAGGGTACAGGGTAGATAAATACTCATTGGAAAAATGAACTCACTGAAAGGGCCTAAGCAGTCAAGTTATAAACAAGGAAAGAAGACACAATGATAGCAGTGGGTTAACATCCAGACACTGATATGGGGATAGAATCACAATAGGCTGTGAAGTTACACTCTCCTATCCTGTAACATTAAATTTTTGTGTACACCCTTCTATTTAAATAGTCATTAGTAAAAAATATAATGAAAAGAAAGCTGCTCTATGGGCACTATTCACATTACTATCTAGGTCAGTGGTTTACCTTCTAAAAGACTTTGGGCAGTATTTCTGACCTCTAGTTAATCGAGGCCAGAGATACTGCTAAACATTTTATGAAGAAAGGACAGCCCTTCCACCTCAAAGTATATGGCCCAATCTCAATAGCACCAGGATGTAGAAACCCTGGTGTAGGCATATAGTAGCCCTACAGTTTTACAAGACAACCTGTACAGGCAGAGGTGGCAGCCTTACAGGGTCACTGTCATTTAACCACAAGGCCACAAGAAGACTAGGATGGGGACACATTTTTCAGACTTCCAAAATTCTAATATTATAGGTTATCTAAGTTCTTAACTGCAAAATATCTTAAACATCACCTCATTTGATGATTCTCGACTATCATCAGCTAAATAATCTGGGAGTTTTCTCAAGACTCATCTTAGCCCCCTACTGAATCAGAATCTCTAAGAAGGCAGAAGCAGAAAAATTATAAATCGACTCTTTTAAGTACTTCTTATTAAACAGGTGAAGTTTTTGTTTTTCCAACGGGTGGAAAGTGAGGTGCTAGGGACTGAATCCACGGCCTAACAAATAAATAGGCAAGCAAACATACTACATACTACAGTATATCCCTGGCCAAGAATTTTTACTCATTAGAGCTCTTTCACAAAAAACCTGAAGCATAACAATTTAAAAAGAATTCACCAGAGCTAATAGCTGCACTTCAAAATCACAAGAAAGCTTTCTAAATACAAATTCCCAGGTTCTTGCGCCAGATTTAGACCCTCCAGAAATGAGGTCTAGGAATCTGTTTTACCATGTTTTTCTAGTGATCTGACATACTCCCAGATTTGAGACCATTATTATATCTCAATCCAGCATCCCACCTAAATCCAGAAATCCTTTCTTATTATCTGATTAAATTCTAAGGGAGAAAAGTTAAAGCTATTGATGATCTATAGCTGCTACCAAAACAAGGATATACAGTTCCCTATTCATCTTTTTCGGTATAACTTAAAAGTCTGAATATCATATATAAAGTAAACATATTTTTCTGAAAAGTGAGAGAAGATGGATGAGTGAGGAGCCCAGGAACATGAACCATAGAGTGGTGAGTTCCCATTTTCTTTTCACATCTATACCTAAGGCTAGATCTCAAAGAAGGGAAAAATTCAGAAATACTAATGAGTGAAGAAAGAAAAAGTCTCAACAAAACCCTGTCATTTCCATAAGAAAGTGGTAGCCTAACAAGACAAACTTTCAGACAATAAAGGCTATAATCCAAACACCACAGAAAAATCTGTGGGCTCCTGTCCACTTGCACATGTAAAGGCCCAGTAAGGAACCACTCCTAGGTCATAACTATGCACCTCAAATGTTTATCTTTCATTCTCCCTATCCCCTATAGTAATAAGATGGCCCTCTTCCTACTCTCTGGCTAAGCTAGCATCACAGAAGGCCTAGTAGTCAGGACACTCACAATCCAGCAGTAAGGCTGCAACCAACTATATACAATGGCAGTGGTGACCACTAGGTAAGCAGTAACAAGGCATCCTGTCCCTCCCAACCACAGTGGTGAGAGGAGAGGTAGAGTAGAAAGTATGAACTCCTATCATTCCCCTGCCTCTCCCCACAGTTACAAGGCAGTGCTTCGCTTCCCCAACTGAAAAGGTATAAGAGGAAGCCTGCCACAATAGAAGATCTAAAGAAGCAGTATCTCATAATATCCCAAATATTTAGATCTCAAGCAAAAAATACTCATCAGAAAAATTTCAACTTAAAGAAATACGCATACCAACCCTGAGATAAAATATCAAAACCATCTGACAAGGATTTTAAAGCAGCAAACATAAAAGTGCTCCAATGAGCACAAACACACAGAAAAATCTCTAATAAACATATAGGTAAATTTTAGAAATGAGTAATTCTATTATAACCAAAATTTAAAACTTAATTAATGGGTTTAACTGAAGAGTCAAGAATTTAAAAAACAGAAAATATAAATTACACAATCTGAACAGAAGAAAAAGTAACTTTATTTAAAAATTTTTGAGACAGGGTCTCACCATGTAGTTCAGGCTGACCTTGAACTATGTAGCTCAGGCTGGCCTCAAACTCAATGCATTCCTCCTGCCTCACCTTCCAAGTGTTGGCATTACAAGTGTGCACCACCATACCTGGCAGAAAAAGTAACTTTTTTGTTGATGTTTTGGGTTTTTTGTTTCATTTTGTTTTGGTACCAGGGATTGAATTCAGGTCCTTACGCTTGCAAGGCAGGCAGTGAAACCACTGAGCTAAATCCCCGGCCCATGAAAAAGTAACTTTAAAAGAATAAAAAGACACAGTCTTTGGGACCAAACAGAAGATCTAACATCTAAATGAGGGAAGAAAGCAGAGCCAAAAAAATCCTGAATAATGGCTGTAAATTTCTAAATTAGGGATAAAATATTTCCCCAAGACACATGCCTGCTATAGATTCCTTAAAGTCAGTGAACTCTAAACAAATAAATCCAAAGAAATCCAAGCAAAATTACTCAAACCTAAACTAAAATTATACTTGGGTTCAATCTGTACCTAAAAAACAAAACAAAACAAAAATAACAAAAGACCTAAAGAAACAAACAATCCCAAATGTAGCAAGCCAGAAAAGCACCTTACCTAGAGAAAAAACAATTCTAATGACAAGATGATTTCTCAGAAATCATGGAGGCCAGAGAGAGGAGAAATATTTTTCAGGTCTTCAAAACAAAACAAAAGCTTGTGAAGCCGAAATGATATCTTCGGTGAAAATACACTTTAGGAATGAAGAGGAAATGAGGGCCCTTCTCTGATGAAGACAAACTGAATTTGTCAACAGCAAATGTGCCCTAAAAGAACGGCTACAGGAAGTTTCCTGAACAGAATGGAAATGTTAAGATGTATCTTGGAGCCAGTGTAGTGGCACAGGCCTGTAATCCTAGCACTGGAGAGGCTGAGGCAGGAGGATTGAGTGTAAGTTTAATGCCAGCCTGGACTACACAGTGAATTCAAGGCCAGAATGAACTACATAGACCCTGTTTCAAAAACAAACAAACAAACAAAAACATAAATGAATAAGGAAGAACAGAAAAAGGAAAATAAATAAATATAATACTCTCCTTGAATTTTCTAAATTATATGTGATGGATGACAAAATTGTCTGATGTGGATCTCAAAAATACATAATAAATATTTAAGACAATTATATAAAGAGAACAAAATGATAAAGAACAAGAGTAAGTGTTCTACTCTTCACTTGAATTGGCAAACTTCCAACCAATACCCAGCAGCCTGTAATAAGTTACATACATATTTGTGTATGTATATACAAAACATCTAAAGTAATTACCAAAAAAGCCACACAAAGAAATGCATTCAAAGACACTATACAAATAAATAAAAATAAAGTTCTAAAAAATGTTCACACAACCTACAGGAAGGGAAGAAAACCTAGAGAAAAAAATGAAAAAGAAAAATACAAATATAATAGCAGACAATATAATTATGATGTTAAGGCTTAAATATAAATTGTTTGAGTATACCAACTAAGACAGATTGGCAGAGTATCAAAAAAAGACCTGATTACATGTCATCTACAAGAAACTTACATAAATATAACAATGTCCATAGATTTTAAAAGTAAAAATTGGGAAAAAATTACGTATTGATAAATCTTGGGTAAAGCAACAAAAACAGGCAATACTAAATATGTATCCAACAACAGAGCTACAAAACATGTAATAGAACCGTCAGGATAAAGAAAAAGCCACAATATAGTTGGGAGAGTTAATCACTTGCTTCTCAATAACTGACACACAGTGGACAGAAAATCAGTAAAGACATATAACACCACAGTATCTTTCATTTACAGAATACATTTGATAGCAAAATGTATTTTTAATCTCCCATAAAAAATTCTCAAAAAATTTAAAAGACCAGATATCAATACTCTAAAGTACCATTCTTAAAAGCTTGTAAAAATTGAACAAAATAAACCACATCAAACAAAAAAAGGAGATAGCAATAAACTGAAATCAAAAATATAATAAAACGTCTAAAAACTGGTGCTCTAAAAGCTGGTTCCTTGAAAAGATTAATAAAACTGACAAGCCAGTTGCTAAGAATCTCAAAAAAAGAACTACTAATTTTAAGAATGAAACTGGTTATCACTATAAATCTGGCAAAAGATATCAAAAGACAACACTACAAACAACTGGCTGTGTGCATTTTATTGTAATGGAATGGGCCAATTCTTCAAAAAGCATAAACTGCCACAATTCACCCAATATGAAGTAATTTGAAGTAAATATAAGGAAACAATTCACTATCCAAAACGTCTCCCACAAAAATTTTGAGGCCCAGAGAGTTTAATTGGAAAATTCTACCAATCATTTAAAGAATACTAACGCTATACAATCTCTTCCAGAGAATGGGAGATAGAACACTTGCCAATTAATTTTATAAAGCCACTATTACTGATACCAAAATCAGATAAAAACAGTACCAAAAAAGAAAACTTCAGCCCAATATCATACTTCATAAAAATACTTAACAAAATGTTAGCATTATAGGATTCTACAACATATAAAAGGAACTACAGAGCAAGACCAAGTAGATTTTATTCTAGGGACACAAAGCTGGGTCAATATTTAAAAACTAATTAATACAATCCACTAAAGTAATACATTAAGAAGAAAAACACATGGTTACTTTTTGTTTGTTTGTTTGTGTTTTTTTGGTACCAGGGATTGAACTTGGGTCCTTGCGCTTGCAAGGCAGGCCACCGAACTGCTGAGCTAAATCCCCAACCCAACACATGGTTATTTTATGATAAAAACAAAGATCTAAATATATGGAGACACATACCATGTTTGTGGATCAGAAAACTCAGTATACAGATATTAATTCTCCTCAAAATTTTATATAGGTTAAACAAAATTCTAATCAAAATCTGCTTTCACTAAAAAAAAAGTGCCACCTAGACTTTTGTAAATCTGTTAAGTTTTTCTGAAACTTCTATGGAAAGATAAAGAAACTAAATTAGTTAAAAACAATTTTGGAAAGAAAAATAAAGTAGGAGAAATAAACTTATCCAGTTATAAATCTTACAGCATAGAGACAGACATACAAATCAATGGAAAACAAACCAACAAAAATAACTTCACATAAGTAGAGCCAAAGAACTTTTAACAAAGGTGCAAAACCAATTCAGTAGAGGAAACAATTGTTCAAAAAATGGTGCTGGAGAAATTAAATATATATACAGGGGAAAAAAATGAACTTCAACCTAAACCTTGTGCTTTTTACAGAAATTAACTCAAAGTGGATCATACATTTAATGTAAAACAGAGCAGTATAAAATTTTACAAGAAAACACAGGAGAAAATCTTCACATCTAGAGTTTGGTGAACAGTTCTTAGGCATAATATCAAAAGCACTACTAATGAAATAAATTTTATAAAAACAATGAACTGAATTTCACAAAGGTTAAAGATATTTTCTCTGTGAAAGTCTCTTTAAGAGAATGAAAAGACCAAACTATACACTGGAAGACAATATGTGCAAAAAATGTGCCTGACACAAAATTCTTATTAAAGTATATTAAGAATTCTCAAAACAGTAACAACAAAACAAAGAAAATCAATCCAATTAGAAAATAAGCCAAAGAAATGAAGAGATGGCACCAAAAAAGGATATGTGGATGGTAAGTAAACAAGCACATGAAAAAGATTTTCGACATCACTAGCCATCAGGGGATACAAATTAAGACCATGATAAATTATCACTACAAACCTATCGGAACAGCTAAAATAAAAAATGACAATACCAAATGCTGGCAAAAATTTGCCTGATACATTGCTGGTGGGAATGTAAAATGTCACACAGCCACTCTGAAAAATAGTTTGGCAGCTTCTTTAACTGAACAAACTTAACTTAGCAACTGCCCTGCCAGACACTTATCTCAAAGAAATGAGAAGTCCACACAAATTCCTACATGTATATATTTGCTCATTAGTAGCTGTTTTTTAGAACAATCCAAAACTAGAAACAACTAAAATGATCTATAGTAAATGGCTAAATATAGTGTGATAGTACAGCCATGCCATGGAATGCTACTTAGCAATAAAGAAGAACTACTGATACAAACATCATCTTTGATGGATCTCCAAAGCACTGTACTGAGTGAAAACAAACAACTGTAAAAGGTCCCAAACTGCAACACTCTTGAAAGGACAAAATTCATATAAAATGAGAAGGAACTATACATATACCTTACATCATTGTCAGTTTCCTGGATTTGATATTATATTATAGTTATGGAAACTATAACCCTCAGGGAAAATGGGGTTAAAGTCCTACTGAACCTCTGTACTATTTCTGACACTTCCTATGAGTCTAATTATTTCAAGATTAGGAAAAAAAAAAAAACCAACAACAGTAATACTATAATCATAAGGGGAAGAAAATAATAAATTAAGTTCTTCCAAAGAAATGTAGTGCCCTGAAATTTATATCAAAAGAAACCAGATAGCGATTTCTCTAAATTTGACAATCCTTAATGTTCACCAATTTCTCTCAATTATCGCCTTTAAAAAATTATATATATAGTCACCTCCGAGCATCTGTAAGGATTTAGTTACATGACTGCTACCACCCACACTAAAACTCACGAATCTTCAAGTTCCTCATATAAAATGGAATAGTATTTACATATAACCTACACACATCCTCCTATATACTCTGAATCATCTCTACTTATGAAACCTAATGTAATATAAATTGTGGGAAACTGCAATATTAATTATGCCCAAAGCAGGCTATAGGCAGGGCAGGCTGTAAAGAGTTAACCCCACAATTGGCTTGTTTTGAGAAGTGAGTCCAGCCAAAGCCTACTTGCCAAAGTCAGAGTAACTTGCACCCAAATTCCATTCCCACAATTAAAACGTTCTAACTAGGACACAATGTTCTAATTACAATCAATGTATTTTGCCTATTCTGTTCCTAGTTTGAGAATGCTTTGTCTTATCCTTTTATGAGGCTTGTTTACACATTAATTTCCATAAAAACGGCAAGATTGCACATCCTAACACACAGTTCTGCCCTTTCACATAGCTCACCTTTACCCAACTAATTACCAGTAAAAATTAGTGGCTTGGACTAGCCAGCGCCTTTGTCAGTTACACTGACATTGGTCATCCTGGCACCTTGTTTTCTAAGTTGTTTTTTAGTTTTTTTTCTCTGGCCTGTCGTACATTGGGCAGGAATCCGGAGCCTACTGCAGAGGTTTCCAGTAACATGTCAGGGGTTCCCAGTAGTAAATGCTATGTAAACAGATGCTCTACTGTATTGGTTACAGAATGACAAAGTAAGTCAGTATAACTTCAATTTTTTTTCAAATATTTTTGATCAGTTGAATCCAAGGATGTGGAACCCATGGATATGGAAGGCTATCTATATCCACAACATGTTAGAGCAGGGGCGAGTAAATAATAGCCTATAATCCAACTGACTCCAGCCAACTGTTCTTGTAAACAAAAGTATATTGAATAGACACAAATATACCAAAAAAACTGTTGATTTTAGTTACTTGTTACTGGGCAACATAAAGTATCAGAGGACGTTATCACCTTCTAAGCTCTTATTGGAGCACAAATATAATTTATTGGTATGGTTTATGCCTAAAGGAAGTTTTCAATCCTACCAAAATATAAGACTTTATAAAAAGGCAATTTCCCATCTGATATTCATTTTTTATATTAATTTTAACAAATGAATCGTTACACCCTGCAAAGTTACAACAAACATGAGCAGGTTATCTAAACACATGTAAATACACACACAGGAAGTACAGCTTAACTGCAGTTTTTCCATACCTTGGAAAGTATCAAATCGCCTAACCATCGCACACAATCAACATAATTCCTATGTATGTCTCTGGTAGAAAAGTCAGGAAAATGGATTTTCTGGGAAATAAATGGCCTGAAGGAAGAATGGAAATGTAAAGTTAAAAAAAAAAAGTGTAGTAGAATCAAACTATTTTGCAGGGAAGGATTTATAAAACTTTCTCTTTCAGGAGTGGGGACTGCACCCCAGGAGCCTTATATGCTGGTTAAATATTCTACCACTGAGCTGTATCCCCAACCCAATTTATAAAACTTCTACCTGCTTTTTACTATAGCTCCAAATTAATCTTAATCAATTAAAAAGAATCTTATTACAGAGGTGAAAATATCAAACATACTAAACTACCTACACTTTATCATTTAAAATAAAGCATTAGCTATCTTTTAAAGTCAACTATTCTACAATATTTCAAAAGACAGTCATCTTTATAGGAACAATGAAACATCATTCCAAAGTCTGCTATAAATAAATTTAGATGAGAGTCTTGCCTTGAACAATAATTTCTGTAAATGATGCCTTGCAGGAATTTGACATACAGACTTTCCAAACTAACGTCTACATTTAGGAAACAAAAATGTAGCTCCATCACTTACTTTGGAGCACACATACTAAAAAAATGTGACTCCATTTTTTCCTCACAGATATTTGCGAGATGAGAATAAACAAGCTTATACCAATTCTGGGTTTAATGAAATAGGATACCTACCATTTCTAATCTGGTAGGCAATTCAGGGCTTTTTTTTAATGCTAGGGATCAAATTCAAGACCTCATGAATGCTAAACATATGCGCTACAACTGAGCTACACTCTCACGCCTGTGATTGATGTTCTATACTGAAATAACCATGGGCATATGATACACTATGAATTATCTTAGGCAATTCACATATCCTGTTTTTTCGTAAAAAAATGTTGGCTACATCATTTCCAACAATCCCTTCCAATTTAAATTCTGGGATCTTTTTGTTAAAACAAAATTTTAATAGTTAAAATTACTGCTTTTTACAGTCAAGAACATAAAATCTTATGGTTAAACCTCTCTCAAGGACAAGACCTACTTAACTCAATGTTATTTTCTGTAAACTGTGAAATCTATAATTTATGTTCACTCTAGAGATCTAAAAAATGGTTTAAAAATACAAATTTAACATTGTAGTGACCCCTGGCATTTAAAACTAGAAATCTGAATAGGTTAGCTCCATAGCTCAGATTTACAGCACCTGTCTTGTAAAAGTAGAAGTCTAAAAGCTCTACTAATTCTCAAAGACCACTGACGTCTGATGAGTGCATTGAGGTATTTAGTGATGCTGATGAATTTTACTAACAATTTATTAATAATCTGTCTTAAAACCAGAAAACATTTGAGAAGATGAGGCAGGAGAATTGCCATGAGTTCAAGGCCAGCCTGGGTTACATAGTGAGATTCTGATTCAAAGGAAAGGAGGGGAGGGGAGAAGAGGAAGAAAAGGAGAGGAGTAGAAGGGCAGAGAGGAAGAGGGAGAAAACCAGAAAATAAAACTCTCTTTGCTAAGACAAACATACAGAATTAACAAATGTAGACCTATGACATTTATACTAAGTGTTAATAACAGCCTGATAGATTTTTTTTTTAAACAGTCATTGAATTAAGAGTTGAAGCACTGAGCTATATCCCCAGCCCATTTGTGTGTGCATGTGCGTGTGTGTTTGTGTTTTAATTTTTTAGATATGGTCTTACTAAGTTAACCAGGATGCACTCAAACTTGGAGATCCTTCTGGTTCAGCCTTCCAGAGTGCTAGGATTACAGGATTCAATCCCCAGTACCACCCCCCAAAAATAAAAACAAATAAAATGGAGTTTGTTTTTTTTAAAAAAGGTTTTTAAACTCAAGTGTTAAGAATTTATTTAACAACGTATCTATTCAATTGCACGGCAAAGCATATTAACTGTTACCTGTTAGTTTTATTTGGGTTATAATCATAAGATTCTTTAATTGCATTCATCATTCTCTTTGAATTGATCCGCCAAAGTTTGAGAGAGTGATCCATTCCACAGGACATTATTTTTTCACCCAAAAGATCATAATCCTGTATGTAAAAGAGAAAAGTTTAAAAGTACATAAATTACAGTCCCAAATTACCAAATTTTCCCTGGATATAAAATACAATGAATATTGTATTTAAGCCACAATACTAACTCTATTTTAGGTTTCATATATATAGGCCACAACTCTGGTTACTAATTTCAAGATTTTAAATTTTAACTGGGTTGTCACCACCAGGGTATATGAAATTTCCTAATATGGAGGCTTTCCTGTCTTCTTGAAATTACTTGCATTTAGTTTTATCTATTCAATTATATTTATTTACTTTGCTTTAAATCAAATACTGAGGTAAAATGCTTTTTCTAACATAAAAAAGCTGAACAATGCTTGTCTAGTACCAATCAAGAAATGAAACTGACATTTGCATCTGAAACTATATCAGTCCTTAAATAGCTCAAATTTTACATCATCTTATACATGTAGTTCAAGGCATTTGAGTTCAGTTCTTGAGTTTTTATAAACTAAAAGATTTTATTATTTGTATTTGCTTTTACTAAATTTTAATAGGCACCTAACAGATAATCTGTTCTAAAAACCTTATTTCATAGATAGACACCAAGGCTCAGATATACTATTTAGCAGAAGACACACCATAAGTTAATGAAAATATCACACATCAATTCTTCTAGAAGGTAAATCTGTATTAAATACTGTGTGTGTACACATCCTATCTTGTTTTTATTTTAGAGTATTGTTTTTTATTTTTGGACATTATTTTTTCACCTAGAAAATCATGATCTTGTATGTAAAACAGAAAAGTTTACAATACATAAAATACAGTCCCAAATTAACTCAGGACTTTGTGCTTGCCAAGTAGGTGCAGCAGCACTGAGCTAAATCCCCAGTCCTTGTTTTCATTTTAATACGTAACAGTAAAGAGTTTACTGAAAGAGGCTATTTTCCTTACTAACCTAGATATTGTGCATTAATCCAATTCTTGAACAGTTTTACAAAAGATTTAGGATTGTTATTTACGGGTTCACAAGTCTAGTTGCTACTACTTCTAATTACCTCACTGACAGTGGCAACAAAACATCCTTAGAGTCAGCAACTCTTATTCAGAATTTTATTTATTTATTTATTTGTTTTTGGTACCGGAGATTGAACTCAGGACCTTGCACTTGTAAGGCAAGTGTGGCACCACTGAGCTAAATCCCGGGTCCTCTTTCTTTCTTTCTTTCTTTCTTTCTTTCTTTCTTTCTTTCTTTCTTTCTTTCTTTCTTTCTTTCTTTCTTTCTTTCTTTATTTTTCCTCTCGCTGAGTTTATTGGTACATTTTAGGTATACAGTACAGTTACATTCATCATTAGGATCTTGTACCTTTACATGACAGGTCTTGGTTCTCATTTTGTCCCCTTGTTCCTGCCCTACCTTCACCCCCTCCTCCCTTCCCTATTTACAAATACTTTATTTCCATTTTTTCATTTTCTCCTATTTTTTTTTTCTTTTCCCTTATTACCTTTTCCCTACTCTTCCCACTTCCCCTACACCTTTAGCCCTTTTCTTCCTATTTCACATTGTCAATTATACCATTAGGATCTTATGTACCATTATAGTTTTTCACACTAGAGAAACTACTTAGTATTTATACTTGTGTGACTTATTTATTTCACTTAGGAGTATATCTTCAATATGTATCCATTTTCCTAAGAATGACTCTAATTCAAAAACAACTCTAGATGTACTCAGCTATCTCATCTTTGACAAAGGAGCCAACCATCCTCACTGTGGACAAGATAGTCTCTTTAATAAATGGTGTTGGAAAAATTGGACTTCAACCTGCCAAAGATTAAAACTAGACCCTTATCTTTCACCATGCACTAAACTAAAATCCAAGTGGATTAAAGATGTAAGTATTAAAAAAAGAGTCACTAAATTTGCTGGAAGGTAAGTTAGGCAGAACTCTTGAAGACACTGGCACAGGAAAAGACTTTATGAACAAATCCTTAGTAGCATAGGAACTAGCAGAAAAAATCAACAATTGGGATCTCATCTTATTAAAAAGCTTCTGTACTGCAAAAGAAACCATCAGCAGAACTAAGAGGCAACCAACAATGTGGGAAAAAATTTTTACCAGCTATTCCTCAGACAAAGGACTATTATCAAGAATATATAAATACCTCAAAACAATCAGCCCCCCAAATATAAAGACCCAATTCAAAAATGGGCACCCAAAATGAACAGACATTTCTCAGACAAAGAAGTAAAAGCAGCAAGTAAAACTATAGGAAAAAATGTTCCACATCACTGGTCATTCAAGAGATGCAGATGAAAGTAACACTTGAGATTCCACCTCACCCCACAAAGAATGGCTGCTATCAAGAAATCACACAATAACAAATGTTGGTGGGGTTGTGGGGAGAAAGAAACCCTTCTCCATTGTTGGTGGGAGTGCAGACTGGTGCAACCACTGTGGAAATCAATATGGAGATACCTCAAAGAACTAGGATTAGAGGTTCCATTTGAGCCATTCATCCCTCTGATGGGTATCTTTCTAAAAGAATTAAAAGAATCATATCACAGTGATATATGTGCACCTATGTTTATAGTGGCACAGTTTGCGATAGCTAAAACTTGTAAACAGCCCATTTGTCTATCAGATGGAGACTGGATAAAGATGTGGTTTTTCTATAAAATGGAATACTACTCAGCCAGGCCCTCTAATTTAGAATTCTTAAAAAGGACAGTACACTTGGCTTTCATGCACATAATGCCAGATGAAAAACATGACTGCCACTGTAGAAAATTTAAGTTAATAGTTATCTTAGCATAGCTGATGCTCAAAAAGGCATATAAATTTCAACTACAGCACTATTTTAGCACATTCAATTAACATATTATGGTTTCAAAAATGTCAAATAGATACTGGGAAATGGGAAAAAATGTTGAAATAAGGAGAAAAGGAAGGGGGAGGGGGAAAGGAAAGAAGGGACAAGGAGAAAAAGAGAATAGAAAAAGAAAATGGAAACAAAGCTTCTGTAAATGAGGGGAGAGGTTGAGGGGAATGAGAAAAAAAGAACCCACAAGATATATCATACGAAGGTACAAATTCTCCATGATGAATGTTATCATTTTGTGTATCTAAAATGTACCAGGGCTGGGGATTTAGCTCAGTGGCCCCATGCCTGCCTCGCAAGGACAAGGTCCTGAGTTTGATCCCTGGTGTGGCAAAAAATAAATACATAGGTAGAGAGATAAAATGTACCAATGAGAAAAATAAACAAATGAATAAATAAAAATGCTATGGTCTAAAAATATGATGCCCCTTTAAATAGTTTAACAGAAAAGAAACAAAGAATGTACTGTATACAATTACTAAAATCAATGGGACATAAATACTGTAAAATACTGTGAAACACTAAAACTTGACTAAAAACAAGTTAAATGAGTCATAATACATTAACATAAAGATAATTATTTACTTATCTTTAAAAACAATCAACTATTGGGCCTTGTATAATAGTATGCCAAAGAAAAGAAAAAAGATTACATAAAACTCAGTATAAGCACAATAAAATATATCCTACAAGTGGGTAACTTACACTGACTTCAAAAAAATGAAAATGTTCCTTAATGGCTAACTAGTATAAATTTTTTTCCTTTAGTAACTGAGAAACAGAAAGAAAGAAAAATAGTGATTTTAGGGTTTTAGACTAAAAGGAAAGGAATAAGTTCATGGTATTTTTCTGTGGGAATCCAGGAATCCAGGTACTGGGCTAGATAAAGTATAGGTACTTCTTTTTTATTTTGCCTTTTTGAGACAGGCTTTCACTATGTAGCTCGAACTGTCCTTGAACTCATTATGAAGCCCAGGCTGGCCTTGAATTCAGACCAATCCTCCTGCCTCAGCCTCCCATTTGCTAGCCATTACAGAACTGCACCACCACACTGGCTCTAGGTAATTCTTAAAGAACAAAAAACAAAAAAGAGTCTTTACTGGCTCCATTCCTTTACCTGTAAGTACAAAATCTTGTGTGTCAAAAATGAAATGATTGTCTAGTAGCCTGTATAAAACAAACATGTTTTCTATTCAGGAAAGAGTTCCATAAATTTTCATATATAAATAAACCTGAAAGTTACTGTCCTGTAACTTACAGCACTTAGAACTTCATCTCTGTGCCCTTCTACACCTCCAAATATTGCCACCAGAGTGTCCGTTTGGATATTCCATAATCGTAAGGCATGATCTAGCATAAACACACAAAAAAAAATGAAGATGAACTTTTAACATTCACTTTTCTATAAACTTTCAGTACCTCCTTAAATAACAATGAAAGTTTACACTTGTTATACACAGTAAAGACTAAGAATAAAATCCATATTAGATAGCCACTTAAAATATTTGTATAGTTTGTAAAATGAAGAAATATTTACGTGACCTTAAAAATTTTTTTTTGAGACAGGGTCTCACTATACAGTTCAGGTTGGCCTTGAATACGCAGCGATCCTTCTGCTTCAGCCTCCCGAATTCTGACATTACAGTTGTGCACCATACCTGGCTTGACCTTAAAATATTCTATACTTCTTTACTTCAAATAATTTTCTCTAAATAATACCCTAATTAATACTAATTTCAGTAGCACATATACTAAATAACCTAATCTGATAGGACACTTCTGAGATAAGAAAATATTTAAGAACCTGGTATAATCTTATATTATGCCACAGAAAGACACTAGCTTTTACCTTCACCACACTCACATTAACAAATGCAAGGGAACTAAGCAGATTTATAAGATTCCTACAGAAAGCCAAGCATATGATCAAAACTTACCTATACTGTGGACACAATTCTATAGTTTAATAGTCCTCCTTTGCTGGGATATAGTTCACCAGTGCAGCACAAAGGTGTGTGTGTGTGTGTGTGTGTGTGTGTGTGCACGTGCGCATGGGTGTATAGCTGTAATTTGAACAATCCTGTTCTGCTTTCTTTTTGAGGCCATGGGCAGTGAACCCAGGGCCTTGTGAATTCAAGGCAACCCAAGCATCCACTCTACCACTTCCACTGAGCTATACCCCCTCAGTCCTAGTCTTCTCTATTAAATGTTAATAAACAATGTACAGCAAGAGAAGTATCATGTAGAACTTGAAATGTAGCAATATTCATACTGTAAATGAACATTAACATATTACATAAATAATAGCAGGAGGCAAAGTACATTATGTGGACAATGAAAATAAACATTGTTGTAAAAATGATTCCTTGATGTCAATCATGCACAAGTTTTTGTGTATACATGTTTTTGTTTTTCTTCAGTGTAAATATGAGACATATACACACAGCCCTCCAAGAGTTCAAATTTGAAGACATTCTTTAATCTGAAAAGGTTCTAGGAAAGGTTATAAATCTGACACAACTAAGAAGAGAACTTGACTAGAACGAAAGAGTACAAAAGGCAATTGAGAACAGAATGCGGAGGAAAAAAAAAATGCAGAAACAAGAGCCGAGTAAATCATTTCAGAAAGCTCAAAAATGATTAATAATAATTAAGGGGTCTAAATCCAGAATAAACTAATAATGGCAATACAGGCACAAAGAGCAATGCAATCCTTTCTCTTCATGGTAAATATTTCAAAGAGTTTATGCTGGAAAACAGAATTTTAAAGAATTCTACAGGGATTTTTTTTTTTTTAATAAAACAAAAGCTTTGTTAAAACAGAAAAGTAATAAGGATTTTCACATGCAGTATTTCTTACTACATGATTGACAAAGCTACGGTAACTAATAAAATGGTTAATAAAACTATGTTTTAAAACTTTTTAACAATATGGTAAATGAGAAAGGTAACATGTACTTTGTTGTCACACCAATTATTTTACTAATGTCTGTTAACAGACAAATATTTCCATGGTTCCTTTCTTGAACTGTTGGTTTGGGAGACATGATTTTTCTATTAAAATATACTATTAGAATTTTTAAAATTTTTGATGTTTTTCCCTTTTAGAACACTATTTGACTCTAAAACAATTATACTCACCCCCAAATAGGACTAAAGAACCATCTGCTTCTCTTACCTTTACTTACTGACAGGAGAAGATTAGGATCTCTCGGGTGGAATTTCAACTCATTGATAGCATTTCCATGGCCAACATAGTGCTACAAAAATTGAAACATTTCAAGTTTCATATCTCAAAAATTAATAAATTGTCTTCCACATATATGAAGGGAATGAAAAAATAGTTTCATTTAAAGTGGTTTTTAACCTTAGCTGCATATTAAAATTGCCCAAGAACCTGAAGAAAAAAATGCTCAAGTTCCACCCGTAGACAATCTGAATGGACTTAGACTAGTGAGACTCAAAAGTAGCATTTAAAACATTCTCAGGTGATTCTAATGTGCCCCCCAGTTTAAAAAGAGCTAATTAAAGTGATCTGTAAAATCCATCTTCCTATCAACATCCTAGCCTAAGTTTTACCTTATAGATCACTACAAGATGCCCATGAATCTACAACTCCCAGCTTGGGTGTCTTGGAAGAGCTGTTGTTCATTTAAAGCCTCTCAAAGCAAAGCAAGGAAAGAAATGATTTAAAAAGAAAACACTACAAATATTAATATTTTCCCACCTGTTCCTTAATTTATATTATCCAAATGTCATAAATGCCTCAAAAGACCTGTCTAAAAAGAAAGTAATAGGATACAAATCCAATCAGAAATTGTACAGTCACTGATTCCATTAGTTTTAAATTCAACATGGTTTTCACGGGTATGTATTCAAAAGGAGCTCTACAATTTAACCAGAAAACCCACCTTTATACACTGCATTGTTATGGGATTAATTATCCTTATTATTCCTCTAGATCCAGCTACAGCCAGCAAAGGATGACTTGTATTGCTATCATAGGTCCATGCACAAGTATAAAAATTTTCATCTGCCTAAGAAATGCCACAGTTAAGAAATAATTTGCTTTTCAAAAGTGTTACTATTTGGTAAACTACTTAATAGTGCCAAAACAGCCACAGACAATATGTAAACAAGTGGGCAAGGTTGTTACAATTAAATTATAAAAGCAAGTGGCCAGCCTTGAAGCTCAACTTTGCTATCAATTTGTAAACAAAAGTAAATAACAATTCCATTTTCTCCCTTTTTCTTAATGTGTGAGATCTTCCTAATATGGCAACAGTGCACTCCTTTACATATCATCTAGAAGACTGAATGTCCTTACCTAGTCTTGTTTGCTAAGTTTTTCAAATGAATCCAAAAGAAACATCTTATTGCCCCCCTTTTATTATTCTGGCTTTCACACTTTTTTTTTTTCCTTTTCTTCATAACTCACATTTTGCAATTTTTCCTTTTCTTTGTAAAGCACATTATGCAATTTTTATTCGCTAAATTGCACACTTATTTTCCATCGAGATTTTATTGATTAAATATTTGGAATGAATGCCAGACACAGCTCTGATCACCCCCAAGTTCATCATTAAAACTACATTATAAAATTCTAGGCAAGATCAAAGAAACAGACATTTTTAAGTGGTCTCCACTAACATTTTCTATTATTGGATTTCTAATGCTCCTATTTTCAGCCATTTGCACTACCTACCACATCCACCTCAAAGATTTCTAAGGATCAGGAAAACCAGATACAAAAATTCCCTTGGGTGAGTGATATTGAAGGAACAGTGCTATATAGTTCAGGAAGGGCCGTAACCTTGGGAAATTAATTTAGAAAAGTCTTGGTACACTTCATGCAAGTAAACATCTTTGACCAAAGATATTAAAAACCCAGGAAAGGATACATCAGCATCCACGTAAGACTGCAATAACCTTATTTCTCCTTGTGAATGACATTCATATAAGGTAACCTAATAAAAACAAAAATACAGTGAATTTCATCTCAAGTACAGAAACCCACTCTGACTTTTAAACATTCTAGTCACAATTACTATATATCTTAAGTATACACCAGAATCTGGTGCTTTTAGCTCCTTTAAGCTCACAAATTCACAGAAGCCATTATAAAATCTAACACATTTTACACAATATCCAGAGTATATTAAGTATTCCCTTTCTACTTAAAATTATTTAAATGTATATTTTATCCATATAACTGCTCCAAATTTTCAAAGCAAGTAAAAGTAAAAACCCTGAAGTAATTGTAGTTTATAATTTTTTAAAGAAATTCTTAACAAAAGAATCTGGCACCATAAAGAAATGATAGATATTTGAGGAGACAGATATATTTACCTTAATTTAAATATTATACTGTATGAGTGTATATACATATATAATATATATATATATATAAATATCACCTGATACCCCATACATACAATTTTTATAATCTTTTATATCAGCTATAAATAGTCTTTAGATAGCTACAAATCATTAATAACATTTAAAAAGTCTAAAAAAAAAAAAGTCTGCCATTTCCCTAACAATGAATTTTTTTTTTCTTGGACACAGTTGATCAAATAGTAACTTTTTCATGTATGGTGGCTTTTTCATTTATTACATACTCTAAAATTAAAAATATACACATTATATACAATTTTCCATTGTTCTTGTAGCTGTTATTAACAAAACCCTGTTAAAATGTAACAAGAGCATATTAGAATGCTATAAATATCTGGTATATTATCCATCACTATTTGTAAAATATCCTGCACATTAATATTCTGAAAAATATGTTTATATGGCTAGCTAGGTTATTTCTTACAAGATAATTCTGCACAAGTAAGACTTTATAATTCCAACTACTTAACACCTTCAATGTCATTTTAAATAACACAGTTTTTTTCTTAGAGGGCTTAGAAAACAGCACCACTAAGGATATAGAGGGACAAACTGTACCAATTCTAGTGCTATTATGGCCATGGTGGTGAACCATTAGGTTTAATGTTTAAAAAGTGGATTTAAATGTAATTAATGGGCTAACCTGCCAGCTAGGAAAGAATAACCTCAATTTTTTCTTGAAACTACATCACTTTTCCTATGAACTATTATTTTCAAAGAATTTGGGAACTAAGCTACACGTCACACAACATACAGTTTGACTGAAAACCAAGAAAAGCTATTATCGAATGGTTGGGCTGGACAGTGTAGCACACCATGTGATCCCAGCACTTGAGAGGCTGAGGCAGGAGGAGAGGCCAGCAGGGCTAGACAGATCAAGGCCAGCCCGAACTACATAGCGAGACAAGGTGTCAGAGAAAGAAAAAACAGCCAACAAACTTCTGTGGTTAATTTTCAAATATTTAGAATTTCAATTCTGTCAAGTAGTAAATACACCAGCGCTTAAATATAATTAAAATTCCTTAAAGGAGTGCCCCGGGAAAAAACTACCTAAAGCCAAATTTTACATTTTAGAAAACACATAAAGGAAGGATTTAGCCCAGAATTGATAGTATGTGTTTCTATAATTATTAAACTACTAGAAAAGGAAAAAAAAAAAAAAAAAAAAAAAAAAAAAAAGAAGAAGCAGCAGCAGCAGCTTAGGAAAATGCTGACATTTGAAAAATAATGAACTAGCAACTCCTGTTACCAAGTTAATTTTAACTGAAACAAAAGAAAAACATGAGGAAACAAAAAAATATAAGAAACCAGTGGTATATTAAAAACCATGATCTTTTACCTAAGAATTTTTTTAGCACAATAACAAAAGAAGCATAAAATTTAATTTACTTAACTAAGTAACAGAACATTTCTCAGATTCACCTTTTTCCCTTTTGAGATGAGAGTGGAGGAAGTGACTTTTGTTGACAAACTATATCCAATTAATCTATTTTTTCTATATTTCTTTCTCTGAATACATTAATATAGTTCAGCTCTATCCATCCTCCCTGGAAAGCATAAGGGAATCCTCTTGTTCTCCATTTATTCAGAATAAGAAATAAATAAATCTTTGTAATCCACCCACCCCTTGTTTAAGTAAAAACTAGTCATTTATGTTAAAATGTCCAGAACAGTTCTTTTGATCCACTTCTCTCAGTTGAAGATATAGTACTTTCAGCTTCCTTAAAAATCAAACTCAAAATGTTTATTGTGAATAATTAAAACACTTCCAAAACTATTTTTTAAATCCACTGGATTTATGTTCTAATTTGTAAAGTCATTAATAAACCTTTTCAAAAATTTGTAAATTTGTAATTACCTTTTTAAAAATCACAGATTTCTTATCCTAGAGTGATGAATAAAAATCACTTTTAAAAAAGAAATTCTCTCTACTACGCTAAGTATGAAGAAAAATATAAAACCTATTTCATGAACAGTAGGTTTTAACTTGACAATTTCTTGAAAGCTTCCCTTTTATACAAAAGGATCACATAGCTATACAAAATTTCCTTCAAAATCATTCCATTTCAGTATCCTATCAACATATCTAACAATTAAACCAAATGCCAAGTAGACCCCTTATTACTCACTCTGTTGCTTCCTACAGTTGCAAATACTAATGGATCTCCTTCTTTACTGTGCCAGTTAAATTGAACGCCAAACAATGGTTGGTTATGATCTTCCTAAAAAATATTCAGGAAATAAGAAAATTTAATATCTTAAAAATCAAACACTTTCTTAAACCAACCTTAACCCATCTTTCTCCAAAATTTAATCTATTATCTTCTATACACAAGCTTACTTTTGACAATAAAACTAAAAAAGATCTACTAGATCAGTTTTCACATATTAAAATACTCTGTCTGATAAGTTTTATAACTACTTACCTATGAAAACACTTTGATACTGCTTTTTATTTTCTTAAACCCTACCATATTCTAAATCATAATAAATTGGGTTATTTTGGTAGATCCAGACACTACAATCTGGAATAGAAATCTAGCAAACAGCCTTAAAGTGGTAATATAGCTTCTTTGGCTGTATCACTTTTAAGTTTAATTTCTCCCTTGTAAAGTGAACCATATTAGACTCTATTCAAGTCACTGCTCTTTCTATTTCCTATAGAGATAACTATAATTAATCTTGAATTTGAGTCTTCAAGGAAAAATAATCTGATAAGTTTTATAATGAATAGGAGTAACTGAACAACAGAGTAACTGAACTTTGGAAGGAATGGACTATACCTTCCTAGACACAAACGGAGAAAGCGAGAGGTATTTTTCAGCTTTAGTACTTTACTAGCAACCTCCTGGCACTTAACACTAACTTTTAGGTTCACTTTAAGGCCCTGTTTTCTTTTTTAAAGTTGAACAGCTTTCATTTTCTTATCATCTGAAAAGCCACAGGTTTCAGCTTTTGAAATATTTAAATGGCAGTTAAAACATCTTCCAGATAGAGCATCTAAAACTATTAAATTATTAATGAAACATTTATAATAAGATAGCTTTAGTCTCATTTATAATAAGACTCCTTTTAGAAGAGATAATTTAAACAGTGCACACTTAATTTTTGCTACCTAGACAAGAAAATGCCATGTAGTCACAACTGCTGCTTTTTTTTTTTTTTTTTTTTTGGCAGTGCTGGGGATTGAACCTAGGGCCTTGCACATATTAGGCAATACCATATTAGTGCTCTACCACTAAGCTACACACCCAGCCAGCCAAAGCTTCTTGTGTTTCCTGAACATAACTTAAAAAGGTACACTAAATAGTTAGTAAAAGTTTTAGCTTACATATGTATGAGATAATGTGTATTTTTTTCCTCAGGAAAAATAAACCCAAATTTTTAAAAGCAGAAAATGAACATATAAAAGAAAACATCTAAAATAAACATCGTGAGGGAGGCATGTGGTACACGCCTGTGATTCCAACACTTAGGAGGCTGAGGCAGGAGGATCACTGGGGGTTCTAAGCCAGTCTGAGCTTCATAGCAAGACCCTGTCTCAAAATACAAAAACAAACAAAAAATTAATAATCCTTTTTATAAAGTGAAAATGCTACTGAGGATGCAATAATTTAAATAACTAATTCTCTTTTCCTCAAATAATATTTTAAAATGTTTAAAATTTCCTATCTTTTTCTTTTAAAACAATGAAGCACAAAGGTTAAAAAAAATTTTTTTTTTTTTGAGACAGGGTCTCACTATGTAGTTGAGACTGACCTGAAACTCTCTATGTAGCCCAGGCTGGTCTCGAACTCACAGCGATCCTCCTGCCTCAGCCTCCCGAGTGCTGGGATTACAGGCATGCGCCACCACGCCCGGCAAAAAAAAAAATTTTAATTGTACAAACTAAGACATACACTTCAATTTTTTTTGTTTGTTTTTGTTTTTTGTTTTTTGTTTTTCGAGACAGGGTCTCACTATGTAGTTGAGACTGACCTGGAACTCACTTTGTAGCCCAGGCTGGTCTCGCACTCACAGTGATCCTCCTGCCTCAGCCTCCCGAGTGCTGGGATTACAGGTGTGCGCCACTATGCCCAGCCCACTTCAATTTATAATGACTTCTCAGTTAATGGGTCCCAATCAGCTCTTTTCAATAACTGGTGTCAGAGTGGCTCATGTTTTTAAGTTTCTCCAAGACATGGAGTAACTTTTCACAAATCTTTTATTTAAATCAAGAAACAATAAAACAAAGCCAGCTTTCAATGCTCAGTATTACACATTAAAATAACAAAAAAACCCAAAAAACAAAACGTGGAATAGAAATATGCAGTTTAAACTATCAAGAACAGAAACAAACAAAAACAAACCAAATCTCGAAAACACTGTAACTTTAAAATATTTAAAACATGACAGTATCTTGAAAATGTATGCCACTAAGAAGTAATTCTGAAGCTTAATACTCAGCCCAAAGAATCTTTCTGTACATACCTTGAGACTGTTTACACATTTAAAAGAATATTTGCACTTCTTCGATTTCCATTTCCCCTTTCCCCAACTTTTCCTTCCAGGTGCATTTGGAGTATTTGTAGGGGTATCAGGGCGTTCAGTGTTTGTCCCACTTTCTATACTGACAGCATCATCCTATAAGCAGTAAATTAGAAAAAATTGCATGAAACAGCAATACTGCATTTAACAGCAAAGGACTTTGTACTGGAAAGATGCTGACTGACCCAAAGATGTACCAAAAATGAAAATATCTACTTTTTCTTGCCTTCAAATATGGATAAAAAATTAATACAGCTACACATTAGAATTTTTGTAGATATTTTGTATTTCAGAAAAGAATGAAAACAAAATATGATAATAGAAAGCATAACACTGCCTTAAGACACTGGCCTGTGCCACCTACTTTAATGTATAATTATCTTTTAATCCTAACAGATCTTCCCAGAAAGCACTGTTGATAAGGAAATGTTGAAACCTATTTTCTTACTGGTAAGGGTTTCCGGGATACAATCCCAAAATTTGTGACTAATAAATCTTACTGACCTATATGTCTTTGTAATTTATTTGAATGATACTCAGTTTGGAGGATGAAGACAGGTGGCCATTTGAGGCAGGAGCATTAATCCTTCCTACTTTACATGTAAATTTAAAAAATGTTAGTCAGATTCTGCTTATTTATAACCAACCATTTAATTTTTTTAAAGTCCTCTACATTTTTTGCTATTTGTAAATGAAATTTGCCTCACAGTTCTAAAGAAATATTATTCTTACATTGGTAGATACTCTTCATAAAGTAAAATTCTTCTAAATATACAAATGACAGCAGGAAACCTTAAAAATTTTTCTAACATTTCTTACCTCCAATCCAAGAATACATATTACCAGCCTTTCAATATTAGAAGATTTCACTACCTCCTTTGATTAAAGATTCCAACGTCTTCTTTTAAATAAAAAGATTTATATAAAGCTGTAACCTCAGGGCACTGGGCTCCCAAATTCCTTCCAAAGGAACGACCCCCCATGAAGTGCTTATTAACATCTGTTAGCACACAGGGTAGGAAACCGTGCCTTTAAGGTCTATTTCTAAATTAGAGCTTCCCAAAGCTGGTTTTATATATTACAGAAAGTTAAAAATTAAGTGAAGTGTCAAAAGATATATAAAATCACATTAATTCACTTAAGACTATATATCAAACAGTCCTTCACGGTTTTCAAATTTCAAATGGCTCCAAAATGAAATGTCTTTGTGAAATAGTGAAAAATACCCTATTCGAGAACATACTGCTTATTTAACATAAAAAAGGGAATGAAGTAGATTGGTAGCACAAAATAAGCATTCAAATACTTAAAAGTGTAATTTAGTATAATTGTAATTCATCTTTATGGAAATGGAAAATTCTACAGTTGCATTCCCAGGTTGACATCAGTTTTTGTTTCTCCCCACCTGCTGGTTATATTTACATAGTTAAAATCTAGTGTAGAAAACAATTCAATGTATCAATAAAAAACTATGCATGCTTGCTGGTTAACAGATTACAGCCCTCTTTACTTTCTTTAAAGTATCATACAACTCTTTTTAAATTATACATAAATAGACATTCAAATTGTCTCCATAAAAGTTCAAAGATAATTTTCTTTCAGTGGAAAAAAGTTTTTCTCCATTTGTAATTCTTTACATTCTTTTTGTTTAATATAATTTGTACTGTTTTGACTTTTCTGGTTAACTGGTTATAACATTCATCTAGTTTCTTCAAAAGAATAAAATTTTAAAGAATGTTTGATTACCTTTTTTTTTCCTGAAAAATTCCCTTAACAGTAGGGAGATATGAAATTAAAAAGGAAAAGAAAAAAAAACTCTTCAACATTTATACACCAGCTTCTTTACGCTGACTAAACACTGAGCAGGCAATCAAAAGGCCACTTAAAATGCTGTCAGTAGCTGGGCACCTTGCCTATTTTACTTCTGACCACTTAATTTACCTATCTTTTCCAAAGGCAAATCAAGACGGAATCAAATGGAAATGTAATACCATCAAAATGCTTTCATTTATCTTTAAAATAAACTACCTGCTGAGTGTCTAATATGGGTCCAGGACGACTTCCACCCTACCTTCTCCAGAAGTCCAGAAGGCACTACTAGCCTCATTTGTCCAACAAGGAAGACTCAGAAAGTAATTTGTTCCTTAATCTTGCCACAGTAACTTAAAAAACAAACATCCAGATTGAACCCCTCCTCCCCATCTTACTAACCACAACCATAAATACTCGTCCAGAAGCTAACAACTTCTGGAAGGTATATGATCTTTAAAAGTCTGATAAAATGGCAAATTATACAATAAATTTAAAGTATAGTCTTCAAATCTTTGACTCACTTTAACAGTAGCAACTGCTGAGGTTATCTTATCCAACTAAAAAGCATTCTTTCCCCACCTGCTTATGCCCTTTTATTATTATTCAGATACCTTAAGAATAAAACCACTGCCCTCATTTTTTCCTGAACTTACTTTTATCCAATGTTCTGTACTCCTTTCCCTAACCTATATCTTAGGTTAGGCCTTGGATGGAATTTGGAGGGTATGTAAAGTAAAAGAGGGAAAAAGAAAATTTCACCTTAATTTTCATCATTTTTAAATGAAAATTAGCATTTCTATTATAGTGAAGGTGACATACATGCCAATGTTAGTATAATTATGATTTTTTGGGGTCAATGGAAATCACAAATTATATCATATTATCTTTTACTCAAAATGCTTGAAAAAAGAAGTGTTTCAGATTCTGGCATTTTTTGAATTTTGGACTATTTGTATATACTTTACCAGTTGAGCATCCTTCATCCAAAAAAGCTGAAATCTGAAATGCTTCAAAACCCAAAACATTGAATGCCAACGTGATACTCCAAAAGTTTTGAGATTTCTGGAATTTCAAATTAGGAATGCCAACCTGTACCATAGTTAGTTGCTGTTCATCTTGAAAAATTAGCCCATCACTACTGTCAAACCCATTGCCAGATCTTTTTACTTAATGTGCTAAAGAAATACATATATTTGTACATTTTAAATTTGTGATTTTTTTTTTCCTTGAGGTGCTAGGGATCTAACCCAAGGCCTCCCACATGGTACAAGATCTCTCCACTGAGCTATAACCCCAGTCCTAAAAAAAAAAATCTTAAAAACATATATTACAACTTCACAATGAACTTTGTAACCTTGTTAAATATAACTAAATATACTTTGTACGTTTAAAACATCTGGAAAGACTCCCCAGGTGTCCCAGGAGCACACCAAGATAATAATGACAGTAACTTTTACTTTTTTTGTCCCCTGAATTTTTCCTCATTCTAAATAAGTTTGACCCTTTCGATATATTTTTGCCTATTAAGGATGTGAAGGGGCCAGAAGTGCTGTGTGATCACAAAACACATAATAATTTTAATAAATAATTATCATTTATGCAGTAGTGTGGGGCAGGTACTCCTCTAAGTACTTTGTTATACTGTACATAATTTAATCATCACATTCCATTTAACCCTCACCTAAATACATATGCCTTCACCACCGTTATCTAACGGCTTCCAGGTCGTTCGCCTTTATTTTAAAAACTTTCAAAAGAGAAATGGCCCTCTCCCATTCCTCAATCAAAAGTGGTTCCCCCCCTCCAAGTCAGGAGACGATCTTCTCAATTCACCTCCTTCTACTGACAAACAGCCACCCAGGCACATCCCATCTCCACGGACAGGACAGGAGCAGACACAAACCCCTTTTAATAAAGTCACCCAAACTTTTAAGCTGAAGAGCTATACCTCCCAGCCTTAAGATTCTACAGGGATGGAAGAATGACACAATCCCCAAACTCCTTTAAAAGTCCTTAAACAGAAACAGACTCTGCTCCCTATTTCTAATTTTCTTAGAAATTTTTCTATCGTGCCTTTTAAACTACTTGAATCTCAGATCCGCAATCTCCCCCCAAAGGCCCATACACTCCATCATGTGCAAAAAAGATCTCAGAGCAGATCTCTTAGACCCCGCAACCACTTAAACCACTCTCCTGCGCCAAGTCGCAGCTCAAAATCTCCACGGGGACAAGTTCGGTTTTCTCCCGCACGCCCGCGTTTTCCTCAGTACAGGGTGACACCTCTCCCTCCCCCACTGCCGCCCGCCCGCCCCCGCGCCTAGTTTTAAAAGAACTTAAAACTCCACTCCAGTCCGGTGACTGCTAGGGCTGTACTCACATTCTCATCTCCAGAGAGGTCCGGGTTGCTGTTCTCATCGCTACTCAGCTTCTGCTTCTTGGCCGCAGGCATGTCTGTTCCCGCCGGCGCTGTCGACACTTCCCTCTCGGACATATTCCTCCGCCTCCCTCCAGGTTCCTGCCGCCTCGGGCGGGGCCTCCGCCACACCGCCGTCAAGCAAGCTCGTCCTGAGCTTGCCGCAAAGCTGCCACTGCCGCCGCCACCTACGCGCGCGCGCGCCCTCCTGCGCGGCTTCCTGGCTCCTTCCCGTTCCCTACAGCCGTCTTGCCGTTTTCCCGCCGCCCTCCCGGCAGTTTACACGGAGGTGTATGATCCGCTGGTTTAAGAGGGCAGTATATCGTAGGTACCCCTTCCTCACCACCTCCTCGAAAAGAAGAGGCAGAACTCAAAGGGATGCTCCCTCACCCCCTTCTTCCTTCCAAAGTCGTTTCAGCCGCAATTGGCTCAATCCTTCGATCTCCGACCTGCTGCAAAGGAGCGAAAGTCTGTGAAATGGACTAGACCACCAGTGTCCCAAGGGAGGGGAGAAATTTAATAAATTACCTTTTGCTTTAGTTGTGTAGGCAAAGGGTCCTAATATTGGACTTCAAGGATAACTTTTTCCCGTTTTTGATGGAGCTGTTCGTACCTTCGTTTTTGCTTGAAGACAGAAATTCAAACACCGTACCCTACTTCACACTGGCCACCCCCTTTTGGGAAATGGAAAGTACCCACCAAAAGGTGCGCATGCGCCGAAGCGTATTCTCGCGCTCGGATGTTGGGAGTCACCTCCTCCAAGCCCCTCCTCTTTTTGAATTCTTGTTCGCCAAACCAGGTAGTTCTCTACCAGGTTTCCAGAGCCCAGTGTAGATTTCAAAACGCTACCGAATCATAGTTTGGATGATACCCAAATCCTTAACAAATATTTTTTTCTAAAGCATAATTATTGCAATAAATATTTATCCCCACTTAATGCCGATATTGGTTAAGGTTTATCTAGAAATGTCTTAAAAATTACTAAATTCTAGACTAGTGAGTTACAGCCGAGTGCTCTTTTGATTATTAAAAGATTATCAATGCTCAGTCAAGAAAAAGCCACGGCCTATAAATCAATGATCATTTCCGAGAGATGAGATTGTGTGACTAAAGCGACTGGCAATATTTATTTTATTTTAAATGTTTCTTTATCAGATACAATAACGTTTTAGAAAAAGGCAGCGAAATTATCATAGTTTACTGAAATATTTGTATCATTTAGGTCTACCTAGGCTCTTCATTATGCCAAATACTTCGGTGATCCTTTTGGATTTGTTGGGTGGGCCATTAAGCCCTATAACTAAAGGAGCCACAATTAATAAACCTACCAACCTCCTCCTCCCACTTTTGTTGTTGTTATTGTTGTTTTTGTTTTGTTTTGTTTCTTGAGACAGGGCCTAGCTATCTAGCTAGGTAGTGCAGGCTGGCCTTGAATTTGCTGTGTAGCACAGGCTGGGCTGGAACTTGCAGCAATATTCCTATCTCAGCCTTTCAAATGCTGGACTATAGGTGTGCCTACCCACTTTTTGAATAATTGCTTGGCTCTTTCTGGGTCTAAGTGTCCTCATTGGTAAAAATGATCTTTTATTTTTTATGTTGGTGGTGGTGGGTTTTTGGTGTGTCCCCCCCTCCCGCCCCTGCTAGGAATTGAACCCAAGCCCTTCCCCGCCCCTTAATAATGGAGCTGCCCAGGATGGACTCTTAACTTGGAATCTTCCTGCCACAACCTCCCAAGCCTGGCTGGGATTTAACATTTCTGAGCACCCACTTGATAATGTATATATTTTCTCTCTTAGACCTCATTATGTCTCCCAATGAATAATCAAGAATGTCACATCTATAATATTCTAGTATTCTGCACCATACCTTTACAACAAGAATATCAGAAAAATTTTTAAATGAGAGAATATCAGTTATGTTACATGCAGATTTCAAGCCACTCTTCCTTTTAAAGATAAAGATAAAACTGGATTGAGAATGAGAAGAGGAAGGTAAAGCAAGGAATAACATTTTTATAATGAAAGCTCAGGAAAAATAAGAAAGCTGAAAAAAGTTAATGTCTTAATAATAATTGAAGTTATTACCGAACATTTCTAGTGTGCCAATTCTAAACATTTCTCAGTTGGCAAGAGAGTCATTAGGCACATAGTAAGCCACCAAAAAAGTAAGATGTACTTTAGTATGATATTTTCGTGGGTGGAAACACACTCAACTCTGTGGGAGAATGCTTATGAAATGTAGCTCCAGAAGTAAAGAATGGACAAAAGCATTTCGGATCCAAATCCTGTGTGTGGGGTGAGGATCAGTGGGAGCTGTGCAGTGGGAGTCAACTTCTAGTCATCAAATTTTAAAAGTTTTGAATATTTAGATAAAGGACACATATGCGAGGAAAATGCCTTCCAACATTCATGTTATCTGTAACAAAGCAACACTATTTTTAAAGAGTTTCTTACAACTTGGGAAGGATTTATTTTCAGATGGATCAAGCATGGTAAATAGAAATTAGTTTATATTCATTATTACTCATGTTAAAGAAAATTTTATGCTAACATTAAAATGGTAAGGGAGACTTTATTCAAGACTATTGTGATAGATGTCAAAACTAACATAATAGGGGAGAGAGATCTGGCTCAACTAAATATATCATAGACACTGGGGATTGTAGCCAAAGAACAGAGTTGGGTGTTAGTAGTTGGGAAATTATGAGGAGATAATCACAGGTGAGGGATTCTCTCTAAAGACTTACTGCTACAAATGAATTAGGCAAGCTGAAGAAAGGGTTCAAGGACAAGACCTAGTTGAGAAAAGGGCTCAGACATGACTGAAGTTTGATCAAGGAGAAAGTCTTTGTCACTAATTTAAGAAACATAAAATATCAAGTGTTCTACTTAGAGTACTACTTTTATGATATTAATTGAATATGTGAAAGTATCATTACCTATTAAGAAGTCATAATTTCTCAACTCTGAATTCTATCATGAAGGATTTCAGGAACCCACAATATTTGGAGAGGTCTTACCATATATATTTTACAGAGGAGGAAATTTAGGATCATTGAGCAGTTTATCTGAAAATATACAGCTATTCATCATCAGTCATACATCCCATGTGCTTGCAGATCTAGTATTCCATGGAAAGAACATCATATGGCTTCTCTGAACATTTAGAAAAACTCAAGAATTTACTGAATTCCATTTATATGCAAAGCAGTATGGTACTTCCCGGTGGGTAGGGGGAGTGTGATAAAAGGGAAACTAAGACACAGTCCTTTTCTTCAAAAAAATCGCAAGCACAAGGTCCTCAGTTCAATCCTCAGTACCAGGAAAAAAGATTCATGCATTTAATAAATTTAATAAATATTTGCTGAGTACCCACTTCGTGCCACACACTGTTCCAGCTTCTGAGAAGACTTGATAATAAGCAAAACCAGACAGGTACCTGCTGTTATAGAGCTTATGGCTAATGGAAGAAACAAACAAATAATTACCAAAGAAAGGTAATATATAACTGTTGCATGAAGGGAAATATAAGATGAAGGCTGACTAGTCTATATGGTATCTCTGTGCTCTATTTAGAAAAGCACTGCCACAGGTAGAAACAGTTTGGCAAGCACATCATGCCTATGGTGAATGTAAAAAAAAAAAAAAAAAAAAAAAAAAGATTCTCTTCCTTCCAGTTGATAAAGCCCTGCTCCATGTGCAAGACTTTATAAGTGGAGCATACACGAGAGTTCAGCCCATGTATCACCTCAGCTGGGAACCCATGTTTAGATAAATAACCTGCACAACCATACACAGCAGTCCTACAAAGGTTCAGTAGTCACATATAATAAGTGAGACATGGGAAATCTTCCTTGAGGAACAAGCAGAAGAGTGGACCAACACAAGATTTGAGAGTTAAGCAGATGAAAGATGAGAATGAAAAACATCCTAGAACTGGTAACAAGAAGTATGAAAGGCCTTGGAGCAAGAATGGAGGGGTCAAATGCCACAGGTCAACTGAATAGTCAGTGCTGGCGAAGGACTTAAAAACTGACAGAAATGTAGTGACAAAGGTAGAAAGAAAAGTAAGATGATTATGCATGACCTGGCAGACCCTCTTAATATTACTGTGCTAAAATATATCTCTTGCTGATAAGGCCTTTACAGAAAAGGTAAAGGAGGACCTTTATATCAGTGCAGACTCTTCCTTCCCTTCTTGCTTCAACATAAGCTTCTAATGGAGTCATTATTCCCCAACATGATAGAAGAAGAAAATAAGATGAAGTGAATCACCTGAAATAGGTCGAGGACAGAACCGAAGGTCTTGTGCATGCTAAGCTACACCTCCAATCTTGAAAGGGAAATATTTGGCTCAAGAAAAGATGTACATGATGACAACATTCCTTCCCTCCAAGAATGCTATAGTATACCAAAGAAGAAGCAGGTATTTGCAGTGACGGTGAAAGCATAAGAAACTCACTCACCATTTTCCCAGAGGCTCTTCGTGTATTTAGTGTCACAGTTGTTTACCTGAAAAGGAAGACTGTTGACTTACAGAACTTAGCTTCCAGGAGCTACCCACCCTTTGTAACTTTCAGCAATGAAGTCAAAATGATGTCAAAAGAGATTGAAGAAAATTTTGAAGAAGTCTTATGTCTTCCCAACTATTTAAATCTTTCACCAAAATACTGAGTCAAATATTGTTGGAATGGACATCTTTGCCAAATTCTCTGCTTATATCAAGAACTTGAGGCTAGAGTTCTCTGGACAGAGGTCTCTTAAAAACACTGCAGAAACAGGGTGAGTATTTGAATTCTCCCTCCATGATATTTTATTTTAATTTTTGTTGGTATTTCATTTGTACAGAGTGAAATGCATGGGTCTTAAATATACAGTTCCGTGAGTTTTAACTCAGTATACATCCATGTGATCCACATCTCATCAAGATTTCACCATGCCTCTTCTCAGGGAAGCCTCTCTCTTCCTCTCCCCAACCCCTCAGACTCCCAAGTGACACCATTATATTCTGTTTTGTCATGTTGGTGTATGAGTTTTGCCTTCTAGAACTTCATATAAATGGCATAATTCCATAAGTGCTCATTTGTGTCTAGCTTCTTTTGCTCAACGTGCTTTTAAGATGTATAAAGTGGCATTAACATTTAAAGAAAAAGAATGTCTAGATTTGTTATTCTGAGATTATGACAGGCATAAGAATCATCTGGATAGCTTGTTAAATCACAGTTGCCTGTGGCCCATCTCCAGAAACTCTGATATGTGCATGTGTGTCTAACAAACCTACAGGTGAAGCCAGTTCTGCTAAGTGAAGAAGCACACTTTGGGAACCTCTGATCTAGATGATAAAATCGGGAATAATTTCTGAGAGTTTACTCATTCAACAAGTGTTTTTTAAGGACCTGTTTATGTGCCAATCATTTTCTAGGTTGCTGGGATTCAAAACTAAAACATCATGTTTCTTCTCTAGTAATTTATAATCTGATAAGGAATATCAGAAATAAGCCAAATGAATATTTCTAGCTGTTTTAGAAAGTCTGTTCAAAGCCTGGGCTGCATGATGAGCTCAAGCCTAGTTTGAACTGCATAGGCTCTATCTCAAAACAAAACAAAACAAAACTTGTTCAAATTGGGTGCAGTGGTGCACACCTGTTATCCCAGCACTTAAAAGGCTGAGGCAGAAGGATCACCTGAGTTCAAGGCCAGCCTGAACTACATGGCAAGACCCTGTCTCAAAATAACAAAAAAGTCTATTCACTAAATAATGGAATAACATTTTAAGAGAAAGAAAGTGTTTTTGCTTTCCAAGTTAGATGAGCCACTAAGAAGCAAAGTAAGGCTGAATAATGGATCTTATCCTAGTCACACGATTCCTCACTGCCAAGCTGACTGCAAAGAGGATTATTTTCCATGTGTCTCGTGCTGCACAAAAGTGCCTTCCATGCAACATTTCATTTAATCCCCTAATGATTCTATGAAGCTTGGAATATACAAGACCGCCCCATTTTATGGACAAGCGGGAACTGTAGCTCAGAGAGTTGGGATTAGACAAAGGCCACTCAATCAGTAAATAAGAGTCAGAATTCAAACCCATATCTGGTTGACTCAAATGCTGGTCCTTTCTCTGGAACAAAGAAACCTTTATAAGAAATGTCAATGCTAAAAATACTCCTGAGTACTATAATAGAGATATTCAACATAGAATGCAGAACTCTAACAAAATGGTAAGAGTAACCAATTTTAACAAGGTAGAAATATGAGGCTGCTTCATGGAATTATTTGGAAAGCAATTTTTGTCTGTGTCACCCTAATAGAGTCCTACAAACACAGACAATCCAATGGACACAAATGCTGCATTCCAAATATTAGGAAAGTAACTGTGTTGTGGATAAAGAAAAATTGATCAAGATCAAGTATAGAGTGAATGAAATCTTCTTTGTGATCATACAGTGCCTTGTCTTGCCAAGTAGGACCTTGTGATGTCAGTTTTCTGTTTTTTTCAATAAGGAGGAAAGGTCCTAAAGAACTAATATTCATATTCTAGTCCCAGAATGGTACATTCCACAGTGCAACTTCAGTACTTTGGTGTATGATATATAATAGTCTCTTTTTCCTTTGGGAAGGCTAGTCATGTTGTAAATAAGTCATGGGTAGCTAATGAAGAGTTTTCAGTTTGACAGAGCTCACCGGGTAAGCCTGAAGGCCAGAAGAGGTGCTCTGGGGCTTTTTCAATACTCAAATCTGAATTAAGGTAGTACTAATGAAGACAGAAAGCAAGGTGTTGCTTCCCAAGATAATTAAGAAATGCAACATACAAGACTTAGTAATTCATGGAAGGTGAGGGAGAAAGGGAGCCAGGCATAGTGTGGCTCAGTTCAGAGTTTGGCTGAATATATGGTAGTACCCAAACTAAGATAAGGAAAGTAAGAGAAGTAAGTGGAATTTTTATTTTATTGTTGAGAAGACAGGAACGATGTAATTTTTCTCAAATTCAACTAATCTTAAAGGGAAAGTACAAATGACAATAGTCTTTTACTAATATAAGAAAAGAATGTTCAAAAAATGGAGATAATTCCACTGTCTTACTCCTTCAAAAAAAAGTATAAGCATTAAATGGAACAATATATGTGAAAGAGCTTAAAACATTTATTATTTCAGGGAAAATGTTGAAAAATAAAGTCTGATTTTTGAAATAAAGGTTTGCTCTTGCTTTAAAATTAGCAGCCTTGATTTTAAGAATGATAAAATCTTATCCACAATTTCCCTCCAATAAAAAGGGGGCACAGGAAATTGTATTTTTATTGCAAATGACTGTCTTTTGAGATTCTTAGCGTTCTTTTCAAAACTAAGTAATGCCCTTATTTAAAAATAGTAAGACAAAAAGGATCCAGAAAGTTATACTAAGAGACAAGTATCATTCACTGAAGGTTTGTCATATGCCAGGTATGTTACACAGTTTATCTCATTTAATCTTGACAACATCCTTGTACCTCTACTTATAGGTGAGGAAGCTGAGACAGAAGTCAAGTTGTAACTCAAAGTCACAAAAGTAGCATGTGATATAGCTAAGCACAACTCATCACTCTGGGACCTGAGTTCTTTACCATTGTACTATGGTACAATGTATGTATTATGGCTTCCCACTAAGTTGCCAACATATTCATCTGTAGGTAAGTAGATTTATATATTTTCTTCCCCTCTTCCTTCTCTCCCTTACTTTTTTCCTTTTTTTTTGTTTCTCTCCCTCTCTGTCTCTTAATAAGAATGTGTTACTTCTATATTAATAAGTGTTTATTTTAATTTAAAAGGCAACCAGATAAATTAATTTCTTTTACATAGTCCTTAGTCTCATTTACTCCCCCTCAATCTCTATACCTAATTTTGATTAAAAGTATTAAAAACATTGCTGTTTGAAGTCAAGTCCTGCTGTTACATGGTACATATTTTGTGCCTAATTCTTTGAAGACTGCAATTACTGCCAGGTTAATTAACTGTCATTATTTTAGAGTTGGAAATATTACAGATAAATGCCCAACTTTGTGGTTTTAAACTAGATAAATAGGAATTTTGTTGTTTTAACATTTGCAATTTCTATATTTGAAAATTTGTTAGTCAGCCATAAGAAATTCATGGTTAGCAATCAGTTGAAGTCAGTGCTCAAAACAATTCTGACATTTGATACCTAATTCAGAACTATGAGGCTCGCCTCTTAGAAAATTGTATTTCCAATTTCTCTGTAAAGATTTTTTTTTTCTTTTTCCCATGTCCACATTGGCTTGTGATTATATAATGTCTCAGGAGAATTAGCCTGTTGGATCAGATAGTGCTGTTTGTGTTGAAATAAGTCATCAGGGAAGTTTTTGTGTCGAAAGGGTAATTACGTAGATTAAATTACATAGACTTTGCAAAACAACATGAGAAACTTAAAAAAAAAAAGACCTCAGGTTGCATTTGGATTCACTGAACTTGACGCTAATCCACCATCAGTACATATAACAAAGCAAGAAGAAATAATTATTTTATTTTATACAAAAATTGCTTGCTGCTTTTGGTTTGGGGCTATATTAAAATACACTGGGAGAAAACACTGAAAAGAGTTTTCCAAGTGAAGATGTAATAAGTAAAATACATATATATATATATAAAAAGCTAGGCAGGGAGCTAAATTAGAAATTGGAGAACATGAGTTCTTACTGTATTTCATTTCTTTGAGGTAGTAAAAGTGACTTTCTAGTTCTTAGAAAAAATACATGATAAAGCCAGTTCAAGCTTTCAAAAGGTACAGAATGTCAAAGATTTTTATCTTTTTTTTTCAGCTTTAATTGAGTTTATTGGTACATTTTAGGGATACAGTACAGTTACATTCATTGTTGGGATCTTGTACCAGAATGTCAAAGATTTTGATGAGTCAGGTATAAATGAATCAGATGCATATGGATTATGCTCCTCTAAATTCACATGAGTTTAAAAGTGAAGAGGAAAATATATTTAGTCTCATGCTCAGGAACATTCTGAAATTCCATAGTATGGAATTTGCATTTATTGGAAATTTGCATAGTGATTGGAATGTTGCATTTCACATCTGAAGTGTGAACTGCATAAAACCACTGATATCCATCTCCAGAGTAAAGGGTGGAGATCATTTTCATTGACTTTGTTTCTCCTTTTCACCTTTGAAAAAATCTTATGCAATTTTTAGCATTAAAATAAAAGCAAGCATGGGTAAATTACCCCCTATTATGGCTTTTTCTTTTGTGTGTGTGTGTGTGTGTGTGTGTGTGTGTGTGTGTGTGTGTGTAAAATATGAGGTACTCATTGGGAAAAGTCAAAACAGTAACTTTGGACGCCACTGTCAAAATAGAAAAGGAACTTGTTTTAGCTAATGATGGTTTACTTTGTGTGAGTCACACACTTTGTGTGTGGGGGGGGTACTCAGGCTTGAACTGAAGGCCTTGAGCATAACAGCAAGCACTCTACCAGTGAACTACCTTCCTAGCTCTTTCAATTTTATTTGTGAGGTGAGGCCTCACTAAGTTAACCAGGCTGACCTTAAACTTTCCATCCTCCTGCCTCTGCCTCCGCAATAGCTGAATTACATGCATGTGATACGATATTGGACTGAAACTTACACTTTTAAGGTAGGAGCTTAAATGTTTCTTGCTCCTGAGGAAGCCTCCCTCACCCATGCAAATGCATTTTATTGCCATCCGCAGAAGCATCATCCTAAATTGTAGTTGGCATTGCTGTTTTTCCCAATTAAACTATAAGCTCTATAAAGCTGGATACCTTGTGTGTGAAGGTTGTCTGCCTTTGTACTACTAACCAAACACCTGGTATGAAATAGGAGTTCAGTAGGCATTGTTTGGATAGATAAATTAGAAGCAGGCAACATAAAGAAAATAAACTTCTGTCTTTACTGAAAACTATGTGTATGGGAGAAAAAGTAGCATCTCCCCCCCCACACCTATTGCTAAGATTCATGGCTAAGACTTTTATAATACAAGAGAGATTAACAAGCACTCATGAGGCTGAGGCAGGAGGATTGCCATGAGTTCAAGGCCAGTCTGGGCTACACAGTGAGTTCAGAACCAGCTTGAACTACACAGCAAGACCCTGCCTCAAAAATGAAGAGAGAGCCAGGTGATGGTGCACGCCTGTAATCCCAGCACTCGGCAGGCTGAGGCAGGAGGACACTGTGAGTTCAAGACCAGCCTGGGCTACATAGTGAGTTGGAGGTCAGTTTCAACTAAACAGTGAGACCCTGTCTCAAAAAAAATCCCCCCCTCAAAAAAAGAAGAGAGGGTGGGAGAGAGAAGGAGAAAGAGAGAGAGAAGAGAGAGAGAGGAGGAGGAAAACATACAAATTTATTCAATATACTTGCAAATATATCTGACATGGAAACCATCATAAATGAAGACCTAATGACCCAGGGAAAACAGTGTACTTTTATGGACTTTCATGCAGAAGTGTGATTGGAGGGTGAAAGAGTCTTCTTGGCCTCCAAGTATAGAGCAGGACCCTCTGGAACGAGGATCTTGTTGACCTGCTTTCTGGGGAGGTAAACCAGAGAACTTTCATGGCCCACTTAAAAGGAGAAAGGTGAGAGATCAGAGAGGGACATTCTTGCTTCTGTGGTTATCTCATTTTCCTTCAGTTTAAGATAATCAGCACACCAAGAAGTCATATTTTGATGTAGTGTTTCCTGCATCCCACCATATGCACATATCATTTTCAGTAATGGAGTCTGTGGGACAATTACCATATTTTATTATGCATGTGTTCCCCAAGTCCTTAGCATTGAACCTGGCATGCATAGTATCTCTCACACTTTATTGAGGACTAATTTATATGTCATGAAGTGCATTCATATACAGTGTAGTGTTCTGAGTTTTGACACCAAGGAGCTTTGATACCAAGGAGTTTTGATACAAACTAATCACTGCCATATTTGGGATACAGAGCATTTTCATTATCCTAAATTTGCCTTTTTTCCCCTTTCAGTCATCTTCACCCCAGACCCAGGCAACAACTGGTTTCCTCTCACTATAGATTAGTTTGTATTTCCTAGAATCTTGTGTAAATGGAATCACACAGTACATACTTCTTGAGATGCTATTGTGTTTTCTTCTTTTTTTATTGAGTTTATTGGTACATTCTAGGTATACAATACAATTACATTCATTACTGGGATCTTGTACCCTTACATGACAGGTCTTGGTTCTTATTTTTTTTAAGGTGCTGTTGTGTTGTTGCACATATATTTAGTTTGCTTCTTCTTATTGCCGAATAGTATTTCATTGTATAGATCATTTATTTATTAGCCTATTTGTTAAGGAATGATTGGGTTTACAGTTTTCAGCTATTTTGAATAAAACTACTGTGAACATTCACAGAATTCTTTGCATAGAAATGTTTTTATTTAGGCAAATACCTAAGGGTGGAATTCTGGTTTATGACAAATGTAAATTACCACCAGTAATATACAAGAGTTCCATTTGCTCTAGGTCCTTGATATCATCAGTCTTTTTATTTTTTAATATATCTATATTTTTTGGTATTGGGATTGAACTCTGGGGCCCTTGTGCTTGCAAGGCAGACACTGGAACCACTGAGCTAAATCCCCGGCCCAGTCTTTTTAATTTTAGACACGTTGAAGGTTATATGGTAGAATCACCTGGTTTGAATTTGCATTTCTCTGATGACTAAGGATGCTAAACATTCATTAATCATCCATATAGCTTCTTTGGTGAAGTGGCTGTTCAAGTCAGTCTATTTTTTTTAATAGTTTACCTTTGTTTATTGAATTGTAGGAGGGTTTTTTGTTTGTTTTGGGGGGGGTTGTTTTTTGTTTTTCATGTTTGTTTGTTTGTTTTTTGAGGAGAGTGCTAGAGTTTGAACACAGAGCCTTGTACATGCTAAGCAAACACTCTGCACCTGCACAACATTCTAAAGAGTTTTAAAACTTTATTTTGAGACAGGGTCTTACTAAATTGCCCAGGCTGACCTTGAATTTGAACAATCTTCCTGCCTCAGCTTCCAGAATAGCTAGGATTACAGATACAGGCTAACACATACCGCTTGACTGTCTTTTTTTCTTTTCTTTTGAGGCAGAGTCTCTCTGTGTAGTCCATATGGGCCTTGAACTCACTATGTAGCCCAGGCTGGACTCCAATTTGAGGCAATCCTCCTGCCTCCATCCTCTTGAGTTCTGGGATTACAAAGATGTGCCACCACACTTGGCTTTTTGACTGTCTTTATTTTAATGGTGTCTCTTAATAGCAGAAGTTTTGGAGGGCAGGGACAAGGGGAAAAAATGAGAACCAAGACTTGTCATGTAGAGGTACAAGATCCCAACAATGAATGTAACTGTACTGTATCCCTAAAATGTACCAATAAACTCAATTAAAACTGAAAAACAATAACAGAAGTTTTGACTAATGAGTCCAAATGATCAATTTTTCATGATTTCTTTAATGTGTGTGCTCTCTGGAAAAACCTACCCCAAAATCACAGAGATTTTTCCCCTATGCTTTCTACTAACGATTTCATAATTTTAGCTTTTACAATTAGATCCATATGGCATTTTGACTCAATCTTTATGTGTAATGTGAGATAAAATTGAAGTTAAATTTTTTCACATATACATATGTGTGTGTGTGCGTGCGTGCGTGTGTGTGTGTGTGTGTGTGTGTGTGTGATGCCTCCAACACTATTTACAAAATCTTTCCTTCCTCCTTTGAATGCCTTGAGACTTTTGTCAAAAACCAAATGACCACAAACATATGGTTCTACTTCTGGGATTTCTGTCCTACTCTATTGTTTTATGTCTATCGTTTCACTGGTATGACACTATCTTGATTACAGTAGCTTTCTTTATATAAAATACTGAAATCAGGTAGACGAGTTCCTGAACTTTTGCTCTGTGTGTATGTACCTTTTATGTCACTTAAACATTTATTCTAGAGCTGGGTATGGTGGCACATGCCTGTAATTCCCGCACTTGGGAGGCTGAGGCAGGAGGATTGCTGTGAGTTCAAGGCCAGTCTAGGCTATATATGAGTTCAAAACCAGCCTGAACTGCAGAGTAACACCCTGTCTCAAAAGAAAAATATGTATTACAGACATGATCTTGTTTACCAGGACCAAGCATCCCTTTCTTATGCCTTAAATGGTTTACATAGCTGCAGAAAAGAAGGCTTATGCTTTCCTTCCTTTGTTTTCAGTTTATTTCTCTATCCCAGGAGACGATTTCATGCTTTGGATCAGAGATCCTTTGACTTACCAGTGGCTAAACGTGGTTTTAACTAGTGAATGTAAAAAGTCCTGAGGAAGGCAAATGAGCTAATTTTATACTTACTCAGGTGAATTACAAAAAAAATAATTCTATGTGATATTACAAAAATTGATGATAAAATAATAATAGAGGAAACACCCATTAACTTATCTGTTAGTTGTTAAATTTCTTTACCTAGCATTCTTGACTTTTCTCAGGCTAAATATATGTGATGTTCTGTGAAAGCTGTAAAACACATATATTCTATAACTTCCCTCATCAATTCTCTGATGCATCACCTGAAATTCCTTTACTCTTCAACTTGGAATATCTAGACTTTTTCCTTCCAATAACCCTTTTGTCATCTTCTCAATCAGAACAATTGTGCCTTTTGTTTTCTTTTCTTTTCTTTTTAAACAGTGTCTCCCTATATATTCCAGGATGGCCTTGAACTCACTACATAGCCCATTCTGGACTTGAACTCATGGTGATCCTCCTGCCTGAGCTTCCCAAGTACAGGGATTGCAGGCATGCACCACCATGCTAGCCTTATTGTGCCTTTTCTTGATCTACCAACACACTTATGATACTTGCCATGGTAATATAATAACTTTCATATATTGTTATTTACCATGTGCAACTTAGTATGCTAAGTAACATGCATTAGTACTTCTATTCATAGAAACATGATAAGTAGATATTATTATACTTTCATTGACAGTAAAGAAATTGAGACATGTGAATTTAAATAATGTGTCAAAGGTCACAGAATTACCAAATTTCAGCATTAGGATTGCGAGCTCTGTTTGACTACACAGTCTGTGTTCTTAACAGTTATGCTGATATCTCCAGATAGAGCATATTCTGCCTGCCTCTCTCAGAAACTCTAGACAGTAATGGCAAGCCTTTAAGAGACCGAGTGCCCAAACTGAAACCCCACTTACTTATCGCAAAGTGCTAACACTGCAGTTAAACTTGAATGCTTGGCTGCTGTGGAGCGACTTGGCTCACATGCTGACAGAGAGGGCTCTGAGTGCCCACTGTGACACCGCGGCCTTGGGGTGTTACTCAAGACCATCCATAATCTTATGGCTGCCAGCATACTTGGAAAGATCGCTCATGAGGCCCCAGAGATATCAAAATTTAAAAGGCTTGAACAACAAGTCTTTGAAGATCCCCTACAGCAACTGGTAAGTGTGTCCCAGAAACAATGGGAAGTAACTCTTTTCTTTGCCGTCATATACAAATACTTTGAGTAATGTTTTGAGTTGGCACAGTTGGCATCACTAAAATAGCCTTTCGTTCCAGCCCCTGGGGAATTTGGTGAAACTTCTTTGTCAAAGAGAGATATAAAATAGAAAGAGCCAGGCCACTTTTTAGTTCTTCTTAAAAATGTAATTTGTTTCCAATGATGAAAGTAACACATGTAACATTTAGATCATTTGGAAGCTACAAGAAAAGAACGAGAGATAACTATTAGTAATATTTGAATCTCTAGTCTTTTTCTATACACACATGGACACGAATACACATATTTGGAAAATATAATTGATATCACATTATACCTTTGTTAGCCATTTTTATCACAGCATATGGTAAATATTTTCCTTGTTTTCCTATAATATCATTTTAATTGTTGCATACTATTACACAATAAAATAACCATAATTTAATCACAATTTTATTGTTGGTATTTAAATGGCTTCTGATATTTCCTTATGTATTCACATACTTACAGGTGCATGGTTTTTTGGTCTTTTACTATTTCCTTAGGAGTATGTTGAGATAGAGAAGCCAAATCACTAAATGTTCAAAGTTATATTTCATCCTAGTAGAGTTGTGCCATTTAATATTCTCAATGGAATTAGGTTAAAAGATTTTTAATCCCTTAGGGGCCAGATCCTGAAAGTGGTGCCAGAATTGCAGAGTAAGATTCCTGTACTAGGAGAAGGAACAGCAGTGGTTTTAGGCAATAGTGAGAAAGTACCAACCCAGAATTCAGTGTTCATGCTCAAATGCCATCTTTGCCACATGCTATGCTTACTAATTTATATTGTCAAATCCATGAATTACCAACACAAAATGGCCTTACTTCAAGCTCTTAACAGAAATACCAGCTTTAACCCAGATAATTAGCTGTATCGCAAATCCATCCTAGGCTAGCCTATTTGTGGGTAGAATCCATTTCTGATTCTTCTTGATATCTACAGTGATTTGAACCTCCACAAATGTTTTATGAATGAATGAAATCAATGCTATCTTCAGATTATCAACCTAGTTCGTGCTGATTTCTTTAGAGGATTTAAAAGATGCAAACTTCTGAAGTTTGTTAGCACAAGCCTTGAACAACTACAGTCAAAACAGAATTAGACCAGTTCAAACCATTATTATAGGTTGAAGCTTCTGAGCTTACAAATCCATATAAGCACAAAGACTTTGAAGTAATACTGTTCAAACCTGCCTTTGGAATCTATGCAATTGTAACACACTTGTATAACTCAGTTTTATAATATACATACCACTTAAGAAAAAAAATCCATGATGATATCAATAGGAAAAATACTCTTTCTCCAGGAATTGTGAGGAAACTTGATGACCAGTTACTTCAAAAGAAATTCCAGTAATATAGATATCATTGTTACAAGATAGGTTGCAGTGAAAACACTTCTAAGGTTTTTTGGGCCATAATTATTATTTTGCTAATATTTTTTATAAGGAATCTACTATCCTTAACATTCATTCACATCATACTTTTGAAAACTACATTAAAAAATTGTGTGAGATAGAGAAAAACCTTAAGAAGCCCCATAGTTCTCCCTCTAATGATTATAGCAGAGAAAAAGATATCACTTAATTTCTGGTGCCTTTATTATGAAAGTCCTGAATACACCCATCCCTATGTAGAGTTAGTATCTCTTTGTCTATGAATTTTCCATTGCTATAACAAAGTACTAGAGACTGGGTTATAGTTCAGAAAGCTGGAAAGTCCCAAAATAGGGTGCTAGTGTCGGTCAGCATCTAGTGAGTGTCTTCTTCTCGCCATGTCACAGCAGAGAAGGATATCACGTGGTGAGACAGGGCAAGCACGTGTCAGCTCAGGTCTGACCACTTCTTCTTGTAAAGCCACCAGTTCTGCCATGGTGGGCCCAACCTTAATGCCTTGACCTACTCCTGTCTACATTCTGAAAGGCTAAAATCAGCTGGTGTGGTGGCTGCTCTCCCCTGTAGATGGGGCTAAAATTCACCTTGAACATCACACTCCACTTTACTTCAGTACTTGACCCACCACCTTCACTCATGAGGAACATTTGAATTTGCCACCTCACCACAGATCATGAAAAAACACACTGGGCAAGTGACTTGAATAAAATGACCTTACCTGACCACTAACTTCCTCTGCTGTATCTTTTGCTCCAGACTAGTTTTCTGTTTCTTTTTTTTTTCTTTTTTTTGTAATGGGGATTGAACTTGGGTCCTTGTGTTTGCAAGGCAGGCCACCGAACCACTGAGCTAAATAAATCTCCGGCCCTAGTTTTTCATTTCTGAATGTTCATAAGTTGAAAGATTTAAAGGAACAAATTACTTCTAGTTTACTAAGCTGTGATTGCTCTCATTTATGTTTCCTTTTGCTTCAAATGCCCTCTTCCATTTGGGGGTAGAGCTCAATGGTAGAGTACTTGAATAGCATGTAAGAAACCCTGGGTCCCATTCCCATCACAGCAAAACAGATTAAAAAATGACTCTCTTCTTCCTTTCTTACACTTTCCTAACTGTGCCAATCTGCTCTGATGGTCCTTTATTCCACAATTCAGCAGAACCCTTCTCTTATCTTAGCATTAATTATGGATTTCTTTAAAAAGATTGGCATTTTCATGAAAGCAGGTATATGATGGACTTAAGTTGTATCTTATACACCTCCTATTTTCACTTTATCGTATAGATTTCTTGTGTGATAAGTGTCTGTGTTTGGCATATATAGAAATTCAACAAATACTTATTGAGGTAATAAATGATTGAAATGTCTCAATCTATGGGTTGTACATGATTCCTTTAAACTTTTTTTTCTCACTTTAATCTTTTTTTCACTTCTGTTTCTCCTGTTTTAGTGTTTCCTCTTTGTTCTTCCTCATTTGTTTCCCTGCAGTCCTGGTGGGTGGTTTTAGTAGCGGAACTTGCAGTAATCACCACATTCATTGCATTAGACAAAGATAGTCACTGGGTCATCGGGGTTGTGTATCTGCTCCTGGTTAAAGGTGTAGTTCTTCTTACATTTGTGTCACTCAAGGAGGTCTTGGCCCATCTGGTATTCACAGATGGCCTCTTGGGCCATTTTCTCTACTGTCATCTTGCCACTGAGTCTGGTAGAGATGGCTCTGCTGAGCCAATGCCACCTTATTCCAGGAATACTGGGGTCCTTGAGGTTGCTGATATAGCTGCACATGTGATCCTGATACCTCATGTCCCTGCTCTTGAGATCCTGGTAGTTGACATTTGATTCTGATGCCATCTTGTCAGAGGTGACTCCATAATCCTTGTAATCATCATCCACTGATGTCTCCACACATTTGTCCTGAACAGAATCCTCTGGGAGACAGCAAGGGGCTAGGAGGCAGTTGGAGGTGAAAATATAGGGATTGAGGAACTGCTGGATGTTTGGGGGATCTTTAATATGTACTTGTTGCTATTTGATAGTCCTGGAGATTGAGGACCCCAAGATCAACGTGCTGGTCAACTTAGTTTATGGTAAGGGCTTTCTTCCTGGCTTGTAAATGGCTACCTTCTTGTTGTCTTTACATAGTAGAAAGAGGGAGTTTATTTGCTTTTTGTTACTCTGTCATTAACAATTTTGAGTAGCAGTGTATTGATTGACAAGATCTGATTTAGTCCCTTAAATTATCGACTTATTTGTAGTTTGTCCTGATAGGCTTATTTTGATATAGTAAGTATTAGCGAATAGGAGAAGCAAAGAAAGTTCAATTTTAAACTCCTAAGTCTTATAATATGGCCGTGGTTGTGAAAAGACTTCTGCCTGTACCTTCTTAGAAAAGCTATACAGAAGGAGACCAAGAGATGGAGGGGGGAAGGAAGAAAAGGGAAAGGAAAGTCAAAAGAATTACGATGTGTCATGTACATGTACCAATTCCTAAGATGAATGTAATCATTATATACTACAAACATGTACTAATAAAAATTCAAATAAAGGTTATAAATAATAGCATCAGAATATTTAATTAATCCACACATTCTCATAAGTATCTGTAACATCTAATTATCAAATAAATGACTCAGAGTAAGACATTATTGGAACCACATGAAGTGCAGAGGAGAGAGTTGTAATTACTGAGTGAAGGCATACTGATGTCAATAATTTGTCTATTTAAGAAGTTAGTGGGAAATAAATTACAATGAAATTCATGTGTAACCTAATGATTTATCACTACCTTCAAAACCTTGGTTAACAACATTGTCGGCAATATCATTACAAACTACTTATTAACTGTATATACACTTAAATTCATTGCCACTCTGTGGTGCCATAGAAAATTATTTGTCCTGCTTCCTGGCACAGAGCTCCAAAAATCCTTGAAATTTCCTGAGCGAAAAGGGTGATAGGAATATATTTTGTTCTAATGAAGCAACTCTTGGTCCCTAGATTCAGAATGGGGACTGTAACTGAGAAAAATCCCAGCCTTTGATTAGATGCTTACAACTTTAGCTTCAATCTCCAGGCTCCAGGAAGGGGAGAAGACTGGAGATGGAGCTCATTTACTATTGGCCAGTGATTCATTCAGTTATGCCTATATGATGAAAACTCCATAATAACCACTATACCAATGATAGCAGACCTTTTAGAGCTTTCAGCTCTAAAAACAAACAGCCTGCTGCAGCATATGTGCCACAGGTTCAACACCACTGCCCCATGCAGTGGAGTCTGGAGGAGCTTCCAGGTTGATGAACACCTCAAGGCTCAGGAGGGTGGTGTACTCCAACTTCATGGGGACAGAAGCCCCTGCACTTGGTACTTCTCTGGATCTTACCTTATGTACCTCTTCATCTGGCTCTTCATTTGTATCCTTTATAAATAGCTGGTAAACATAAGTAAAGCACCTTCCTGAGCCCTGTAAAGCATTCTAGAAAATGAGGAATTACAGCTGGTTTCACATCTGGTTAGTCAGAAGTAATAACTTCTAAATTTGGTGAAGACTTTTGGGACTTGAGCACTTTAACTTGTGGAATCTGATGCTAACATCTAGTTGATAGTGTCATAATTGAATTAAATTGTTGGACACTCAGTATGAGAAAGTTAGAGAAGAGGTGTTGGGAAAAAGTACCATGTTTATTGTCAGGAAGAGAAAAACCCTTTTGCCTTCTCCCTATGTCATCATACCTGTATTATTTTGCCATTGATCATTAGCAATACTGATAAATTGTTTTAAGCAGTCTCTTTAAATCCATGTTTCAATTCCCTTTACCCTGTTGCCTTTCATGCAACAATATTAATTTACTCTACAAATATTGAAATTCATTATGTGTCAGGCTCTATCCGAGGGTATAATGGTGAGCAAACCAGATGTGATTGCCTACTTTCATGAACCTATTGGTGGAAAGAGACATCCATCAAAGAATCACATCTACACATTCACTTACAACATGGTAAATTTGCATCTTATGAATGAGGCATATAGGATGCTGCAGTTGGTCTTGTCACAAAGATCATGAAACAATTCCCCAAAGAAACTGAAATGTGAAGAATTGTATGAGGTTAACTAGGTAAAGATATGGGAGTGGGCAATTCAAACCTGCTTCTTTTAAAGACTTCTGAGACTGAAGTTTCTTATTCCAGCGCTCTCCTCCCTGATACCACCACAAATTTTCTCCTATTAAAAGAATTTAAAATATGCTCAGAGCCAGGCGTGGTGGCGCATGCCTGTAATCCCAGCACTGGGGAGTCTGAGGCAGGAGGATCGCTGTGAGTTCCAGACCAGCCTGGGCTACATAGTGAATTCCAGGTCAGTCTCAATTACATAGAGACCCTGTCTCAGAAAAACAAAAAAACAAAAAAACAAAAAACAAAATAAAAACTAAAAACAAAAACAAAAATGTATATACTCAGAACACCATCAGAAGAAAAAATATTTTTTTTGGTACCAGGAATCAAACTTGGGACCTTGTGCTTGCGAGGCAGGCGGTGACACCACTGAGCTAAATCCCCATGCCAACATTTCACATTTTTCACAGATAAAAGTATTACATGGTAAAGAAAGATCTCTGATGTCTCATTCTTTTAAACATTAAAACACTTTATTAGAACATATTCACCATACATAATGATCACATTCGTCACAGGGAATTTGTACTTGTGCACATGATGTCTCATTCTTGAGGACTGCTGCCCTGTTGGTTTCCTTCTCATGTACCACGCTGATCCCCAGTCGGGTGCACCTGGCATTCCCCCAGCCAAAGCCCCAGCAGTGATGAAAGTAATAGAGCTATGAGCCAAGACTGTTAGACCACAGTGGAGTAATTCACTTTGCTAACTGGAGTACAGGATGTTTTCACAGTGATTTAAAACAGATTTTGAAGAATGAGATAGGGAGAAAGATTTCCAGGAAAAGGGAACAACACCCACAAGTCGCAGAGAGGTGACAGAATGCCACATATTTGCAAAGATAATAGGCAGTTCAGAATCCCCCTAAAGAAGTAAGGGAAATATTATAAAAACAGTGAAATTAAATCAGCTTTTCAGAAATAAAAGAATTAATTTTAGTAAAATCAAAAAGTTCCATAAATAGAACCCTTCATTCCTTTACAATCCTTAATAAATGAGTTGTTACTAGACATTAATCTTAGCATTTACAATTGTCATAGGTTCCAGAACTTTAATTGCCTCAGATCTTCTTATTTTTCTTGACATGCCTTATTTATATTTTTTCACATTTTGATTGGCTTCCAGCTTTTACCTTTCTTTTTTCTAGCTTAGCATGTACAGTGGTCTTTGACGAGTGATAGTCATATCTTCCCAGACCATGATGTAGCTGACTGAGAATTCATTTAAGCCTATCTCTTTCCCAGTTCTTCATTTGATTCAAAAAGTATCTTGAATGTAAGCCAGTGCGGCCACTATGAAAATCGTTATGGAGATTCCTCAAAAAACTAAAACTAAAAACACTGTTTGAGCCAGTTACACCTCTCCTGGGTATATTCCAGAAAGAACTAATACTATAGTGATTCATGCATACCCGTATTTATAGCACTACAATTCGCAGTAGCCAAGTTCTGGAAATGGCCTAAATATCCACCAACAGATGAATGAATAAATATTCAGGCATATGGAAGAATAAAACCATGTCATTTGCAGGAAAATGTATGGAACTCAAAGAGCATCATGATATGCAAAATAAGCCAGACTCAGAAAGTTAAATGTAATGTTTTTTATAGAGAAACCTAAAATATAAATAGATGAATGAATATGAACAAAGGAGTGATGATAGTAAACTAGAAGGCAGATTCTTGGAGTGGGGAAGGGCTTCAGGGGTGGAGTAAGAAAGGGAGAGGGACGTAAAGGGATTGAAAATGATCGAGATATGTTATTTACATATACCATTTCCCTACAAACAAACACCATTATTCTATATTTCAATATAGAATGTACTTTTTTTTTTTTTTGTACTGGGGGTTGAACTCGGGACCTGTGCTTGCATAGCAGGCAGCAGAACCACTAAACTAAATCCCCATCCCTAAGGATGCACTTTTCTAAAAAAGTAGTTTGTATTGGAATGGAAGTTTCCACTAGAAATAGTATATGGAAAGTCTTACAGAGGAAAATGTTCAGCTTGAAGAAAGACTCAACCACGAAATAATTCTTCCACATAATAAATATCCATAAATGGAAAAATTTCACAATATTTTTGATCAAACAAGTTGTATAATTCTCTATTATCAGATTACCAGGCAAATATTACCATATGCATTCACCCTCAGTGGAAAAAGGCAAACATTTTCCTTTTTAAAAATTGAGAATGTCACAGAATGATTCCATTGTGTGTAAACAGAGATAATATTTACTGGCACACATACTGTGCTAGGCTGCGTGACAGACCAGTCACAATGCTGTCTTGTTTAATCGCCCATCAGGGCACCCATTGGGGGAGATGGTCACACAATTCAGCATCATGAAAAACTTCATAGTTTAAATAATCTGTGGATGTGGTTCTTTAGAGAAGAAGCTGGGGCTCAAAGAGTAGCTTAGTGATTATTTTACTCATTAACAGCCAAGTGGGACTTGAGCCCAGTCTCCTTACCCTTAGTCCCTGGCCTTTCTACAACATGCTGTGATGCTTGTGACATTTGTCTTCTAGTCACTTTTCTTTTTCTGTTTCCCTCTTTAGACTTTTTTCTCTCTCCATCCATACATAGAAATTTGGATATTTAAAATCTTCCTTTAATAATTTAATTCAACATTTATCTAATGATTATAAACTACATACATTAGATACTGGGAATCCAATGTTGTACTGGGAATTTGTTGGATACAGTAAAACAATACAGATAACTGAAAAACAAATCAGCATACCATACAAGCTTTGTAAACAGGTCTAGAGGATTTCAGAGGTGGATCTGGGGAATTTGGACCATGACTTGTACTTTTGAAGAAGGGGAAAGACTTTCATAAACAGGTGAAGGCTGAGGGTAGAAAAAGAATTCTATGCAAAATGAAGGGTAAATAGGAATCAGAGGAAGAGAGCAAAGCAAGTTGGAGAGATGTCATGTAGAACTCTGACTAATGAAGTGTTGTAGAAAAGACGATGAAGAAGAGACTACGAGTAGGCTGTGTTATTTATGAAGTCAGGCAAGGGATCTTTCCTATGAATAAGACTAGAGTAGCTAAAACACAGAGTGTGGAAGCCCTAGTCAGATATCACGGAAGTTATAGAGAAATAGCCAAGAAGCACTAGAAATGGGTGAAATTCTGAGCAAATCGCTTGACAAGGGCCTAAGGTAAAAGGAACCATGTACTACAGTACCACACTTCGAGATTCTAACTATACTAGCACACTCCTACCCCTAGGGGGAGCTCAAGATTTCCAGCCTTTATTCCAAATAAAGCTCTCTCCTAAGGGAACCTAGAACAAAATGGCGAGGTTGGGGGGCGGGATTGTGCAGGAGACTGTTGGAGGAATACAGCAGTTAATGGAGGTGAGCTAAGAGAATATTTTTCTTATCAATAATCTCTGCGGGCTTTTGTCTCAATTTAGCTCTTAGTTTATGTTCCTTTTTTCGCGGCTTCCCTGGCGTGTGGCCGGTATCTGAGACACTCTTAGAAGGGCAAGTGACCTCTCAGAGTCCACCCTGTCCAGCCCAGCTGCCCGGGTAAGAGACCTGATAGAGACCTGATAGGGTTGGGGGCCACCCATAAGTTTGTAGTAAAGAATGAGCATTTGCCCAAGGTGTCCTTACTTTGTTGGGTGAGAATCCTGTGAGCTACATTCATTATTCAGAATCCTGATCAGATTGCACCCACCTTCTAATCATAGGAGATTGGTATTTCGTGTGGTCACAGAGGTAACTAGAATTTAGGAATAGAAAGTTTGTGTGCAGGATTCCTGCTGAAAGATCTTGCCCAAAGCTTTAACTAGCTGTTACCGGTAGGCAGAGATGGAGGGCTATTTCTAGCAAGGAGAAGGGTACTTTTGAGAGACTGAGAGTATAAAGTACCTACCTGCACATTTGTGAAGCTCCATTCCTCAAAATGAGAGCAAAGTCTGGCCTTGGCTCTCCTAGGATTAGAACAATCCCACCAGCAGAAGCCTGAAATTTGAAGGACCAGAATACCAGATATGTGTTCTTGAACAGAGCCACCCTTCACTAAATTTAGAAATGTCAGAAGCAATGAATCTAGGATCCTGGAGAGGTATTTAATCTATAGGAATGAAAGAAAACTGCATGTGACATAGGGAAAAAGAGATACCAATATCATACATTTTTAGTATGCCAGTCCACAGTAGTGCTTAGGTGCAACTCTATGGAAGAACAAGTGCTTGCACTGGTGTTAGACTGCCCTAACAAGTGCTGTCAGAATGTCACAATTTTAATCTTTTTTTTTTTTTTTTCTGTATATGCTCAGAGAGCATTTTTAAAGTTCCCTTCTAGGTTCCATTTGTAGGAGCTACTTTATTATTGTAGCATGGCATCTGATATTTTATTTTTAATTTATTTATTTTTTGAGATAGGGTCTCACTATGTAGTTGAGACTGACCTGGAACTATTTAGCCCAGGCTGGTCTCAAACTCACAGCAATCCTCCTGCCTCAGCCTCCCTGGTGCTGGGATTACAGGCATACGCCACCACGCCCAGCAGCATCTGATATTTTAATATGAAGGATTAAAATTCTGACACAATTTCTTATTCTATCATTTATGTACATCTATCTTATTCATTTAAAATTCATTATTTTTATTTTTAGTGGGTATTAAGGATCAAACTTGGGACCTTGAACTTGCAAGGTAGGTGGCAGAACCACTGAGCCAAATCCCCAGCCCCTAAAATTTATATTTTAAATATCCCATTATAAATATTAATGCAGAAAATTTGGAAGCACAAAAATACAATGTGAAACCAAATCAGCCCTAATTCTACTATTCAAAGTAGAATAAAAACACTTTTACTGTTTTTTACTTTGTGTGTATTTTAAAACAAAAAATCATCAAAACTTTTCATTCTGTTTTGTATTTTATTTTCACTTAGTAATCTTGTAGAATTCTCTCAGTGTTAGTGAATGAACTACATCACAATTTTTTTTCTTTCTCTAAACTTCCCCCCCTCCCCCAGTGGTATGGGATTGAATCTAGGGCTTTGTGCTTGCTAGGCAAGTACTCTCCTCTGAGCTATATTCTCAGTCTTTTTTTTTACTTTTTGCTTTCTATCTGTCTGTGTGTCTGCCTATCTATCTATCTGATCTTGCTAAATTACCCAGGCCAACCTCAAACTTGTAATCTTCCTGACTCAGCCCTCTGGAGTAGTTGAGATTACAGGAATGCACCATCACACCTGGCTTCTCTATAAATTTTTTTCATTATACAAGCATTATTTGTGCATTGTTTTGTTCTTAGAAAGTAGAGAAAATTTGTATAGAAGGAAATAAATAATCTAGAATCCTAACATCCAAATATTAGTTGCTTTTTATATTTTGGTCTATTTCCTGACAGCTTCCTTTTTAAAATTTCATACATAATAATTAAACATTTCTGATAATAAAATTTTAAATGGTACAGAAGTATTTTAGTCTTTTTCTTAGCTTATAACAAAAATGTTTTGCTGTTTCTTTGAATAAAAATCTAATATGCTCATATATATTTTCAGATTCAGGAAAATGACAAGAAGGCATGTTACCCAAAAATCTATCGTTTAAAGGCAACTATTATTAAAAATATTAGTAATTTTCTTTGCCATTCCTGATAACTTTGCTTAAATTATTTCATTCAATTTTTATAACATCCCTAAAGGTTAGATATTATCTTGACATAATAGCTAAGTCCTGGAAACAGCCATATGCCTACCAACAGATGAATGGTTAAAGATATTGTGGTATTTACATACAATGGAGTACTAGTCTGCTCTGAAGAAGGATTAAAATGAAGTCACTTGTAGGTAAATGGATGCACCGTGAGGCTATAATGTTAAGTGAAATAAATCAGATACATCAGTTTAAATAGTACAATGTTTCTCTTGTGTGAAAACCCAATGGAGCAAAACAGACTGATAGAAATTGGAAAGCAGGAAGAACGTGTTCAAATGGGAAGGGGAACAAAGAAGTGGGGAGGGGAAGGGAAGGAAGGGAAAAAGGATTTAAAGAAAAGAGAATGGAAGGGAAAAAATGGAAACAAAGCTTTTGTAAATGAGGTTTAAGGGACAGGAGGGAAACAGGAGAAAAAGAATTATTATTATTATTATTATTATTATTATTATTATTATTTTGAATTTACAGATGAGAAACTAAGGCTTAGGGAAGTACATAATGTGCTCAAGTTTTTACAGCCTGAGTCTCGAGTTAGGTCTATCTGATACCAAGGCCTTGGCCTTGACCCAATGTTTGATAGTGCTATTCATATTTATGTACGAGTGCATTTGTCACGGGTGTTTTGTAACTCTTTATACTTTGACAATATATCTGTTTGTGCTAATGAATTATGAAACATTTCTTTGCCATTTTAACATCTCTGTATGATGTTTTACTTTAATCAATCTTCTACACTTAGATTATTTCTTTTTTATTATTATAATTAGAAATGCAATATAAATTGATGTATACTGTTAATTCTGCTAGATTATTTCCAGATTATATATATTTCTGGGAATAAAGACCAAGCATATTGCAACACTTTTGACATTTATTGACAAATTGTCTAATGAAAGATCATGTCATTTATACAATTACTATAATATTTTTACACTTTATAGACAACTAATTCTTGGCATTCTTCATTTCTTTGATCATTATTTCAATTTGAATATTTTTGAATGTCAATTGATTGTGTATGATATTTCTTCTTTTGTAAATTGCGTCTTGATAGACATTGCCTTTTCTTCTATTAGAATGTTTGCCTAGGGGCCATGGATTTAGCTCAGTGGTTCCACAGCATGCCTCACAAGGTCCCAAGTTCGATCCCTGGTACCAAAAAAAAGAATGTTTGCCTATATCTTAATCAGAGGAATCTATCTTTGAGTTTTTTATTGTTGGAAATAGATTTGCTTAATATCTTTTATGTTTTGTTGCTCTCTTTTTTCCAATCATTTTTCTTTATCAGTGCATATTGGTTATATGGATTTTATGGGTTTCACTTTGGCAGATTTGCATATAACATATTTTAATCATTTCCCCATCATCCCCTTGCTTCCTAATCTTCTCACTGATTTCCTCATATATTTTTCCTTTAAAAACTTTTTTTTTTGAGAAAAGATCTCACTATGTAGTCCAGGCTGGCCTCAAAGTTATGATCCTCCTGCCTCAGCCTCCTGAGTTCTGGGATTACAGGTATGTGCCACCATGCTGGGCTTTAAAAAAAAATTTAATGGCACCCATGTTTATAGTGGCACTGTTTGTAATAGCTAAAATTTGGAAACCGCCCAATTGCCCATCAATTGGAGACTGGATAAAGAAGATGTGGCTTTTCTATAAAATGGAGTACTGCTCAGCTTTAAAGAATGAGAAACTAGAGTCATTCATAGGAAAATGGATGCATATTGAGGCCATACTCTTTAAGAGAAATAAATAGGACACACATGTGTAAATACTGAATAGTTTCTCTGGTGTGAAAAACTAAAAGTATAAATAAGATCCAAATTGTATAACTGATAATGTGAAATAGGAAGCAAAAGGCTAAAGGAGTAGGGGAAATGGAAAGGGTAGGGGAAAGGAAATAAGGGAAAAGAAAAAATATGAGAAAAGGAAAAAATGGAAACAAAGTCTTTGTAAATAGTGAAGGGTGGAGGGTGTGTAAGTAGGGCAGGAGTATGGGGAAAAAATGAGAACCAAGATCTGTCATGGAAAGGTCCAAGATCCCAATGATAAATGTAACTGTACTGTATATCTAAAATGTACCAATAAACTCAATGAAAAAATTTAATGTATTGATATTTTTCACTTTTAATATACTATTATAATATTTTTATAATTATATTTCACCTTTTTATGCATCATTTCATTGGGAAAGTTTCAGAATCATGTTTAATGTTTGTTTAGGGAAAACTGCATTATTTTCACTATAAATAAACTGACTATATTTGAGAAAGAAAGTCTATTATAATTATTTATTAATAGAAATTATTTTTTAAATGGCTTTAGATTTACAAAAATTTATCAGGAAGTTCAGAGTCTCTACATTCTGCCTCACTTCCATCCACACCCCAGTTTCCCGTTATACGTCTTGCATCATTGTGGTACATTTGTTATCATTGCTAAGGTAATATTGACACATTATTATTATCAAAAGCCCATATTTACAAGGCCTAATTAGGCCTTGCTCTTTGTGTTTCATGTTCTGTGAGCTTTGAGAGATGCATAATGACATGTATCTGCAATTATAATAGCATACATAGTAATTTAACTCTACTCATTCATCCATCCTTCCTGCCCGATCCCTGGCAGCCACTGAACTTTTTACTCTTCAGTTTTGCCTTTTAAAGAAGGTCTTACAGCCAGAACCATGGAAACTTTTCAGATTGGCTTCTTTTGCTTAGTGATATGGATTTCCTTCCATGTTGTTTGTAGCTTGATATCTCATTTATTTTTATTGATGAATAATATGCCATTGTCTGGATGTGCCACAGTATAATTATTCATTTGCCTATTAAGAGATATCTTAGTTGTCTCCAACTTTTGTCAATCAAGAAATAAAGCTGCTAGAAACATTTATGCACAGTTTTTTTAGTAAACATAATTTTCTACTCATTTTGGGTAAATGCCAAAAAGTATAAACATTGGGTCATATGGTAAAGGTAGAGTTTGGTAACATTTACCTTATAATTTTAATGATAGCACTTTTGTTTGTTTGTTTGTTTGTTTGTGGTACCAATGGTTGAATCTAGGGAGGGCTGAGCTACATTCCCAGCTCTTTGTATTTTTAAATTTTGATACAGGGTCTCACAGGATTGCCCAGGCTGGCCTGGAACATGCTATATTCCTGACTCCCTCTCCTGATTAGCTAGGATTACAGGTGTAATTTTAGTGCTTATGGTTAATATTTTTCTACTTCACCAGTTTGCCTAACACCACCAATATTAATTTTTTGATAGAAATATTTCCTTGAATCATTGAAAAACCATCATACACTGAACAACTACCAAAGACTAATGGAAAGTGTGAAAATGCGGACAAGTCAAATTAATAAAGCCATTACTTTTTTGTCTTCTGTTTTCACTTCCTAATAAAGCTTACAAGTTCATAGGTGATGTATCACTCATTGCTAAAACTGAGACAGTTCGTCACCCTGTGAGTGATAATAGCTATACAGTTCTGGACTGTAATGTATAAGGTCCTGTGTCCACAGAAACCCTTATTCTTAAGCAAAAAAGATGGGTCTTGGATCCCTTTCTTGTGGGTAATTGTATTGACTCTGCCTGTAGGATTTTGACCAGAGAATGAAATATTCCTAATAAATTTAAATATTTGTCAGGTGGTAGCATCCAGGCAGTCTGGACTGCAGGGAAGCTACAACCAAGGAAACTCATCTGCATACCAGGCAGTAAAAGTCTGAACCACTCTATTTTTTAAAAACCATTTTAGGAGTGGAAAAGAAAGCGGAAAGATTTAGACAGTAACCTTGAAAACATTGGCTTTTGTCTTTATGGGGCAACCACTGCCTTGAAGTTCGCGATTAACAATTTAACCACAATTTTAGCAGTCTCTTGTATAATTATCTTGTTTTTATTTCTTTAATTCATTCCATATTTGTTTTGTTTTGGTACCGGGGATCAAACTTGGGACCTTTTGCATGCAAGGCAGACAGCGGAACCACTGAGCTAAACCCCCGGCCCCATTCCATATTTTTGAAAAGCCAAACAAAAACTGTTTTTGACCCCAAACCCTTATTTCTTGATCTGGCATTCTTCAACATCCTCATCACTGGTCATAAGCCAGGCAGAGAAAGACAAATATCACATCTTCTCACTAATTTGTGAAAGCTAAAGAAAATTGAACATATAGAAGCAGAGAGTAGAATAGGGGTTGCTACATGCTAGGAAGGGAAGAGGCAAGGGGACAGTGCAAGGGTGGATAATGGATAAGTACAACTAGAGGAAGGGAGTAGTTATGTCACACACCAGAGCATGGTAACTATAGCTAAGTATGGTGGTGCACACCTGTAACTCCAGCACTTGGGAGGCTGAGGCAGGAGGAGTGCTGTGAGTTCGAGGCCAGCCTGGACTACATAGCAAGATCCTGTCTCAAAAAAACAAAAACAAAAAACAAAACCATAGTCTACACAATTAATTATACATTTCAAAATAACTAGAGGACGAGAGTTTAAAGGTCTCCCACACAGAGAAATGATAACATTGGATGAGCTGGCAATGCTAATTACTGTCATTTGTCATTTGTCATTACACATACACCTGTACTGAATCACAATACTATTCCTCATAAATTAGTATAAATATTATGTCAGTTTCAGTTTTTTAAAAGAATTCTTTATCCTGGGCATGGCGTTCCTCTCTTCTTTCTCCCGTGTAGGTCCTCAATTCACAATCCTGGACAAAGTCAGAACCCCTAGGGCAGATTACTCTCACAGCCCGTGTTTTTATTTCCCTGACCTTCCAACACCAATGTGTGTCCTTTGCCACCATCTTGTTTAAGCCTCTGCAGTCCTCATTCAGAACTTTGACATCACCCATAGTAGCTCCAGTCTTTAAACTGTCAACTCTTAGGCTCCTCTGATTATCCTGCTCTCTCATTTCTGTGCTTTTATTCTTGCCTCACTAAGAACAACAATCCCTCAATTCTTGCATTTCTCTTCACTCCATTAGCCTCCTGGTTCTACAGATCTCCAATGTCACCTAAAGTACTTTAAGTAAGAGAAATGGCTATAGCTTTTTCTAAGGATGTAGAGAAACTGATAAATGTAACCTTTCTTTCAATGTCTTGGAAAGCTATTCAGGGATTTCCAAAATCTTAAGGGGATCATTATGAAGACCATCACTGCACTAAAGCTTTCAGAAGCACTGGTTAATTAATGAGAGAGTTGGTTGTGAGAGTATGAAGCACACATGCTTTCACAATACTTTCTTTTCCATTTGTTCTTGAGAGTAGAAGAAAAGTAAAGACTGAAAGAACATCCTCAAAACCCTAAGACTGTTAAAAAGCGTTTGGAAAATGTTATATGCTGCCGTCAGAAAAAAAAATGGTTTCCTCTCCTGGAAAAGATTAAAACTTGAAATTAAATTGAGCTCGCAACAGTGAATGAAAGGTAGAAAGCAGAATGATGTTTGGGATATGACTGCTGTATCACTTTCCTATGGCTACTATAACAAATCACCACAACCTTGGTTATTTAAAACAACAGAAATTCGTTCTTTTACAGTTCTGGGGCTGTGTGGGGGTGTCAAAAATCCAAAATCAGTATCCCTGGGTTAAAATCAAGGTATTAGCAGGGCTACTAACTTTCCAGAGATTAAGAATCTAGTTCCTTGCCTCTTCCAGTTTCTGGTAGTTTCTAATATTACCAGACTTGTGGCTCTGTCACTGTAAATTTTAAATCTCTCTGCTCTATGTTCATACAACTTTCTCCTCTGTCCTCCCTCCCTGCTCCAATGTCTCGCTATACAGTTTGGGCTGGCCTTGAACTCACTATATAGCCCAGGTTGGCCTTGAACTCGCAGCAATCCTTCTGCTTCATCCTGCGAGTGCTGGTATTATAGGTGTACACCACCATGCCTGGCTCCCTCTGTATGTCTCTTGTGAGGGCACTTTTGATTGCATTTAAGGCCTACACATATAATCTAGGATAATCTCCCTGAGATCCTTAAATTTGAGATCCTTAAATTTGAACACATCTGCAAAGACCTTTTTATCTTTCATCTTACTTTTCTTGTCTTTCTTTTAGGCGGGTTTTTGTATGTAGTTCATGCTGGCCTAGAACTCACTATGTAGTTCAGGCTGGACTCAAATTTGCTGCAGTTCCTCCATAGTTGGGTGTCGTGGATACGCCTGTAATTCTAGCACCTGGGAGGCTGAGGCAGGAGGATCACTACAAATTTGAGACCTGCCTGCACTACTTAGTGAATTTAAAGCCAGACTGAACTACATAGTGAGTCTCTGTCTCAAAAAAACAGAAACAAAAAATAAATATCCTAAGGATTTGCAGATTCCAGAGAACCTTTGGGTGATTATTATGCAGGCTACTACAACTGTTACTCTATTTACCTGAAAATAAAACTTAAATGGAAAATAAGCCCCATGATGATTTTTCAGGATGCTTATAAATATAAGCCATACCCCTAAATAAGCCTCAGTTAAGATTGTCAACCAGATGGACACAGTTAGTACATCTGTTGCAACACACAATGGATATATTGAATTATAAAATAATATATAATTAAATATAAATGTTATTGACATTGATACTTAACATAAATTATAATTATTTGCAAATATCCAAGCAAATGTATGTGGAAAAGAGGTAAATTACTATGTAAACAGATGAACTTGAGATTTATTGCCAAAGGATCAATTGGAGTACAGACATGACACTCAAAATAATGTGTGTACATCTTTATTTTTTTGTACCGGGATCAACTCAGGACTTGCACTTGTGAGGCAGGTGGCGGCACCACTGAGCTAAGTCCCTGGCAATAAGGTGTATACTTGGTAATGAGTGAATGTGGTTGTATCTAAGATAAATCTTTATAGTTCGATACATCATGTGTCGTAATGATCTGCAAACAGGCTACATGCATAAGAAGTGCTCCTTTAAGGAGAGCTCTAATTCTGGACCCAAGAGATTGAGGCCAATGTTTTTACAGGAAATGGAATCACAATGGGGTTTGGAGAGTTATGACAATATTCCAGAAGATCACATGACTGTATTTGAATAAACATAAATTTCTGTACATGCATAAATGAATAAGTATAGATTGTTGTCCATGAAAATTTAAGGCATCCTCTGAAACTAAGCCCTATTGCATCTTTTGTTTGTTTATTTTTTGAGACAGGGTCTCACTGTAAAGCCCAGGCTAGCCTTGAACGCAAGGCAATATTCTGTCTCAGCCTCCTGAGTGCTGGGTTTACAGGCATATGCCACTATGCATGTCTACATTTTTGGGAGCAAAAATTCATATAAAACCCAGTGTTATTTTGGGGAAAATATGTTATTATTGGGTAAGGGTGGAGGTTCCACAGATTAAAATAAGGAGGGCTGAGGGAGAATCTTCCAAAAACAAAAACTCTAAAAGTTGGTTCCATTTCTGGGGGTTGGGGGGGAGGACATGATAGCTAGGTCACTATAATGAATTAGGAGAAGGAAAAGAAAACTACTCGGAGGCTACAGAAGTATAGATTATGCACTTGCTGTCAGGAGCTTGAGTGTTCTGTTCAGAAACTTCAAGCTGTTTAGTACTCAACTGAGAGGGTATCTAAGATGGTACAACAAGAATTAGAACCAACTGCTGTGATTCAAAACAAGAGCCAGAAGCACAACTGGATCTGGGGAGCCTGGTAGAAGATTAGCTCCAAGATGACTGATGTTATAATCAGGTATGAGCAAGGTGAAGGACATTTAAAAGATGGGGGCTTTGGCAGCACAGGGAATTTTCAGCTTTCACAGTCTATCTGCTGATTTAATGCCAGCTATGTGTTATATAATTCCAGTTGACCTGAGACTAATAATTTCAAGTGGTCTGGCAAGAGGTTGGCCATGATCTACCTGTCTCTTCACATGCTACTGTCAAGAGCGTGGTAAGAGAAGTAAGCTAGAAGGGGTGATCATTTTTAATAGTGCCTAGAGCACCTTATGGAAAGGGTACAGGAAGCAGAGCTGCTCATGTATTTAGCTTCCTGAAGACTGTCTGTCATTCTGGCCGATCTAGAGGATGATGGACACGGCTTTCTGAGAGAGCAGAAAGAACATTATGGAGGATGGAGTAGATGAAGGGCAAATGGTGGGAGTGGGGAAGGACAGTCACTTTAGCCCCCTCTACCCTCCAAAAGTGGAAGTGTGGAAGATCAAGCTCTGAGTTCAGAGATCTTCAGAGATGACTGAGTCGGATTTCCCCAGCCAGCCCAGAATAGAAGCTCCAAGTAAAAGAGGTGAACACTTGGGTGACACAGGGGCTTTACCCAGCCTTCCTCACTGTGCTGGGCCTTTCCTCCAGGGAGAGTCCCTGCCTAGAGAATGAGCCCCCGGGGCTGTACTCTTGTTGCCCTTAAAGAAGCTCAGCTGTTTTCTGATTAAGATGAAGGAAAGTTCAGTGACTAAGTGACACCCAGAGGGGTTGTGCTGGAGCAGGGACAGGCCTCAGGTTGGAGGAGGGGAGCTGAAAGCCTGTGGGAGGGGAGAAGAGAGCATATGAGACCCAGAGTCTTAGAATAGTTTAGAAATTTGATCTAGCATCAGAGGCTGGTGTAAGGAGGAAAAAGGGACCTCTTTGGCAGATCTCACTTCCCTTATCAGTCTACACTTTCACTATTAAATGGCTTTATATGTCAACACTAAACAATTCCAAGGAGAAAGTATATATCAAGTGCTTTGTGAACTTTAAGGCAGTAACACAACAAAAGAGCCATTATTTATAGTTACTGGGTATAGATATTGAACTAAACACTTTACATATGTCATTTTATTTAATTCTCGTAACAATTTTGTGACACATGTTTTTATTCACATTTTACTAATGAAAAAATTGAGGATGAGTGAATTAAAGTCTTGTCCCCAAAATATATATAGCATGAGTCAGAATTTGAACACTTCTATCTCCAAAGCCAAAACTATTAACCATTATGCTAGTGCCTTGCCAAAAACAACAACAACAACAAATCACACAAAACCTGTTCAAGTATTTGTTTTTAATCTCACTAAATAAGACTAAATATGAGTAGAACACAGGTACCAGAGGAATTCAGGTTTGATTAAAGTGCCAAGAAGTCAGTTCATAAAGAATGGAAACCAGTGTAAAGTAATTTTATTTATTTACTTACTTATTTTATTTATTTAATTTTTGGTACTGGGGATCAAATGTGGGACCTTCCTGGTGGCACATGCCTATAATCCCAGCACTCGAGGCTGAGGCAGGAGGATCTCTGTGAGCTCGAGACCAGCCTGGGCTCCATAGTGAGTTCCAGGTCAATCTCAACTACATGGTGAGACCCTGTTTCAAAAAACAAA
>NW_022900928.1:38486069-38497495 GCF_012274545.1 Fukomys damarensis | reverse complement strand
AAAAAAAAAAAAAAAAAAAAAAAAAAAAGTCCAAAAACGTGGGACCTTCCGCTTGTGAGGCAGGCAGTGAAACCACTGAGCTAAATCCTCGCAGTGCAAAGTAATTTTAAAAATGAAAACTACCCAGACCATAAGTTCCCCAAATGTCTCCTTCCCAGGCAAGGCCCTAGGTTATTTTAGGTTTAAATGAATTTCCAGGAGTACCCTTCTCTAAATTTCTGTCCCTCACAGGCTCTGTTCTGTTTTCCTACTGTTGCTCCAGTAATACCCTCCGGCCTTGGGTTTTGACACCTCCTGGTTGAATTAGGCTCCTTTCCCCAGCCACACTGCCCGGCTTGCTGAGGTTGTTCTGCCTGAGTAGTTGAGGAGACTTGGGCAAGCAGAGCTACAACTGCTATTCTCCTACACATGCTGATCTTGTTCTTGGGCTTTCATAGCCACCTGTAATAAAAGTTTTATTTGGCCCATTTCCTAAGTTTTTAAAAGAACTTCATTAAGGGACTTGGGGATTTTCCCTGAATTAGAGAATATTTGGGTTATATTACTCAGTGCCTGACTAAAGAGACTTTCTATGCATGGTCAACTACTGTCCTAGAACAGAGCTAGCACATCTGATGCCTTTGTCATCTTGAGAAGAGTCCTGTTTAAGTCATGCCCTAGACTTTAAGGTTACAGTATTTTCTCTGGATGGCCCAAGGCTTACCATATGTCCTGCCACTAACTTCCCAAGGTATAGTTAAGATTCATACACATAGCCTGCTCCAATATGCAAATGGATAAGAAATGGATCAAAGAGACGGAGTTAAAGAGCATGTGCTAAGCTAGGCATGGAGGTGCACGCCTGTAAACCTAGCACTCTGGGAATCTGAGTCAGGAGAACACAAGTTCAAGCACACCCTGGACAACTTAGTGACGTAGTGAGACCCTTTTCAAAATTAAAAAAAAAAATTAAATGCCTGTTTGTGACATATAATGGATGCATTCATTGTTGGGAGTTGGGGCATATACATATAGCAACTCAATCCTCTTTATTTCCCCCTCCCCTTCTTTTGTCTTCCTTACAATAACTAGTCTAAGAAGTGTAAGGTAACATTTTACTCTTTTTCATTTCCTTGATGATAGTGAGGTTGAGCATTTTAAAAATATATCTCTTGGAAAAATGTCTATTCAGGTCTTTTTCCCATTTCTAAATCAGGTCATTTGTTTTCTTGCTAATAAATTGTTTCAATTTCTTACTTACTTTTAATATTGACCCCTTATCAGATATATGGCTTACAAATACTTTCTTCTGTTTTGAAGATTATGTCCTATCTTGTCTCTTGTTTGTAGATTGTCTTCTGAAGATTATTTCTTTCCTATGCAGAAACTTTTTAGTATGACACAATGTAATTTGTCTATTTTTGTCTTTGTTGCCTATGTTTTTGATGTTATGTTCAAAAAAACCAATCATTTCCCAGAACAATGTCATTTCTTGTTTTCTTCTAGTAGTTTTATAGTTGCAGCCCTTCTGTTTAAGTGTTTAATCAATTTTGAGTTGATTTTTGTGTATAATACAACTGTCTTAATTACATTCTGCATTCGCTGTCCAATTGTCCCAACATCATTTATTGAAGAGGCTTATCTTTTCCCCGTTGTGTGTTCTTGGTACCATAGTTGAAGGTCAATTGACACAAATGTGTGGATTGATTTTTGGCTCTCTATTTTGTTCCATTAGTCTATGTCTGTTAGTACCATGCTATTTTGAGATTACCTGTACTTCTGTCCAACCAGCTATAAATCAGATATTCTCACAAACTCCTTCTCAGGTTTGATAATTTGCTAGGATGTCTCACAAAACTCAGAAAGGCACTTTACTTATGTTTACCAATTCATTATAGAGGGTACAAAGGAACAGTAAGTTGAGATCCAAAAAGAATCCAGGAACAAGGAATTCTGACACAAGGAGTTGAGATGTGGCCCCTTCCTGGCATGTGGATGTTTGCCATACAGGAGCTTTCTGAAACCCTTCCTTTATGGGTTTTGACGGAGGTTTCATTGAGTATACGATTGACTACATTACTGGCCTTTGGTGATTGAATTCAGTCTACAGTCTTTTTTTCCTCCTTAGAGTTTGGAGTGGGGTTGAAAGTTCTAAGTTTCTAATAAAGGCTTGATCTTTCTGGCTACCAATCCCCCATCCTTCTACTCTTATAACTACAGCAACTTGGAGCTTTGGGGCTGTGTGTCAGGAAGCTGGGTATGGTGGCACAAGCCTGTAATCCCAGCACTTGAGAGGCTGGGTCAGGAGGATTGCCATGAATTCAAGGCCAGCCTGGGTTACAATAGCTACTCAAAAAGAAAAGAAAAGAACTTGTCATAATCTTATTGGTTGTTCATAGTTTTGTCCATCTTGTGATTTCTCATTGGATCAATGTTACCTAAGCATCTATACTTGTAATCTTACTAGCTGACTGTAGGTTTGTCCCACCTTGAACCTTCCTCACCTTGTGACTTTGTCCCATAAAACACCTTTGAGAAGTTGGCTGAGTGAGCAACCCATTTTCCCGTCCCCCTTCTGTCTCTCTTAGACATGAGCTATCTTTCTCTCAATAAATTTTTCTTACTCTTCAAAGAAAAGAAAAGGAAACTAAAATAAATAAATACATTTTAGAAAGTATTATGTGTGGGCCCAGGGATTTAGCTCACTGGTGCCATACCTGCCTTATAAGCACAAGGTCCCGAGTTTGATCCCCAGTACCAGAAAAAACAAAACAAAAGAAAACAAAATATTACATGCAAGGGATGTGTATGTATGTATGTTTGTGTATGTATGTGTATACATAAGAACTTACTATGGAGCTCAGGCTGACCTTGAACTCACAGGGATCCTCCTACCTCAACCTCCTGAGTGCTAGGGATTATAGATGTGTACCACCATGCCTAGACTTCAAAGGATGTCTTTATAAAGAATACTGCTTTCAAGGGCCAGGGATTTAGCTCAGTGGTTTGGTGGCCTGCCTTGCAAGCACAAGGACCCGAGTTCAATCCCTGGTACCAAAAAAAACCAACAAAAAAAAAAAACAAAACTGCTTTCTGTTTTCTGATAATGTTCTTAAGCATGAAGGGATTTACCATGAAATCTGAGGCAGAACGTTCACTACAGAAGTTTAAATGCTTCAACTTATAATGTATATCCACTCAAGTGTTACATATACACATTCACGAGGTCCATGTGATGCCTAAGCTTAGAACAGAGTAACTCTTAGCAGCTCTTAGCCATTTGGCTTTCACTTGGAGTTTGTATTTCCTCCCTCATTTTTATATTACATGGACTGGTCTCATGATGGCACCATTGTGACATATGTCCAGGCTACCATTCTTTTGAACTGTATTTTTTAAAGCCTTCTCTCACAATGGACTATACCCAAAGCATACCTATTTTCCTCCCAACTTTAGAAAGGGAGGTAAATAATAAAACTTCACCATAGGAAGTTATTGCCACAGTTACATTTCGTCACCCACTTCAGTTATAATTGGCAAACTCACACCTACATAGAGGATTTATGAACAGCTTTGCATTGCTTAACTCTGATTTACAATCATCTTGGATTGTTTCTGGATTATTGCTCTTATGGAAATTTATACTATATTATTGATAAACTACTTGTTATTTTGTTCTTATATTTTCTTTGGTATTTATTTATTTATTTGGCTTTCTTTGCTACTTTATTCCTGACTTAAATGTGTATATCTTAAATATTATTTTTTAAAAGTTAGGTTTACACTTTAACAGCTGGTAAACAATATAATTTTAGTTCACATTTATTAAAATAAAGAAGAAAGTGTTCTTGTGGGTTTGCATGCAATCTGTTTTCTTGTGGTATTGTACTCACATATGAATAGACTAAACAAAAACATTCCTGTGCTTAACAATTAGCAGCAAGTTCATGCCATTCACTAAATATTTATTTAGCGTTTACTCCAGGCCAGATACATGTTGGGAAAAGCTCACAGGACAGACCAAGATGCTGTGTTTCCAGAGCAACAACAGACTCTATCACTCCTCTGTTTAAAATTCTCAGAAGTCCTTGGGTCCAAATTGATTCAGAATAGTCCTATCCCACACATACATAGGCTGAAGGAGCCCAGAAAGAGAAAGGGTCGTGCCAGTGACTCTTAATGTGGATCTCTTTGTTCTGCCCTGCTACTTTTAGTTCATATTTCTTATTGTGTGTGTGTGTGTGTGTGTGTGTGTGTGTGTACGTGCGCGTGTGCAGATTAGGAATTGAATTCAGGGGCTTTGCACTGGATTGCATCCCCAGGCTTTTTTTATTTTCAGGCAGGCTTTTGCTCTCTCCCAGTTACCCAGGCTGGGCTTGATCTTTAGGTCCTCTTGCTTTGGCTTCCCAGATTGCTGGAATTACAGTCATGTGCCACCCCATCAGCTCTTGCTCCCAGACTTGAAATAATTTTGCTTAGTCCCTGAGCCCTCATTTCCAGATCCTCTTAGTTTCACTGCATGTGTCTTATGCGTAAAATTTTACCCTCTCCATAAGAGACCCAGCTTCTGGAACAATAGTCCTAGAATGACATCCAAGACCCTCTTGCCTAGAAGTAGAGATGAAATATGTTTCACAGCTTTGCTATTAATCTTGACTGTAATACACAAGCCCCCTTTAGATCTGACTCCTGTTGTGTTGGTCAGTTGTCACTAAAACAAATACCTAGGATAACCAACCTATATAGAGAAGAGGTTCAGTTTAGCTCCCAGTTTTAGATGTTCCAGCTTATGATCAATGGGCCTCTGTTGCCCTGGACCTATGGTGAGACAACACATCATGGCAGCAGCATATGTGGAGTACAACTGCCCACTTAATGGCCCTGGAGGCAAAAGAGAGAGGGGAAGGGACTGAGCCCTGCAATGCTCTTCGAAAGCAGACCTCTGAGCACCTGAAGATCCTTCTAGGCCCCACCTCTGGTTTCCCCCCAATAGTGCCATGTTGGGGACTAAGCCTTAACACACGTATCTTTGGGGGTCACGTTATATCCAAACTATAGTGTCTGCTTATTTCTCTAGTATCACCCTGCCAATCTTTAACTTGCTTATTGTGTTCTAGTCCTATTGAATTCCTGAACAATTTCTGAACCAAGTAATTTTATTACCTATCTCAATGTCATTGCAAATAGCATTCTTCTCATGAAAAGCCCTTGTTTCACTACCCAGTTCTCCAGCTAGTGCTTCTATTGACTTCAAAGCTGGTTTCACAGGTCCATTCTCCCAAGAAGTCCCAGCCTAACTCAGATGCTTCTCCTCTGAACTATATCATTAACCACACTATAGCAACTGCTTTCTTCGTCTGTCTCCCATGCCTTATTAAACCTTCTCTCCTATCATTAGCTCTTGGAAAGTACTCATTAAATTACTGTTGAGTAAATCAGTGAATGAGCAAAGAAATGCTACTTCAAACCTTTTAGAGAGTAGGTATGGTATGAAATGTAAACAAACAGTAGTACTATAGTCTAACACAGAAGATGAGAAGTAGAAAGGACTGAAGGAAAATAATACTTTTTCTATTTTCAATAGAAAAATTTTAATGGATATGAGCAAAATTCTATTGCGGGCCAACTGTAGAATCAAGATCCAAATCAATGATCAGTTAGTCAAATATAGGATTTATCCATTTATTAACAATTGTTGAACATCTATTACATGTAAAACACTGCTTAATTTTTTGTTTTTGTTTTTTTGGTACTGGGGATCGAACTGAGGTCCTTGTGCTTGCGAGGCAGGCGCCAGAACCACTGAGCTAAATCCCCATCCGATTACTGCTTAATTTTTAAGGATGCCAAAATACTCTGAAACAGGCAGACTGTGATAAGAGTATTAGAGATTCAAAGACTTCTGCAGACTTCTGATGAAAAAACATTAATTCTCATCAGAATTATCAAGTCAGCAATTTACAGGATGGACACAGACTGAAAATCATGGTAACCTGCTAATGAATGTAAGAAAAAACAAATAATATATTGAGTAATATCTATTGCTTGTCAGCTGATTAACTTGCCTAGCAAATGGCTTTAAACTGAGTAATAAGGAAGTGAGAAAGTAGAAGGAAGTACATAGGACTCAGAGGGGAGGAATTTATTCTTGCTAAAAGAAAGAAAAGTGGAACAACAAAAGGGTAAAGACTGTTTTGATTTTGGTTGTAGCATTTTCTTGAGTCTCTCCATTTCTAAGATCAAGGAGAGAGAGAAAGAGAGAGAGAGAGAGACTAACATGGAACCAAAGAAAGACTTAGCATTAAAATAAGGTGAAAACAAAAAGCAAAGAATCAGGAAAAAAAACTTATTTACAGAGAAACTATGCTATGGTACTGCTGTACATAAAATGTTTATACTAGGGACATTTTAGTGATGATACAAATAAAAAGGTTGAGGCACTGGGGTTGTACCTAAGTTCTAGAGCACTTTCTTAGTATGTAAAAGGCCTTGGGTTTTATCCTCAGCCTCTTGGCATGGAGAGAGGGGGGCGGGGAGGGAGTCAAAATACAAGTAAAAAAGTAGAAGAGGTATGGTTGTAGATAAAGCCGAAGGGAAAAAAAGTTTATTATGGTCATCATTAGACCTTTACACAAATAGTCCCACTGATATTGGACCAAATGATATAGGAGAAATTGATGTAACGCCCTACCTACTAGATGTCAGATACACTGTGCTTATATTCCTCAAAATCAAAGAATCAATTCTAAGGAACAACGGAGGTTAAGAGTAGAAAAACTTATTGGGGACTAGAAATGGGGATAACAATGGGGAATAGGAATAGTTCCTAAGAGACAGTAGAGGTTCTAACTGGGTTGCCAATGAGGCCACTTTTCTGAGAAAGTTTTATAGAGCAAAGTCACAAGGGGTGGGTACAATGTGGGTCAAATTATAATCAACCAATACAGTTATAAGTATAGCCACTTAGCCAATATTGATCCAATAGTAGCAAGGACATTTAGAGGACATCAGTAACCTTAGTCGATAATCTATAGTCTTAGTCTTGTTTTTAGTTACATGGGAAATCTCAAAAGGCTGATACAAAAAAAAAAAAAAATGCTGGTACTGATAATTTCAAGCTTCTTTAAGGATCTGGCCATTATAACATTGATCTTCAGATGTTCCTCCCGCCACAGTTTCAATATGTTTTCATCTTCTGCACTGATTTCCTTAAGAGCCTAGCCCTATAATATTTCTACCTAACTTAGCTGTCTATAATACCACTCTTTCAATGCACTCTAGGGGACCAAGGGATTGAACTGCCACTTTTTGTTTGTTCGTTGTTTTTTTGTGACAAGGTTTTGTTATGCAGTTCAGGTGATCCTCTTGCCTCAGCCTCCTGAGTGCTGAGATCACAGTGTGTACCACCATGCCTGGCTGCTACCTCTTCTGAAGACTGATGTCTGTGTAGCTTGCCTGGAAGGCATGAAGTCCTGAGCTTGTTCCCTAGTGCCACGAAAAACAAAAACAAACAGAAATGTGAGTGCGAGTGGCAGACATGTGGAATATCGAATGAATAGAACTTTTCAACCACTGTGATTTGAGGTGTTAATTTGTCTTTACTATACAAATACCCAGAAAGAAAAAAGATTGTTAACATTTATATAATGGGGGGACAGAAAGAAAAAAAAAGAGAGGAAGAAGAAAATGAGAGAGAGATTTGGGGAACAGCTCAAAGGAAGACTGCAAGAGATAGATTTAAATTAGAAATAATAAACTGTAAAACTAAAATATAATAACTGGGAATTATAAAAAGATTCATGTGTGAATGATTAAAAACTCTATTTGGTCCTGACAAAAATATTAACAATTCTTACTTATTTTTACCATTTGGACATGTTCATTTCTACAAAAGAATGCATGAAATTCCATCAAAAACTAAACTTTGCCCTTCAAAATACCCTTCTCCTTTCTGTTAACATAAAAATCTCTACTCAAGCCTTGGTGGTCAACTCAGATTGCTTCCTCTTCATTCAATTTTTCCTTTAAAATTCCTGTCAGATTTATCACCTTCTCTTTACTTATATCTCAGCTACCCTAGTTCAAACATACTTGATTCATACCTGGCCACCCCTCTCCTCACACATCCTGTCCTCCTCTCCAAAATATTTTTTCACCCATCCATCTTCTCACTCTTCCCAGGCTAATCTTCCCTCTTTAAGGATCCAGTGCAACTTCAGCCTTGAGTCCAACAACTGCCTGTAGAAGTTTCCCATCTAGTCCTTGTCCATGGCTCGCCTGCTGCTTATTCAGGCTGGGGTATTTGTTAGGCTCCTAATCACTCTGCTCATTCCTATACCCTTACCTAACCAATGATTTTACCTCCAACTCTACAAGTGTCCTCCCATTCATCTTCCTACTCAAAATCTCACACATCTTTAAATCTCCTCTTCTATCTTCCCCACCACCACAAGAATCCCACCCAACAAATCCCACCCAGATAAGTCTCACCATTTCTCCACCCATGTAGCACTTAGAGTTCAAAGTTCTCTTAAAAGTCATGTAGAACAATCCTTCGAATTTGCATGTGAGGTTGAGAGACTTGGCCAGTCCTGCTACCACTTAGTGGCAACTTAAACTAAAATCCAGGTGTCTTAAATTTCATTCCCTCTCAACTACACTTTTTGGCTTTTTCTTTACCATCTGCAATACATTTTAATTTAATCTTAGATACATGGCCTGATTAAATTACAAGCCACATAGGAATAATGACTCAGTACAGGGTCTGTATTAGGTGACAGACTTTGATTTTGGGGTATCCATGGATGGCTATCAGAGTAAAGGGTAAAAATAGATTCAGACCTCTCCGAAGCCTATCAAAGTGAATGATTTTATTGAATATATTTGATAATCCATCTTCCTCTAATCTGGCTCAGGGAACAGACATGTCTGAATTACTTTATGCTTTTTAAGACTTTTCAAATATGTGACTGGATACTCCCACCCTGGTGTCCAGAGTTCACGAGACTGTTGCCTGCATGGGAGGGAGCTCATTTCTCAGCCATGCTAAAGCTATAGATATCCTGGTGACTTCAAGAGCTGTAGTGCAAAAAGGAAAGGAAGGGTGGGACTTCCCTTGTTTCTGTAACAACGCAGATTTCTGGGAAGGCTACAATAGTGCAAATTTTAGGAAAAAGTTCATCAGTATTGAAAAAAAAGATGGAATCATGACGTAGAAAGAGATGACCTTTACTAGGAGGAGGGAGAAAGAAAAGAAAGAGGAAGTGGCTAGAGCAAAGGAGGACAAAAGGAAATTTGGCACAACAGGATAATTTTTGTTAATGCTGCACTTTTATTTAAATAAAAGGTAGACAAAATACTTTTAGACTGGGAAAATTTTTAGATTGGAGAAAGATAAGAGTGGAATAAATATTTTTTAAACATTCTGAGAACAGATTTAGCATGTTTCCTTAAGAGTTATTTTCCTATTTTGCTTCTATAAATATTAACTTGCTCTATGTCCAGTTTTTGCTAGACAAAAATAGAGAAATCAGAGATTGGGTTCCTTATTTCAAAGAATATTCAATAAAGGTTGGTGCAGTGCCACACTGGCAATCCTAGCTACTCCAGTCTTAGGTAAGAGTGAGGCAGAATACTTGGGCGTGACAAACTGTTTGGGAAAGGTAGGCATGACCTGTTAATTACAAAGTTCCAGGACACGTGCAGAACAGCTCCCACAGCCCTTCCTTTGACCCAACCAGAGTACTAAGCAGTTTTTTTTTGTTGTTGTTGTTTTGGTGGGTACCAGGGATCAAACTCGGGTCCTTGTGCTTACAAGGCAGGTGGTAGCACCACTGAGCTAAATCCCCAGCCCCCAAACAGGTTTTTGATAGAACCACCTAGACCGGACCTTAGCCTGCAGAGTGGGATATATGAAAGAAAGCTGCCATTTTCCTCACGGCCACTGTGCTCATCTTTTACAGTGATCCACACTGGCCCTGTAGAATGTACTTCTTTTACTACTTTTAATTGGCCACTACTTGCTTTGGAGAGCATGTTTCTTTTGCTTTCATACTTTTAATAAAGGTAAGAGCTAACTACCTTTCATGTTGTCTTGACTGATTCTTTGTGCAGGATAGAAAGAACCTAGAAACCATATCTAGAAGGAAACTCCAGCCTGGCAACAGAGGGCAACAGAGGGAATCTCAAATTTAGGCCAAACTGGGCAAATTAGTGAGACTTTGTTTCAGAATAAAAATAGAAAGAGCTTAGGATGCAGCTGGGTAGTAGAGCACTTTCCTAGAATGTTCAAGACCCTGAGTTCCATATTCAGTATTTAAAAAATGGTCAGTGTTACAGCAGTGACTGACAAATGGACCAAGATTCCAACTTTACACACTGGTTGCTGATAGAAGACAGAGGGGGAAGCTCTAAAATTACATGGGGGTGTCAAGAGATATTTATAATGTTAATCATAAGTACCCACCATCAGGCAGTCTCATAACTGTTATTTGGATTATGTTCTAGTGATCCTCCCAAGAAGTTAGGTATAAAAGTAGTTTAGTTAGTTAGCTTATGCATAGGCAGCTAGCTAGGGAAAGGGCCTGAGATAGAGTTGAGTGATTAGCCACATTAATAAGAATTAAAATAAGGACAGGCAGTGAACTAGGATTTTTGAGCCAAGAATGAGCTTCCTCTGGCAACATGGAATGGAGACCCTCCCTACTAAATTCCTGAGTTTCAAGGAATTTAAAATGTAAAATAAACATTTTTTTAAATGTTTTGTTTTTGGTTTTTTTGAAATAAGATTTCACTACGTAGTTCAGGCTGGCCTGGAACTCACTATGTAGCCTAGGCTGGCCTCAAATTTGTGGCACAATCCTGCCTCAGCCTCCTGAGTGCTGGGATTACAGGCATTCGCCATCATGGTTGGCCAGTTTTTTAAAAATCCTATTTTCCAGCCCAATTGCTCATCAAGTGGAGACTGGATAAAGAACATGAGGTTTTTCTATAAAATAGAATACTACTTCACTTTAAAGAATGAGAAACTAGAGTCATTCATAGGAAAATGGATGTATACTGAGGCCATACTCTTAAGTGAAATAAATAGAACACACTGAAAACTAAAAGTGTAAATAAGATCCAAATTGTATAACTGATAATGTGAAATAGGAAGAAAAGGGCTATAGATGTAGGGGAAGTAGGAAGGGCAGGGAAAAGGAAATAGGGAAAAGAAAAAAATATGAAAAAAGGAAAAAAATTGAAGCAAGGTCTTTGTAAAGAGGGGAGGATGGAGGGGGTGAAGGGAGGGCAGGGGTAAGGGGAAGAATGAGAACCAAGACCTGTCATGTAAAGGTACAAGATCCCAATAAATGGAACTGTACTATATACTTAAAAAGTACCAATAAACTCAATGAAAAAAAAATTGTACCATGTTAAAAAAAAAAAAAAAACTCCTAAAAGTGGGG
>NW_022900928.1:38482699-38485711 GCF_012274545.1 Fukomys damarensis | reverse complement strand
GCACTCAGGAGGCTGAGGCAGGAGAATTGCTGTGAGGTCAAGACCAGCCTGGGCTACATAGTGAGTTCCAGGTCGGTCTCAATTACATAGTGAGACCGTCTCAAAAAAAAAAAAAAAAACCAAAATCCTACTTCCTTTTAAACTCTATATGCTGAGTAACTGGGTTAGAAAGCCTGAGCTCCAATTGGTCATTTTATTTGCTTAATATATTTTAAAAATTAATTTTATTGGTATACTTTTGACATACATAATGATTGCATTCATTATAGGGATTTGCACTTGTACCTAATATATCTTGATTCTTTTTTATTTCCCCCATTCCCCACACTTCTCCTCAATCCTTCTGTGATTTTTAAATCCACAGAGCTGTCTGTGATAGGTGGCCACTAAACACTGAGCAATTCCCATGATCCAATTATCCATAAAAAGCTCTGGATAGAGTGAATTTGTGGCGATCCACTTGGAATTCTTCCTGGAAATTCAGGAGTGTTTGTTTTGTTTTTTTTTTCTCTTCACTTCCACTAACTTCTTCCTTTTGTCTGCATTTCATTCTTTGACTTTGCTTTGAAGCAAGCACAAATTTACATGGTTTGTATGGAATTAACTGTTTTATAGATAGTATTCCATTATGTTCATTTTTCAAGTATGAAAAGAAAGACTTAGAGAAGTAAAATCACTTCTCCAGAATCATACCAAAGCTGAGTGGAGTTTTCCCACAGAGAAAACCTGGGATAAGTGTTAAAAAACAAAAGCAAGTCACCCCCACCCAAAAAAAACAAACAGAAAGGAAAGTAATATGGTGAAGAGGAGAAATAGAAGATGATCTATGTAGAAACAACTGTAGGAAAAAGACTAGTTAGCAGGTGAGACTGGATTGCAACAGAAGAAAACATAAGCTATCCAAAGTTATGGGAGAATTTAATGCAGGTTGGGGAGAAGAAAGAGTTGAACTAGACTGGCAGGCACTGGTCAGATCTCAATGGGCTGGCTATGTCCTGCAAAAGAATTTGGACCTTGGGCCAGGGATGTAGCTCAGCAGTGCCACGCCTGCTTGGCAAGCACAAGGTCCTGAGTTCATTCCCTGGAGCAAAAAAGAAAAAGAGTGAGTCATGTCTAGCCTATTTTATAGGGCTGAGGATCTAGCTCAGTGGCGCTGTGCCTACCTCACAAATACAAGGTCCTGAATTCGATCGCCGGTACTGAAACAACAACAAAAAGAATTTGGACTTTATCCTGAAATTCCTGAAGAATAAAAGAAAGATAGCAGCCAGGCATGATGGCACATGACTGTTAACCCAGCACTCAGGTCCCTGAGGCAGGGGGATCACTGCAAATTCGAGGCCAGCCTTGGCTACATAGTGAATTCAAGGTCAGACTGAACTGCATAGTGAGACCCTGTCTCAAAAAACAAAGATAACAAAAACAACTATAATATAGTGATGGGCTGATAATTCCTCCAAAGATGTTCATTTCCTAATGTTATCAGGTAGCTTGTTTCTAAAAAGTGGGTCACCAACTAAACTTTACTGTGTTCTGGATTGATCACCTTTCCTTTTGGAGTTGGATTCCAGGTTTTTGCCTCAAATAAAGAATAGAATGAAATAAGCAAAAAGTAGTGGCAAAGTTTACTCAAGAAAATAAAAATGAAGAGTAGGAGAGAAGAAGGCAAGAGCAAAAATTATGTGCTGTGCCTGGAAAACAGCGTGAGTTATCATAGGAAGTTGTGATTGCATCTGCTCTTCATGGCTGCCTTTCTTTTATACTGTCCAAATCTCAAATAAACTTGGAAGAACTTCTACATGAGGGTCCTCAGAAGTGGATCCCAGCCTCAGGCTGATGTCAGGTCTAGGTCATCCTGTTGGAAACCCGCTCTAGTTCTCCAAAAACCCAAGTGCAGGGCTTTGGGAACTGTTCTATGTATGCCTCTGGGATCTTGTAGTTACAGGTCATGTCTTACTTCCCCTGCCAGTTTTTGCCATGCTCTTATCTTCTATCTCACTACTTCCTGGAACTTGTGAATATGCCACCTTACATGGCAAAAGCACCTTGGCACTTATGATCAAGTAAAGATCCTGAGATGAAAAGGTATCCTGGATTATCTAGATGAGCTAAGTGAAAATTCAAGGCTCTTTCTAAGAGGAAGGCAAGACAGTCATAAGAAGGAAATGTGCCAAGGGAAGGGAAGGAGGGAGGGCAAGAAGAAGGGAGCCAGAAACGGGGGAGAGAGAGAGACGGCGGGGGGAACTAAAGCATACTGTGTTGCTGATTTTGAAGAAACAGGAAGAGGTCATAAGCCAAGGAATGTAGCCAACTTCTAGAAACCAGAAAAGTCAACAAAATGGATTCTTCCCTAGAATATCCGGAAGGAGCACAGGCCTGCTGCATCGTGATGATAACACTCCATTTGGACTTCTGAGCTCTAGAATTGCAAGATAATAAATTTGGGTGAAGCTACCAAGCTTGTAGGAATAGCAGAAATAGGAAGCTAATACAGTTATATCTATAATTTAATGAGCAACTATTCTCATGTATCTTCTAGATCTAAACTTTTACCCTACACCCAGTGTCATGGGTGTTTAAGCTATGCAGCCACACAAGATATGCTTAGGAAGACCCTATACTTGTTTTAATGCCCTGCTGTTGCTGTACTGAAATTATTAATAATTATTTAACAAGGAACCATTCTACATTTTCATTTTGCACTGGTCTCTACAAATTATGTAGCCAGACCTGAATCCTAACATCAATCCTGAAAAAGAAAGGTTATACTTACATTACAAATGAATAAAACAGAAATTGCAGAAAAGGAATAGTAATAAATACCTTGAGTCATGCTACTTATCAGTCATGGGCTCTAGGACAATCTTATTAATTCCCTATGAGCCTCAGTTTCTTCTTTTGCATAGTAATTATAAAATCCTGACTAAAACTATTATGAGAAACAGAAATAATATTTATATAGTGCTATAGTGTTAGTAGAAATACAACATGAGATTGAAAAATATATATATA
>NW_022900928.1:38443800-38482590 GCF_012274545.1 Fukomys damarensis | reverse complement strand
TATATATATATATATATATAAAATATAGTATATGTTTAAATCTGTTAAAATGTATCACAGTAAAAGACATACTACCATTAATACCCCTCAAAATACCCTTGCCTTATACACACTTATCCCGTATTTCTTGCCACTTTCTGAAGCAGTTCTGGAAATCCTTGTTTTGCGAGTGTCTTTAATTCTACTGTCATGGTTGCCTTGATGTCCTGAATAGGTTCAAAATGTTTTATCTCTCACGGTCATTTTGGCTTTGGGAATGAGCCAGAGGGCACACTGCACACAGTACCAGATTTGATGACTAAAGTAAATGAAAATACACAGCAATGTTTTAATGAGTCTGCATTTCTTTTGGATGGCACTCAGCAGCCATATTGCTTATATTTTTTTATCGTGCTTTTTAAGGATCAAGAGTGGATTTCCAGAACTGCTTCAGAAAGTGGCAGGAATTATAGGATGTATGTTTGAAGTGAAGGGAACTATTTGGAGGGAGATTAATGTTAATATGTCTTTTAGTGTAATCATTTTTTAAAAAATTTAATCATTATCTATATATTTTGATCACTCCTTATATAATGCTCCATGTAACTGAGGCTGCCCCCCGCATAACCACACACACAAATCATCTCATGGGAACCAAACTGCCCTTAATTCATGAGAATTTCTCCAGAGCTATGGAAACCAAGACTGAGACAGTGATTGACTAGACCTCAGTTCATGACAGCACCCCATAAAACTGGCCTCTGTTCTGTTAATGGGTCAGTCTGATCCTCTTTATCAGAGTGTGCCCTCTTCTGCTGTTAAAGTGGAGTCCTTTTCTTTTTTTCTCTTACTCTCCTTTGTTAGGGGCCAGCTTGATCTTTGTTACTCTTCAAGTTAAGTCCTTTACCATTTTCCCCTACTGTCCAATTGAAGCTTTTTCCTGCAAGTTTGTGCTTTAGTTTTAATTTCCATTATCACTAAAATAAGGACCCATGCTAGCTGGTGACAGCTTGATGGGAAAACACTGGACTTGAGGTGCCTAGAGGAATTCAAATGGAGATGTAGAGTAGAAAGTTAGAGGTGTATAGCTGAATTTAAGGACAATATCCTAGGCTAGAAATAAATACTTGGAAGCTTCCAGCATTTGTCATCATTACTTCCATGGGAATGAATGGGATTACCCAGAATGAAGTCCTGGAAAATACCAATATGTAAGGGGCAAGGCAAGGAAAAGAAACTCTCAATGAAGATTAAGAAGGAGGTTAAGAACCAGAGAAAGTACTAAATGAAGGAAGAGTTGCCTCTTCATTCTGTGACTGAGGCTGCAAACCACTCCAACAAATCAACTAGGCCTGTGTTCCACAAACCCAAGAGATTCCTTACTGTTGCGTAGCCTACCCTTTACTTTGACCCTTGGATTCGCCCATACTGCCAAGCTTCTTTGGATCAATGACTCAGATGGCCTCACTACCTGATGGCCATTAAAAATATTATGAGTTTACCAACAGTGAAAGAAACACAGCCAAAATAGCCTAAGGTTCCATTATATACCTATATTAGTATGTATGAATAAAACGACTTCTGTTGGCAGTAGCTATGGAGAGGGAGGCAGGCACCAACTTTGCTGGTAGCATTTTATATACAGTCACACTTTCTGCAGAGTAACCATAGAAGCAGTGGAAGAGCTGTATATGCCCTTTGTTCCACTTTGGAACAAGCCTCACGGAAATGAGCTAAAGGAAAAAAGTGGCACAGATTCTAGTCCCTCTATTTATAATAGCACAAAAATGGAAACAATCCAAATCCTCAGCTTTAAAGTAATACTTAAACAATGGCACCTAACTGATTTGGAATGCTTTGTAACAATTAAAAATAACAAACATGTGGACATAGAAATGCATCTATGAAAAACTGTTAATTGAATAAAGCAAAGGACACCAAGAGCTGGCAAGGGTGTGGAAAAACTGGAATCCATAGGTATCTGTTGGTGAGGAGGAAAAATGGTGCAGCTATGTTAGAAAACAATCTGGTACTTCCTCAAAAAGTTAAATGTAGAGTTGTTGTTTGGCCCAGCAATGTCACTCCTGTTAGGTATACACTCAAAATACATAAAACCTATTCCACACAGAATTAAAATATAAATTCATAGCATTACTCACAATAATCAAAAGGTAGAAATAGTGAAATGTCCATTGTCTGACAAACAGACAGACAAAAGGTAGTAATAGCCACATGAGAAATTTTTGTGGTTTTTTTGGTCCTTTTCTTTCTGTTTTTTTTTTTTTTTTTTTTTTTAAAGGGTCGGGTCTTACTATGTAGCTCAATCTGGCCTTGAAGTCACTATGATCCTTCTGCCTCAGCCTCTCGAGTGTTGGGATTACAGTCATACACTACCACCCAGAAACATGAGGGAATATTATTTGGCCATACTCTTGCATGTTTCAAAATGGACAAGTCTTATAAACATGCAAGTAAGAGAGCAGTCACATGAAAACCTATGATATCATTTATATGAAATGTTCAGAATGGGCAAATATATAGGAACAGAAGTAGATTAGTGATTGTTTATAGCTTGAGGGAGGGCAGGTGGGAAGATTAGAGGGTGAGAGCTAAAAATACCTGATTTGTGGATTACATCCCAATGAAATTATTATAATTTTAAAAATAATTGCACTGCATACTTATGATTAGTAAATTTTAAGAAATATAAATATAAATATATATATTATATACATATCACTTAAATAAAGCTGTTTTTTTGTTTGTTTGTTTTTTGGTACCTGGGATCAAACTCCGGTCCTCGGGCTTGCGAGGCAGGCTCCAGAACCTGTGAGCTAAATCCCCAGCCCAAGGCTGTTTTTTTTTAAAGCACAAACTGGTTGCTGCTTTGAATGTACTTGTATTTTTGTAAAATAACAAAAGGCTTGAAGGAAATGTGAGTAAGTTGAAGTATAACAGCAAGACACCAGATCTGGAGGCCAACAGCCTGGTTCTGTTCTTCATCTTGCTATTTAACCATATGATCTTGCCTGAGACTTAGTTCTTTCCTTTGTAAAACAGGGAGATTAGTTTCCATCTCATATGGTAATAGTAAATTTAGAAATATAAATATAAATATAAATATTATATACATATCACTTAAATAAAGCTGTTTTTTTGTTTGTTTGTTTTTTGGTACCTGGGATCAAACTCCGGTCCTCGGGCTTGCGAGGCAGGCTCCAGAACCTGTGAGCTAAATCCCCAGCCCAAGGCTGTTTTTTTTTAAAGCACAAACTGGTTGCTGCTTTGAATGTACTTGTATTTTTGTAAAATAACAAAAGGCTTGAAGGAAATGTGAGTAAGTTGAAGTATAACAGCAAGACACCAGATCTGGAGGCCAACAGCCTGGTTCTGTTCTTCATCTTGCTATTTAACCATATGATCTTGCCTGAGACTTAGTTCTTTCCTTTGTAAAACAGGGAGATTAGTTTCCATCTCATATGGTAATTTTGAAGCTTAAATGTTTAGTGGGTTCATTTTCTTGCCCTTTGGGATAGCTTATGCATGAGGTTAAAACGATGCAGCAATAAAAAGTGTGATAATGCATGTGAAAGGAATTTGAAAGCGAAAAATTTCTTAGGATAAGATAATATGGATCTCACTTATATACTTACAGCTCAGAAAACAGTACCAGCATAGCTTCAGCCTCAAAAAGAAAGGACCCTCCCTTTGCCTAAGAGTCTTGAAAAACTGGCTTTATAATGGATTGTATGGAAAATTAAGAAAAATTTTCCACATTCTGAAAATATACACTGGTTCTAAAGGTAATTTGGAGGTGACACAAAGGAGCTAAAGTGTGTAGTGTCAAATTACTATCACAACGCTTTCTGCTGCTCTGGCCTCCTTAGTCCTGATTCTGCCCCCAGGTGGGATGTTGAGCCCTGGCAAACACCAGAACTAAGCCACTCCATAGGAAGTGATTTTCTCTATGTGCAGACAGGAGAGGCATTCATGCTTTCCCAGAAATACTATTTGAAGGAAGAAGCCCTCTGAATTTTTACAAAACAATCTCCTCTCCTCACTTCTGATCAGAATCTAGATCCTAGACACCTATCAGAATGCCTGGCATGTGGTTTAAGTACTCAATATAGAGTTGTAGAATGAACGAATGATCAGAATTTATCTACAACCCTAATGCCAGAATAGAATAGTTTATTAATGAGAAGAGACTACAGGACTATACACCAGGAATCTCAGCAAGCTCTAAACTCGTGCATTACACAATGTAGTGTCTATTACAAGTCCCATAGTATTTTTGTATCTGGACCTGCTCCTTTTATTAAATCTCTTCAGCCTATAGCAAATTTCCCCAAAATATCATGATTATTATTCTGAAAAGACACAGTGTTACTCCACCAGTGTTATTTAACCTGTTATGTTGCACATATTTTCAAATATTGTAGAGAAAAATATGTGAAAACCACTACTTAATGAACGTGCTGTCCTCCATTCTTTCAAATCTTGACTCAGTCTTGATAGAGAAGGGAGCCTGAGGAGGTTCTGTCAGGGAAAGCATTTCTACCTCAGAGACAAACCTCCCTGAGGCCAGGAGGTCTGCTTTTAAAATCATTCTTGTGGGATTAGGGAGCCTCCCTCAACTCCAGGAACTAGGGAGGTAGGAAAATTAAGAGCCTCAGAGCTCAAGATCAACTTCTTATCTACTTCCTCTGAACCCAATATTCTCATATTTTGGCAACCTCTGGGTCCCTTCACTCCTGGAAGACACTTCCTTCTTGAAATTTCCCAGCCACTGTGTGAAACCCTGTAAGTCAAAGGGGATGAACATAAAGGCATTCTCTTCATCACCAGAGTTGCAAAGAACTACTACAAACCAATAGCAATGAGCCAGGGGTGGTGGTGCACGCTTGTAATCCCAGCATTTGGGAGGCTGAGGCAGGAGGATTGTTGTGAATTCAAGGTCAGCCTGGGCTACATAGCAAGACAGGTCTCTCTCTCTCTCTCTCTTTTTTTTTTTTTGGAACCAGGGATTGAATTTGGGTCCTTGTGCTTGTGAGTCAGGAGGCAGAACTGCTGAACTAAATCCCCAACCCTTCAAGACAGGTCTCAAAAGAAGAAAAACAAACAAAAAACAATGATACTACCTGCTGCTGAGCATTGACACTGGTAAACCTTAACTCACTTAGTCCTCAAAATGGTTGGTATTTTTTATTCTTGTTTTATTACTAAGGAAATTGAGGCTCAGAGAGATCTTATAGTCAGCGGGTTAGCTATGATTTAAATCAAGGAAGGTCTAAGCATTTACCTACATCTAAAATAGCTAAAAATAGCAGAAGCAGCAGTAAACTTTTACCAATACCATTCTATACTAGTGATTTGGAGGATAACAAGGGAAGAAAAACCTAGTTTTAACAATACCATAATTTCTCTGAGCCTTTAACAATGCTAATTTTAGGCCTTAATTGTAGTAGCATATGTGTTGTGGTTGGTGGTTACAGGAAAGGACTGAGCAGGAAATACCAAGGCCTAGATTCTGGCTAATGAGTAATATTAACAAATACCTTGAGTAGCTCTGCTTCTAATACTTTCCTTTCTTCTGTTCTTCCAAAGAGATCCACCTTTCCTGTGAAAGCTTTCCTGACAACCTACCCGATCCCTGGCTATGCTCCCACTTTGTTGTATCTCAGTTACATATTTAGTTTTAGTATTATAGCCTCCAACTGGCCAAAGCACCTCAAGAGTAGCACTTGTGAATTAGTCATTTTTGAACAATACCTTGAACACTTCTGGCCGTATAAAGTCAGTGTTGCTACTCAGTAAATCCGGATCATTTCCTAGACTTAATTCTCTAATTTTTAATCAGTATCCCACTTTCATTATATCCTGATTTGGATGAGACTTAAATTATTATTGGCTGCCTCGTCTCTGAGGCCCCTTCCTGTGTCTGGGGAAACTGCCATTTCTTCAGACATAGTAGGAGACCGAGTTTGTCTTGCCCTTATGGAAGCTGGAAAAGCAGCCAGGAAAAGCTACGCTCTTGCTTCCCTGGCAGCTGGAGTACAAACATATGACCTAATCTTAGCTTGGCTGATATTCCTGCCCAAGCCTTTGACTTTGAAGTAAATTTCCCAAGAAACGGGAACAGTTTAGAATTTGTTCTGGTAGTGACACTGGTGTCCACTGCCCACTGAGAATGGCAGGAGTATTTTTATCAGGTTGTTTCTGTGGAATAGTCTTACTTGTGACTGTCTTTTGGTTCCTGTCCCTTTTCCAAGCTTGATTCCCTTGCTTTCCTATCATTTCTGAAATCTCCTGATATTCCTCTGAGACATTCCTATTCTGATTGAAGTAGAAGTAGGCAGAACTAACTGCTGTTACTTGCAACCGGGGGCTTTGACTTATACATTTGGTGACTATACACTTCTTGGTCCTGGATCCTGGGAAGCCAAACACCAACAAGTAACTATTTCTTGATCCAAATCCAAAGAGACACAGTGCTACTCCCAGGCTGCTGTACATTTAACTTTTCACATTCACAGTTTCATTTCATTCTCACAACCATTCTACCTATAGCTGGTGGGGCAGGTGCTAAAACAATATTTTAATATGAGACAAGTGAACCTCAAAGTCTAAATGACTTCCCTGAGTTCCCCAAACTAGTGACAGAACCCTCTGTATCCACTGATTTCTAGCCAAAGGCTGGAACAAGCAATGAATAACTTGTGGTAACTTTGAAAAATTCATCCACAAATATCCATTAAACATCCACTGTGTGCCAGTCATTGGTTAAGACAACAGGTACTTCTATTCTCTGATTGACTGATTGATTGATTGATTGACTTTGGGGGGGGGCCAGGATTGAACTCGGGTCCTTGTGCTTGCAAGGTAGGCCACCGAACCTCTGAGGTAAATCCCTGATCCTGATTTATTTTTTTTAAAAGTCCTGTAAATATCAGTAGGAATATGTTTTATACTAATACTGTACATTTGAGAAGCAATATAATAATATTGCTGTTAAAACATGAGTCAAATGCTTGGGACCAAACCCTGATTCCCCTGATGGCTACTTGCACAAGACACAGGTTGTCAGTGCCCTTCCCTCCACAGCTTGAGGGCTGCTTACTGAGATCTCCTTGAGCCGCTGCCTGAGGAGCTTGACCCCTAGCCAAGGGAAACTGGAAATGCCAGCACTGATGTCCTGACAGCAGTCCTTAAACACTGATTAATGGAGATTTGGAGAGAAACACTCCACCTTCTTACCTCTTGGTGGTAATAATTTTGAGACATATTCCGGGCTGTCTCCAACGGGACTGAGCTCCAGTTACTGTCAGTGGTGATCTGCTTGGTAGCACACACTTAATTGGCCCCTTCTCTTCTCCACTTCATATTTCTACTTTCTAACTGGGGTTTCCTAGGATCATCCTGTAAGCTACCTACTTACACTTGAGAACTTTTCTCGGATCTGCTCCTGAGGAAACCCAAACAAGACACCCAGTGACCTTGAGAAAATTGCCCAAATAATATCCTGTCAATGATGAGAATATTACCTGTCTCCAGAGACAAATTCATGAAACATCTTAGTCTGATTCCCAGCACATAATCAGCATAGCCTTAGCCATTGCTGTGCATGCAACGCTGTTGGTTTTCTAAGTGCTGACCCACACACTGTTTCACTTCTTGCTTTTCAATCAGAAGCTTCATCGCCAGTCACCCCACCAGACTTCCTGCTTCCTTCCACACCAGATTCTATTCTTTTCTTCGGCCCTGCTCTCCCATTGCCATATTGTCAAAATTGTCAGAACCTTTCTCCTTCACACTTTTGTGGTCCAGCATGTAGTACCCTCCTTGCCCTGTTATACTTCTTTCTTCTCTTGCCTACTTAGCCCCTGCTTATGTTTACCCCTTCTACAGTCTCTTCTGCTGCTCTTCTGTCCAACACACACACACACACACACACACACACACACACACACACGCCCAGCATACAAAGAGCACATCTAACCAGATGTGCTGCCCTCTTTCACTGTGTATCACCCAGAACTTCAAATATTTGCTTTATTAGCTGCCTCCTTCACTTAACTGTAATTATGTGTCTATAGCAAAGACTGTTTCTTTTATATTTCTAGTCCATGCCTTAATGCCCAATTCAAAAAATACAAAATTATTTTTGTTTCATTTTTTGAGACAGCTATGTAGTTCAAGATGGCCTTGAATTCACTATGTAGTCCAAATGCACAGAGATCCTCCTACGTCAGCCTCCCAAGTGCTGGGATTATGGGTATGCGCCACCACACCTGGCTATAAAATTATTATTAAATGTAAATAAACTTGTCAAACACATTTGAGGCAGAGATATCTTTTTTCCAATTGAAGAAAAGAGGGCTAAAGCTTATCTGACTCCATTCAAGTTCATACAATTAGTACATGGTAGAACAGGTACTCAAAACTGATCACCTGGGTTCAAGGTTGAACATTTCTTCCACAGTATCACAGCTATGAAGATTTTGTGCTAAAGATAGCCATTATATCCTTCCCATTTTCATATCCTCCTCTTAGAAAATAAATTCCATCTGCAGTTTTGGGAGAAAGCGAATTTACCTTCAAAACGACCCTGTCCTCTGCCGCGGTTGTTTGGATCAGTAGCGGATATCTGACCAAAGAAGCCAGGCCAGGCCATCTCACACGAGAATCCACACAAACAGGATTAGCAGATCACAAGCCCTGGTACTGCAAGGTGACAGAGAGTAAGGGCAACTGAGACTGACATTTTGGGGCTTCTGTTTTGGGTCATTTGATCTAAGAGGCAAGAAGAGTGGATATACTGTGAGATGCACAGACAGTGATGAAGGGGGAGAGGAAGAGGAAAAGAGAAGAGGAGGGGGAGAGTGTGGAGAAAGGAAGGAGAGAGGAGAGAGAGAGAGAGAGAGAGAGAGAGAGAGAGAGAGAGAGAGAATTAACAATTTCCATTTCCATTTCCATTTTGGTCTTTCTTGAGTTCTGACAATTGGGTTCTATGACACACTCCTAATTCTTTACAAAATTCCTTTGAACTCAGTTGAGTTTCTCCATTTTACAAGTAGATGGGGTTGTGATACTCATTCACTGACATCTTCCTAAGAGTGGTTTCCATGTTCACAATTCAAAAATGTGCTATTTCCTCTCCGAATCCACCTGCAATTAAGGTAATTGCCAAGAGGTGTTGCAAGTTTGCTTCTCTGAAAGCAGACCCTGACCTAGCTGGGATAGCACCCAAGGGGTCAGTACGTATGAAGGAAGAGGCAGAGCTTCCATTACAGCAAGGGCTGTGGAGCACATTACCCTCCAGTGTCCCAAGTCTGAATCTTTCTACCTGTGCCTCACTCAGCCATTGGACATGGTGGATGCTATGCCTAATTTTGGGTGAAGTGGTTCCCTACAGCTGAGGCAGACACTGCAGGTGCTGACAGTTGAAGGCTGCCTACTGACTACACTCTCTGTGACTGGTCAGCAAGAGCTACCTAGGAAGAAAATGTGGTTCATCTCTTTGTATACCAAGTGATGGGCATGCCATGATTATTGCGTGGAAAACCTTAGCTCATCACTGATGTTCAAGTGAGATCAGTTTATGATTTGCTATCTAATACTCTATTTAAAAAAATAAATAAAATCTCATATCTTTTAAATTAGCTGGGCAACACCACTACAGGTTAAAATAGAACTAAAGAGCAAATGAGCTGGGCACGGTGCACATAACTATAATCCCAGAACTCAGAAGGCTGAGGCAGGAGGGCTGCACCAAGTCTAAGACCAGCTTAGCCTACACAATGGGTTCAAGGCCAGCCTGAATTACATAATGAGATGACACCTCAACCCCTCCAAAAAAGATTAAATGAAAGATTTAATTATAACTCTTAGATTTATATAATTTTGTACCTTGCTACTTATTATTTCTTTGTCTACTTAATATAACCTTGGTTCTTCAATACATCTACATTCAATCATGAATGCAGCACACAGCTGTAACTATATACCTATTAAAGGGTAAGTCAGATCATGTCGGTTTTTTGGACCTATAAGGTGCTACATGATTTTACCATCTGTTATGTAACTGCTTTAATCTCCCCTCCTATTATCCCTCTCTTGCTATACTGACTTCTATATTCTTTCACCATGCCAGGTACACTCCTATTTTATGGCTGTATTTGTTTCCAAGAGCTACCATGGTAAGGAACCGTAAACTAGTGACTTAAAAAACAGAAATGTATTGTCTCACAGTTCTGAGGCTGAAAGTACCATGTTTAGGGCCATGGTCCATGTGGAACCTGTAGGAACAAATATGTCCATGCCTTTTCCTAGCTTCTGGTGGTGGCTGCCAGTTCTTGGCATTCCTGAGCTTGCGGCTGTACCATTTCAATCTCTCCTCTGTCATCACATGGCATTCTTCTGTGTCTCTCTGTCTCTGTGTCTTCTTCTAAAAACACCTATCATATTGCATTAGAGCCCACTCTTGTGACCTCATCCTAACTTGATAACATCTGCAAAGATGCTATTTACAAATAAAGTTGCATTTCACAGGTACCAGGCATTAGTAAGACTTTAACCTACCTTTCAGGGGAACACAATTATACCCACAATAATGGCCTTTGCAATTGTCCTCTGCCTAGAATTCTCTTTCCCCAAATGTTTGCACTGTTCATATTCTCACTTCCTTCCTGTTTTAATTCAAATGTCACTTTCTCTGTAAGTTCAAAAATGTATGAAAGATGTTGAGAAATGGAAAGAAAGTGTTCAAATGAGAAGGGGAGTGGAGGGGAGAAGGAAAGGAAGGAAGGGACAGGAAAAAGAATAGAAGGAAAAAATGTAAACAAACCTTTTGTAAACGAGGGGAAGAGGGGTTGAAGGGAGAGGAAGGGAATGTGAAAAAAAGAATCAAGATATGTCACGTACAGGTACAAATTCCCTATGATGAATGTTATCATTCTGTATATCTAAAGTGTACCAATAAAAAATAATAAAGTCTTTATAACATAAAAAACCCCAACAAATGTCACTTTCTCAGGGAGGCCTTCCTTAGCCACTTATCTGAAGTTGCAACATCCATTCCCCAGCATTTCCTAGTTACCCTCCTTGCTTTATTTTCCTCATCACTTATGATTAGCATATTATATGTTATATTTCACTTATTTATGTTTTCATTGTCTGTCTCTTTGGTTGAATATAAATGGCAAGAAGGCAGAGATTTTTGTCATTTTTTAAAAACTGCGCTACTGCATTTAGAACAGAGCCTGGCACAGAGGATATTTATTGAATGTCCATACAAATCTCCATAACCAAAGCCATTTATCAAATATGTTCTAAGCCACAGGTCTTCTATAGTTGGGCAAGGATCAGAGCATCTACAGACCTATCACAGGTTTTAACTCCCTAAACATGAAGTCCAATGTCTCAACAGGGAGGCTACGAAGGTCTGGCTGTTACAACTCTGGCCCACCAAACATGTAAAGAAAGAGCAAGACATTTTATTCCCTATATACTCTTTGATTTCTGGATTTCCTCTTCATCTGTGAAACAATAAGGAAAAAGATTGGGTCCATGGAATCTCTGTATTTGCTGAAATGTCTTTTCCAATTTAACCTTTTTGTCCACATGATGGTTTTTCCACCTTTGCTAGGATCTCTTCTCTTTCCTTTGATGTCAGTCCATCCTTATGTAAGGTCCAATAATCCAAAGGCTTTTTATTTCCAGTGGTTCTCCCAACAGCTGGCATTCATACAGCTCTGAATTCTGACATGATCCTTAGGATTGTAAACTATGTACTGCTGTGCATACTATTGTGCTATACTATTGTGTCAGCATATACTATTGTGATAGCTAACCTTATGTGTCAGCTTGCTACAGTGCTTAGCTATTTAGTCAAATATTATTCTACACGTTTTTGTGAAAGTGTTTTGGATGAGTTTGACATTTGTATCAGTGGACTCTGAGTAAAGTAGATTGCTCTGCATAATGTGGGAGGACTTCACCCAGTTAGTTGACTAGAACAAAAATATGAGCTTCCTTAAGCAAAAGATAATTCTTCCAACAGCCAGATGTCAGGAATTACAGCTACCCTGCAGACTTTGGACTTGTCAATAACCACATAAGTCAATTCTTTTAAAACACCCCCCTGGCACACTGCCCTGTTGGTTCTAGTTTTCTGGAGAATCCTGACCAGTATAAGAATTATCAGCATTTCTTTCAGAACTAATTCTTTTAAATAACAGTGAAACAGAACTTTGTGGTGTTTCTTGCCGGAGTCGACATATTTTGCCTCTTGCGAAAAGGCAAAATGCAAGTAGCATGATTTCCTTGTTCCTGGGGCTCCCAGTCACATAACTGAGAGCTTTTATGGAGGGTGAGGTTTACAAAGGATGTACAAGAGAGAGTTCCAGAGAATGAAGATCTCTGGTTTATTACTAACAGACCATGCTCAGTCTCAGAAAACACAGTGTAAAAAAATATCCACTTTCTCTAATAATCACAAAGGCAAGAAAGTAATTCACTGAATTGGAACAGAAGGGAAGAAAGACAATGCCTTTCTTAGTCTCCTGAATAGGTTCATATCAGGATCTTAATTGAAAAGTAGAACTCTTCTTTATCTGCTTTCATCATAGACTAGCTGTGTGACCTTCAGCATTATACTACCTTCTCTGAGCCTTCAATTTTTACTGATAAATTGAGACATTTGAATTAGTCTCTTTAAAAATAGGGCCCTTCACATCATAACATCTAGAAAATTGGGGGGTACACAATATTAGTGACATTGAATGAGTGAGTAGGAATATTTGTGAAATTTCTTAGATAACTTCAGCGCAAGAAAGACAGGAGATTGAGGCCTATCCTGTTTTGGGGCATAAAAGATGCTTATAATGAACTTGTAACCTTTATTATAATGCAAGCTGTTTCTTGAGTTTTGTTTTACACGTCATGAGCACTACTCACAAGTTACAAAGTTATTAAAACCAACTCTGTGCCCCTGAGTGTCTCCCCACATTGAAGAAGACAGACAATGTTGGATTCTGTTAAACACAATGGAAAATATCATCTGCCTGATCCATGACCCTTATGTTCTAAGTTCTTATAGGTTCCAAGGTTTGTGAGTGGATTTGAGAGGGAGAGGACGAGCTGGGCAGCTTCTCATTGTTCCAACTCTTTCACTCCATCAAGCCAAGGCTTTGTCTCTTTTCTATATGAAGCTGACTGAATAGCTCAGTATCAGGCTCTTCACTGACCACCTTCATGCCCCCCGGAGCCACAACTGGCAAGAAATAGCTGCTCGCTGCTCTTCAATCCTGCCCTAGATTCTCTAGTCAAGTGAGACTTTTGCCTGATTCAAGCAGAGCATTGCTCTGTATCAGCCAACTCTCTGCAAGTTAGCTGACTAATGGTTTTCTATCTTCATTATAAAACAACCTAGAAAAGTTTTGAGTTTATGGAGAATCCCTGAGTCATATCTCAGAAGAAATCTGCTTTTGGCTTTTAGATCAGAGAAACCACTTCCTCATTCTTAAGAAAGTTAAATGCGGCTCTGGACCAGTAGAGTGACAGACCTCCCTCTAATTCTTACGCAGTACTTAGGGACAGTTGGTGTCTGGTGTGTCACGTCTCTCCTCAGACCTTTGGTCATCACCTCTGTAAAGAGAGGACAGTAACAACACTGTCTGCATGTGTGCACAAACCACCACCACCACCACCACCTCCACCACAAATTTGGTCTGAAAATTTTGTGAGATCATCTAAACTACACACATGTAAGTTCTCTATTATCTGATCACCATATTGATGAGTCACCTCAGACATCAGTTTTTGACATAGTTCTTCAGTTAACCCAACATCAACAATTTCTCCTTTGCCTCTTCTTGATTCCTGGAGAAATTTTAAAGTTGGTTCCGCACATATCTCCTGGCTGTATCTACTACTACACCTTACTTAACATCTTTCTGGTTCCATTCTTCCTTCCGAGTTAGGACTGCCAGCTCTTACTCCCTCACTTTGTCAGGAGGTCTTTGTCTAGTGTATATTAGCACATTCACAGCTGCATATCTGACAGTGGCATATTTAATGTCTCATCTCGTTTCAGTCATGTGTAGAACATAAATAATAATGGACAAGAGTCATGCATTCCAGAATTAGCATTGCCACTGATTATCTAGGGGATTTCTAGTTATTTTGGTTCAAGAAATACCTATTTGGGTCAAGGGGTGAGGAAGATGATTCCCATTGTGGAAAAACTCCAAATTTTGTAAGTCACGAGGTATGTAAGTAAACATCTAATTATGAAAAATGGGCTACACAGTGGCACACACACAAAAATAACATGGATACATAGTGGCAGGAAAACCTCGTACTGCTTTGGAAGGTTGGAGGAGGTACCATCTCTCAAAGGAGATAATGTCTGAGTTAGGCCTTGAAAAGATGAGTAAGATTTTTACAAATTCAAGAAGGAGCCCAGGTTGAAGGAGGAAGAAGACAGGAAAGAAATAGAAGGATAAGGAATGGAAAGAGTTTATTGTGACCAGAGCCTAGTACACATGACATTTAACTCTCATTTAACTCTTGAACAATGCTGTGGTGGAAGTGGTGGTGGTGGTGGTGGTGCTGTGTGTGTGTATATATATATATGTGTGTGGATAAAGTGTTGTAAGACCTAGTGTGCCACTCTTAGGCATTTGGGCTTTATTCTCTGCAGCCACCCTCAACTGCAGTTTTACAAGAAAAATTAAGCCCCAATGATTTAAGATGTGCATTATACAAATAAATTTCCCTCCTGTGCACCTAGAATGCCACTATGTACCATCCTAGAGAGAACTGAGAAAACAGTTTTTCAAATAATTTCCTGTAGGGCTTGAGTCTCACATGAAAGCCCCACTGAGAATGGCTGCTAAGCAAGGCAGGCCACCCAACATTTATAGAGAGCAAGTGACATCCTCACATGCTCTGGTGATGATGACAAGAGTGCTTTAGAAAGAGGAGTCAGAGGATAATAAATGAACTACAATACTCTTGCAATAATTCGGTGAGTGATGACCAGGGCTTGAGATGGTCATCACAGAGATGGGTCAGGGATATCCCAGAGATACCTGGGAAGCTGAATGAACACGGTGCTGTAGTGCTGTCTTCCCTGGCTCCCCAGCTATGATCTGGAGTCACTCCCTTCCTCCAGCTGCAGAATGGAGGCCTCCTGAAGAGGACAAGAAGGGTATCAGCCCCAACTCCCTATCTGGGTGGGGCAAACTGCTACTGATCTGGTAAACTCTGCACACCCTGATAGCCTCAAGTTATAACTTTTCTCTTCTCTACACTCTCTCACCCTCCTGGGTATGTTGGTCCAATTTTCACAACTGACCTTCAGTCAAATTCTACTCTTCAGCCTCACATTTTTCTGCTAGGACAGAAACTCTACCCTGAGCTTCAGACTGCCTGGCTAAGTTCTTGCTTCTCTAATCCAACTCACTATTCCTCTGCCTGTGTTCCACCCCAGCCCTAGTAGTCCTGCATTACCAGCTCCAGGCCTGCTCAATCCTAGCTTCCTCCTTCTGACCTGCAGATTGTCTTTCTGAAGTCCTGCAGGGCCTCATACCTGGACAAGATATACCAAGCCTAATCTAGGGCCCATTTACTTATTCGTAACATAAAGGGGTTATGCTAGGTGACCTCTAAAGTAGCTTCCTCCAACACTAACATCCTGTGTTTCTAAGTAGGCCAACTGTAAAAGAAGTCTGCACTGGCACAGAACAATTGAGGCTGGGAGCAAGTGAGTCAGACTCAGCCAAAATGTCATGCTAACTGTGAAGCCAGGAGATTAGGCAGCAGCATGCCACTGGGCAGATAGCAGCTAGACTCCAGCCAGAGATTAGCCTACCCAGACAGCTGTGTGGACAAGATGACAGATGCCCCACCCAGTTTATTAGTCACATTCGTGCTCAAGGAATTAACAACATCATTCTGTGTCCCTCCAAAAGACAGCACTCATTTATAACCTAAAGCTATTTAGTAAGGTGATTGTAACTCTAGCTTTTAGCATGGTGAGTGCTGTTGATTTATGATTCAATGTTATTCCATTAGTATTTTGTCCCTTTTCTTGAAATTATCATCCAGTGAGTATTCATTCATGAAAGTCTAGTTTTTTTCTAGTGATTTCCTAAATTCTTTTCAGATGCTTTTTAGGGTATATGAAAGAAGGAACTCAAGTCCTTGGAGACCTATATTTGAGTCCCACAGCTACTTATTGTGTGATTCTGGAAAAGTTAATCTCTTGAGCTTTGGATTCTCCATCTGTGAAATGGGATAATAATGCCTGCTTTGCAGAATTGTAGCTCAGGTGTAATTGCCTGATACACAAAAGTCTCTCAAAAAAAGGAATTCTTGTGCATAGCAACCCTGCTATCTTCCAGCTCTTGAAATCTTTGCCCTTAGGATTGTTTCTCCTGTGCTTGCCTCACCTTTTCCTGTCTCTTTGATTTTTGCCTGCAAGCTCCCTGCCAGTCCACACAAATTCCTGCTCTAGTTCCAGTCCTCTATACAGCATGCTGAGTTGGCACTAGCGCTTCCTGAAGTTAGAAAATCTTCCTCCCTCTCCCACTCCCTGGTCAGGGCTAAGGAATCATAGGCCAAGAAAAACTTTTGGTCTGAAGATGAGATCATAGCTGAAGACTCTAAGAGCTGTATTATCTTAGCTCCAGAGTCTACTTTATTGAATATTTAACCCAAGTGCTGTGACTCAGTGCAAGGCCAGTCAGGAGACTCTAAGAGGTAGTGCTAAAGTGCTAAGAGGAACAAAGAGGATGCTTTCAAGCTGCTGAGCACAGGAATTAGCTGTGCAACACATGTTTGTCACCTAAGGCTAATATTTCCAGTTCGTCTTTCTAAGGAATTCAAGTGTGGGTACAGATATAGGATGCAAATACTCAGATGGAGAAACTGAGGCCCAGGGAAAGGAAGTGATATGCTCAAATGTGCTTAGAGAAAGAAGACCAGAACTTTTTTTTTTCTTTTATTGAGTTTATTGGTACATTTTAGGTATACAGTACAACTACATTCATTATTGGGATACTGTACCTTTACAAGACAGGTCTTGGTTCTCATTTTTTTTCCCATTGTCCCTGCCCTCCCTTCACCCCCTCCTCACCTCCGCATTTACACTTTATTTCCATTTTTCATTTTGTCATATTTTTTTCTTTTCCCTTATTACCTTTCCCCTACCCTTCCCACTTTCCCTACACCTTTAACCCTTTTCTTCCTATTTCACACAGTCATTTATCTCATAAGGATCTTATGTACTGTTACAGTTTTTCACACCAGAGAAACTATTCGGGATTTACACATGTGTGACTTATTTATTTCACTTAGGAGTATATCCTCAATATGTATCCATTTTCCTATGAATGAGTCTAATTTCTCATTCTTTATGGTTGAGTAGTATTCCATTTTATAGAAAAACCACATCTTCTTTATCCAATTTCCAACTGATGGGCAAATGGGCTGTTTCCAAGTTTTAGCTATTACAAATTGTGCTGCTATAAACATGGATTCACATATATCACTGTGGTATGATTCCTTTAATTCTTTTGGAAAGATACCCAGTAGAGTTATGGCTGGGTCAAATGGAACCTCTAGTCCCAGCTCTTTGAGGTATCTCCATATTGATTTCCATAGTGGTTGCACCAGTCTGCACTCCCACCAACAATGGAAAAGGGTTCCTTTCTCCACACAACCCCGTCAACATTGGTTATTGGTTGATCTCTTGATAGCAGCCATTCTTTGTGGGGTGAGGTGGAATCTCAGTGTTGTTTTCATCTACATCTCTCGAATGACCAGTGATGTGGAACATTTTTTCCTCTATTTACTTGCTGCTTTTACTTCTTTGTCTGAAAAATATCTGTTCATTTCAGATGCCCATTTTTGAATTGGGTCTTTACATTTGGGGGGCGCTGATTGTTTTGAGTTCTTTATATATTCTAGATAGTAGTCCTTTTTTGAGGAGGAGCTGGTAAAATTTTTGTCCCACATTGTAGGTTGTCTCTTAGTTCTGTCGATGGTTTCTTTTGCAGTGCAGAAGCTTTTTAATAAGATGAGATCCCAGTTGTTGATTCTTTCTGCTAGTTCCCGTGCTACTGAGGATTTGTTCATAAAGTCTTTTCCTATGCCAATGTCTTCAAGAGTTCTACCTAATTTATCTTCCAGCAAGTTTTGTGTTTCTGTTTTAATATTAAGATCTTTAATCCGTTTTGATTTTAATTTAATGCATGGTGAAAGATAAGGGTCTAGTTTTAATCTTTTGCAGGTTGAGATCCAGTTTTTCCAACACCATTTACTAAAGAGGCTATTTTTCCTCCAATGGGGACTGTCAGCTCCTTTGTCAAAGATGAAGTAGCTGAGTACATCTGGAGTTGTTTTTATGTCTTGCGGTCTGTTCCACGGATCCTCAGGTCTGTTTCTTTGCCAGTACCATGCTGTTTTTATCACAATGGCTTTGTAGTATAGTTTCAGATTGGGAATTTTTATACCTGCTGCCATGTGTCTGTTGCCAGGATGGCTTTTGCTCTTCTAGGTCTCTTATGTTTCCAAATGAATTTTTGGATTCTTCTTTCTAGTTCTGTGAAGTATAGTGTTGGGATTTCAATTGGTATTGCATTGAATCTGTATAGCAGTTTTGGTAGTATGGCCATTTTCACTAGGTTGATTCTTCCTACCCAGGAACAGGGGATATCTTTCCATTTTCTTATATCCTCTTCCATCTCATTTTTCAGGGTGCTATAGTTTTCAGTGTAGAGGTCTTTTGCTTCTTTTGTTAGATTGATTCCCAGGTACTTCATTTTTTGGATGCTATTGTGAAAGAAATTGTTTCCCTAGTTTCTTTCTCAGTGAGTCTGTTATTTGTGTACAAGAAGGCTATTGATTTTTGGGTGTTGACCTTGTATCCAGCTACTCTGCTAAAAGTGTCAATTAAGTCAAGAAGTCTTTTGGTAGAGTTTTTGAGTCTTCAATGTAGAGTATTGTATCATCAGCAAATAATGACAGTTTAACTTCTTCCTTTCCTATCTTTATTGCTTTAATTTCTTACTCTTGTCTAACTGCTGTGGTTAATGTTTCCAGAACTATATAGAAGAGAAGTGGTGATAGTGGGTATCCTTGTCTTGTTCCTGATTTTAACATGAAAGTTTTCAGTTTTTGGCCATTTAATATGATGTTGGCTGTTGATTTTACACAGATAGCCTTTATTAAGTTGCGATATAGACCATCTATTCCAATTTTTCACAGGGTTTTTATCATTAATGGGTGTTGAATTTTATCAAATGCTTCTCTGCATCTATTGAGAGGATCATGTGGTTTTTGTCCTTGACTTTGTTAATATAGTGTATTACATTTATTGATTTACATATATTGAACCATCCTTGCATCCCTGGAATAAATCCAACTTGGTCAGGATGAATGATCTTCTTGATGATCCTCTGTATTCTGTTTGCTAGTATCTTATTATGGATTTTTGCATCTATATTCATTAAGGAGATTGGCCTGTAGTTCTCTTTCTTAGTTACATCTTTCCCAGGTTTGGGAATCAAAGTGATACTTACTTCCAGGAATGAGTTTGGAAGTATTGCTTCCCTTTCAATTTCATTGAAAAGTCTGAAGAGTAATGGCAGTAATTCTTCTCTAAATGTCTTGTAAAATTTAGCAGTGAATCCGTCAGGACCTGGGCTTTTCTTTGATGGTAAGTTTTTAATTACATTTTTAATTTCACTTGTAATTGGGGTGTTTAAAATGTTTTTACCTTCTTCATTCAAATTTGATAATTCATAAGTATCTAGAAATCTGTCCATTTCTTCTGTGTTTTCCATTTTATTAGAGTACAGGTTCTCAAAGTAGGTATTAATGATCCTCTGGATTTCTGTGGGATCTGTTGTGACTTCGCCTTTTTCATTCCTGATTGCATGAATCTGAGCCTTTTCTTTCCTTTTTTGATAAGGTTTGCTAAGGGTTTATCTATTTTATTTATTCTTTCAAAAAATCAACTCTTCAAATCATTTATTTTTTGTATCATTTTCTTAGTTTCCATTGCATTGATTTCTGCTCTAATCTTTATAATTTCCTCTTGTTCGAGTTTTGGGTTTTTCTTGCTCTTGTTTTTCTAGGAGTATAAGATTCATTGTTAGGTTGTTTATTTGAGCTTGCTCTGTTTTCCTAATGTGGGCATTCAGTGCTATGAATTTTCCACGTAAAACTGCTTGCATTGTGTCCCATAGAGTCCTGTACGTTGTATTGGCATTTTTGTTTATTTGTAAAAACTGTCTGATTTCTTCTTTAATTTCTTCTGTGATCCATTGATTGTTCAGGAGAGTGTTGTTCAATTTCCATGTGTTTGTGAAGTTCCTATGGTTTCTTATGCTATTGATCTCCAGCTTTATTGCACTGTGATCTGATAATATACAGGGAATAACTTCAATTCTTTTGCATTTATTCAAACCTGTTCTGTGAGCTAATATGTGATCTATCTTGGAGAATGACCTATGTGCAGCTGAAAAGAATGTATATCCTGATTTTGTGGGGTGGAATACTCTATAGACATCTAATAAGTCCATGTGTTCAAAAGCTTGGTTCAGTTCTAATATTTCATTGTTGATTTTTTGCCTAGATGATCTGTCTATTTGTGATAGCGGGGTATTAGATACCCCAGTACAATTGTATTAGTGCTTATTTGGTTTTTCATGTTATTTCATATTTGTTTTATATAGTTGGGGGCATTTATATTTGGTGCGTATATGTTTATGATTGTCATTTTTTCTCTTGAATTATTCCCTTTACAAGGATGTAGTGCCCCTCTTTGTCTCTCTTAATCATTTTGGTTTGAAATTTACTTTGTCTGGGAATAAGATTGCTACCCCTGCTTTTTTCTGGGCTCCTGTTGTGTGGAAAATTGTTTTCCACCCTGTTACTTTCAGTCTATGGACTTCTTTTTGCACTATGTGTGTTTCTTCTGAACAACATATTGTTAGATTTTGCTTCTTAATCCATTCTGCCATTCTATTTCTCTTGATTGGTGAATTGAGGCTTTTGACATTGATAGTTATAACTGATATGTATTGACTTATTATTGCCATGTTATTGTCCTTTTGTTGACTCTTTTTAATTTTTTGCCCTCTCCTTTTAGTTTCTCGCCTTGGCTATTTCATTTGCTCTGTTGGGCCTCATGGTGTTGTGATCTTCATTATCTTTTTCTAGGATATTGTTTAAAATTCTTAGTAGTGCTGGTTTGGTATTCATGAAGTTTCTCAAGTGTTTTTTGTCATGGAAGTATCTTATTTCTCCATCCATTTTGAAAGAGAGTTTTGCAGGATACATTAGTCTTGGTTGTAGGTTGTTCTCTTTTAGGACTTGAAATACCTCACTCCAGGCTCTCCTTGACCTGAGGGTTTGTGTTGAAAAGTCTGCTGTGATTCTGATGGGCTTTCCTTTGCATGTGATTTGTTTCTTTTCTCTTACTGCTTGTAGTATTTTGTTCTTCTGTTGGATTTCTGGGATCTTGATTAGTATATGTCTAGGTTTAGATTTCTTTTTATTGTGGCTAGTTGGTGTCCTATATGCCTCACTTATCTGTATGTCAAATTCTTCCTCTCTGTTTTGGAAGTTTTCTGTCATTAATTCTGTCATTAATGAAGAGCTTTTTTAAGTCATTTGCATGTTCTCCTGCTACTTCATGGATTCCTATCAGTCTTATGTTGTTCTTTGCATCATCTAGCAGTTGTTGGATCAATTCCTTATGACCCCTTACTGTTTTTAAGAGACCTCTCTTTCCATGGTCACTATCTGTGATCCTGTCTTCTATATCTGAGATTCTATCTTCTCAATCTTTTATTCTATTGTGTATGCTTTCAGTAGAGTTTTTAATCTCCTGGATATCTGTGTGAATCTGTTTAATTGATTCCATTTCTTTCCTATGTTGGGTGTTCATTGTTTCCATTTCTTTCTTATTCTGGGCCTTCATGTTTTCTATTATGCTCCTGAGCTCATCTATTTTTTTGTCAGTTTCTGTTCTAGAGTCACGAATCATGACTTTCATTTTGCTCACCATCTCTATGATTATCTGGGAAATAATTTCTGTTTTGAATTTTTCTAGAGCTTGATTGTTCTGTTTTGTTACTTCCTGTGCTGTGAGTTCTGGTGTCCTGGAAGTTCACTATCAGACTTTTCATCCTCCTTTGCCCTACTGTTTGCCATTGTTGAACTGGAAGTCTGTCTTTGTGGCTTGCTTAAGTGTTTTCTCATCTTTATTTTTGCTGTTGGGTTGTCCTTCATTCAATCTCTGGGTCATTAAATCTTCCTGATATTGTTGTGTCCCAGCCTTTGATTCTCTAATGACTCATAGACATTCTCATTTTCATAAATGAGGAAACAACTCATCAAATCAATCCCTATCCTTTATCCCAATCGATACAATCAGGAACACAGTAGGATCAATCACCACCCTTTATGGCCCAGTCATGCCTCTGCGGAGTGCATCCAAGGACTGGCACAATCAGGGGATCTGAGATCGGGGGGAGGCACCCTCCTGGCTCTGGGTCAGGAGCAATGGTGCCCTCAGGAAAACGTGCAGCTCCACTGACCCATAGATTGGGCCACAGCTGGTGGAGGGAGATCTGAAGTCCAAACCAGCTGCTTTGCCGAAACTCACCCTCTTGGCACTGACCCCAGCTTTTAAAGGTTGTATTACTTCAACTATTACTACCACACTAGGACCATGCTTCTAGCTCACACTTTTGGAAGACAAACCATGTCTAAATCATAGCACTACCTTTCAGTGATCCCTCTCAGAATGGCACAGTGATTAGTTAGGCACAGAGAACCTACAGACAAAACCACTTGACCTCAAAGCCCTAACGCCCCTTAACTGTGTGATTTGGAGCAAGTTAAAACAAAAAAACAAAACAAAAGAAAAAACTTTACTTGCTTCAGTTTCTTCATCTTTAAATTAGAACAGATAGTAATATCTATCCTTACAAGGGTTTTTTAAGGTTTAAGTGAAGCAATAAATGTAAAGCAGTCAGAATAATGCTTTACTCATGGTGAATGTTTAATAGATGTTAACTATCATTAAGACTCCCTCACTGTACTTTGTTTTACAGATAATAACATCACTGTCTGATGGGCCTTTCTAGACTGTACCCTCCTTGAGGCAAGAAGATTCAAGCCTTTTCATTTTTGTAGCTCCTTTGGGCCTAGAACATAGCCCCACAAAACTAGTTATTTGGCTGATTTTAGAACACTTAGGCTCAAGATCTTCCTCCTTTTTCATTCCCAGTATTCACAAGGTGACTTTCACCATGACATAAGTAATTCTGTAACTTAAAGGAGCTTGTTATAATTAAATTCAAATTGGAAATTAGACCAAACAGTCTAACTAGTTGCATGTTGGAGCCCAGGACTGCCAACTCTTAATCCAGGGGCCCTCCTCACTCCAAGATGCTGGACTGTGTTAACTGCTTCCTGGATCTGTGTGCCAGTCTGGCTCTGGGCAGCCATGCACAATGATGACCAAGGTCACGGTGGAGCACAGTTCATTTTTCAGGGAGCCTCACCCACGATTCATGGACAAACTGGTGAACAAACCTATACTAGTGGGAAAGACTCTATGTTAGTCTTGCAGGACAAGGTTCAGCTGTAATCAAGTTTTCAGGTCAAATTCAGATCTGTTTCTGAAATATTTTCCATGGATATTTCTCACATCTTTACTGAGACATTCTTTGGTCTGCTTTCATGGATTTATGCCAAGTAGCCATTTACCCAACACTGGAATTCATTTATTTGTTTTCTATACACTGTTTGACTTTTCCCATATTTGGCCTTAGCTAAGGACTCTTCGTGTACGCCTTACATGGCTAGTTAGTCAGACTCTTTAGTATTTTTTATCTTAATACAAAAACTTTAAAGCCCAGTTCTAATAATAAACTAGGGACTAATCATTTTCTTTTTAGTGAGAATTAACTTCAATTTAGTTCTCTTCAGTGAATTTCACAGCATTAATATTGAACCATAATTCAGGTCAAGTAAAATATCAACTCCTTGGTGTGTCATTAATAGTACTTAGTTCATGAATAAGAGCCATACAAAGTAGCACAGAAATGAGCCTGGAGAAATTAGGCCAGACAAGGCTCAAAGAAATTGAAATATAAGGTGCTATCTTCTCTTTCTTTTCTGGAACAGCCTCTTGTTGTTCATGACTAACATGAGACACAGGCTGAGTAGTCATGGGTTTATTGCATTCAGAGGGGCTAAAAGTCTCAAAAGTTGGTTCACCAACTTTGTGGCTTTCATACCTCTAAAATAATATTCCTTTGGCAGGAGTTTTGTTCCAGAAACTTCTGTGCATTCCTTTACAAATTCAGTCATTTTTCAAATGTGTTTTAGCACCCCTGTGGGAAGAAATTAGGGGAGAAAAATGAATAAACAGAGATTTTAGTCTGGTGGGAAGATCAATGCAGAAAAGATGGTTTGACCAGTGTCAGTGGTAGAGCTGTGACCATGAGGCTGCCAGAGAGGTAAGAAGGTGACTCCAGAGAAGGGAATGTCACAGAAAATCATGAGGATAGAGTGTGCACAGTAGGAAAAAATGGTGACAGGATGCACCTCACTGAGAACTCCCTGAGGAGAAGGAATCAATGATGAATGCAGACACCTCTGACAGAATGAATGCCTTAAGCTGGCTAGGAGAAGGAACAAAGTAGAGTGAGCAGCCGTCTTCCTGTGTAAACTCTACCTGAAAGCTGAGCTAAGACTTGACAGGGAAGTGAGAATGAACAAAGACTGGGATCCTAGGCCACCCCTTGGAGGGGATGAAGTAGGCTCTTGGTTGTTTGAAGACCAATTTGGGGAACCAGGGTTAGAGATGGGAGTGCCCTATGAGAGGTACTAAAAATGTTGCCTATTTGGTAATTTCAGGTAAAGTATGCACTGGTTTTTGTAAGCCAGAGGAAAGCCATAAATTGCCTCTGAATTAATATTGCTTATGTAATTAAAATGGGCAAAGCACGTGTTTCACATTAGGGCAAGAAAGACTACTGAATTTGCAAGAAAGACTACTGAATTCTTCCTAATCATTCCTACAACTCCACTGTGCCCTCAAAGAGAAGATGTTCCTTCTTTTACTCAGAGTAACTCAACATATTCTTTGCCCTCCAAGGCTTGGCACCTTCTTGTGACCCTTTCTTCTCATGACTCAAATTGTTGGGGGGGTATCTTTGCTCTAAACTTCCACAGCAAGTGGCATATCCCTCTGGTTGGATTTGCACTCCACACTGTATTGTCCCTATTTGTTTTTGTATCTCCCCTTCCACTAGGACATAAGCTCTCTAAGGGCAGAAATTGCCTTTCATTTCTATATCCCCAGGAGTTAATCAAGGACTACAATATAGTAGCCATCAATACATTTGTGTGGATGGATGGGTAACTGATCCCAATCAGTAAAAGGTTGCATTCTCCTTATGAATCCAGAGCTCACTGAGTGGAAGCTTCGTAAACATGCTGAACCTATTTAAAATTGTGACAAATCATAAAAAGCAAGTGCTTCAGGCCAATTCAAACCTATTTGGAAATTTGTAGTTTTATATTCCTGTTCACATAAGTACTATAATTTTAGGTCAGGGTTTACTTATCAGCAAGGTTTCAAAAATGCAAAAGGAGATGAAATCTAATCAACAAAGTTCACACTAGGAGCCAGGATGTCTATCCTCTCTTCCTGATCACCCCCAACTCCTCGATCGTGTAACCTAGATGAGCTTCTTATCTCTGTAGACTTCCAGTCTCCCTGCCTCCAGTCTTTCCCTTTGCACCCATCCTCTGCTCAGTATCTTTCTTAAAAGTAAGCTAGTTAACTTGTTTCTTTGCTTCAAAACCCCCTACTACTCCCCATCCCCCAGCAAAGTCTCAACTCCTTTGCAGGCAAACAAGATCTTTTTTTGTTTTGTTTTAGTATCTGGGATCAAACTAGGGACCTTGTGAGGCTGGCAGCAAAACCACTGAGCTAAATGCCCAGCCCCACAAGTTCTGTTGTTTATTTCTTGAGACTTTTCCTCCTTTATCAAGTCCTTATATTCAATAAGTCCATTGTCTTATCCTCCTAAGCAAGCTACTGTGCCTCTTTGCTTTTTCTACATAGTCTCTGATATCAAAACCACTTTCTACACTTTTTCTGCCTGGTGAGCTCCTATTTGTTCATCTTTTAAGACACAGTCAACAAAGCCTTAGAGTTGCTTCCTCCTCATGGCCTTCTCCTACTCCTTCAGAGATGTGAGCACTTCCTCCACTCTGCTCCCATACCATTTTTGCTTGTTTACCTCAGATCACTCATAACCCTGGTGGAAATTATTTGCTTACTCATTCATCTCAGTTGCAAAACTTTGAGTTTCTCTAGGTCAGAGGCCATGGCTAGTTACAATCACTCAGGAGGTTCTCTAATATATGCTGGCTGAAAAACATCAAGTGAGTTATATTGCATTTTATACATGCTGTCTCTCTAATTATGACTATTATTTACCTCTGTCTCTCCATAAAACTTAATAATAAAGATCTGTTTAGCACCCATCAGGAAGCATGCATTGTTTTATTTGATATTATCATTTAGTTGTTAGCTCGGTAAAGCAGTCATTACTATTACTGTTACTTTACAGATGTGAAACTGAAGCCCAAAGAAGGTTAAGTATCTTTCCCAAGTCACAATTGGTAGGTGGTAAAGCTGGTTTTGAACAGAAACCTCTTGAACTTCAAAGCCCAGGGCCTTTCCATAATACCATCTGCTTTTCCAAATGCCTGCACCTAGTAGGTTCTCATTTGATTGTTTAATTTCTCTGAATTGCAATGCAGAGGACTGTGAATGTCAGGCTCACCCTAACTTGCATCTGGGGCCTGGCCATGACTACAAGTCATGTATGAAGTCCTGTTCAGCTACATCGAAATGCTGGCACACATAGAGACAAAGTCCAGATCCTCCTCTGGCAAGAAACTGTGTCTCCTAGCACACAGAATCAGCACTTCATTTCCTGGGATTGGATGAAGCCCTTAGCACAGTTTATGGGTTTGTCTTGACGTCCAGCCCAGAAACTGTCTTCTTCTTGGCTCCCTGAAAAGTAAGAAATCATTGGCTTCTGAGATGTTTTTCTGGTTGCTGAGCCCTCAAGGTAAAAGTTCTCTTGGATGGGTGTGAACAAGCCAAGTTTACCCAACTTACGGGGTATCAGCAGCCCTGAGCCACATTCCTTTTAGGGCTTACAAAGCATGCCCACTTCTCTATGTCAGGGGCACAATGCCTGTTGCCTAAGGGCAGAGGTCTTTGGCTCCACTGAGCATAGGACATAAAGCAGAGATCCTGCTGCAGTTCCCTTCAGGCTAGAGACTATACAGAACCCTAAGAAGTTTCCTTTTCTCCCTCTGCTTCCACAGCTCCTGCAAAGCCTTCAGCGGACATGGACAGGAGAGGCTCCCTAAAGGTGTTTGTTCTTGTCCTGAAATATGAGCCATAGGCGTATAGGAGAGTTAAAAGGAAAAAGAATACGTGCTTGTAATACCTGTTATATGCCAGATGTTTGAAAATATACTTTCTCATTTAATCATCACTGTAATTACTTTCCTGTTTTAAAGATTTGTAAACTGAAGCTGACTCTAATAAAACAGCCCATTGTACAGTAATGCGTGTCATAAAAACAAAAACAAAAACAAAACAGATACTGAAAAACCTTTGACCTTACTTCTGACAATCAGCTACTGGAACTCAGCGTGATGGAAAGGTGGAATATTCAGGTAGAATCTCTGCCTCAGACAGGCCTGAGCATTATCTCAGGCTGTTCTGCTTTGTTCTGTGAGACCCTGCTGGAAGTGGGAATTGTAACTGGAGCCCAAACCTAGCTGTCCAGCACTAAGGAAAGGTAGCAGTTTGAGATTTATGCAAAGAGCCTTGAACTAGGAATTTGAATACATTTGCTTGAGTCCCAACTCTTTTGTTACTAAGACTTGAGAGCTTGCCTTGGTTTTCTCATCTGTAATGCAGACTAAAAATTGTTAATTTCTTATTTTAGGATTCTAATAAGCATTAAACAAGATTTTTCAGATGTTTTTCTGGTGTGAGGAAGCCTGCAGAGACCTGGCCTACTCCTAAATGAATCATCTCTTGACTGAAGCTTAAGGTACCTATTCACAGATTTTCACCATTTCTGTTGGCCATTGTACTAGTAAAAGACAGTTTTTTAAATTCAAATTTTTCTGCTATTAAATGGAAATCACATCGTAGATAAAGCAGAACAAGTTTAGAGCTATTCGGGAACAGAAATTAGTTTGTTGGTGGGTCTCCTGGGTGCCTGCACCCTGGTAAGGTCAGGCTCACTGGCTCTGATGTGTCCCTTCAAGTCCATAGCCCACTCAGAGATGGTGACCAATAATCACTATCTGCCCGCATTTTTAGCACACCTCATGTTGTACAGCAATCGTGTTTACTTCTCTGACTCCCTTCTAGACTGCCCTGAGTGGGCAGAGAAGGTATCTGTCTGGTACACAGCTCTGTGTTTAGTATACAGCATGGTGTCTGGCACCCTGCTTAGCTGTTTGATGAAAGTATTCATGGAAAAGAGAACACTGAAAATGTTATTAGCATCAATAAAAGGAAACATCACATGTATGAAGTTATACCAGATGTTTCCTGAGTGTTAGGCCCTATGCTACATGCTTTACGTATTTTATCCAGTTTAGTGCTCATAATAATCTTGTGGTAGACAAAAATATCTTTATCCAACAGAGGAGGATACTAAGATCACACAGCAAGAAAATGGCAGAGCCTGGATTTGATTCTAGGTCTTCTGACTCAAGAGTCAGTACAACTCATCATATTAGTTGGTAGATCTTCATGAACACACAAAAAATAAAATTAAAAATTGCAGGGATGAAGAACTTTTTGTGATTGATAAGTGAAAAGTAAATAAAAATAACTCAACAGTTAAACACCACATTTTTCCTAAAGAGCCATTCATGTGCACACACACAATCACATACACGTGCACGACTTAATTTTTCTGTGAAAGCCCACTTTAATTCTCAGGGAGCCTTCCTTGACTGAGAATGACACCTTCTCCTTCAGACTCTTTCCTTCATTATGAGGGTAGAGTTTCAGAGAACACTTATCATAAGTAGTCTTAAGTTGCAGTTTATCCTTTTATAACTTAGGTCTATGATTTTTCTTTCTACACAATGAGAGATCTGAACTACTTCTCAAAGGTTCTTTCTGTATTGCATGTTGTATTTTTTTTGTTTTGTTTTTGGTTTTGTTTTTTTTTGAGACAGGGTCTCACTATGTAGTTGAGACTGACCTGGAACTCACTATGCAGCCCAGGCTGTACTCGAACTCACAGCGAGCCTCCTGCCTCAGCCTCCCAAGTGCTGGGATTACAGGTGTGCCCCACCACGCCCGGCTTGTATTGCATGTTGTATTTGTTTTGTTTTGTTTTTGGCTTTGTTTTTTTTTGAGACAGGGTCTCACTATGTAGTGGAGACTGACCTGGAACTCACTATGCAGCCCAGGCTGTACTCGAACTCACAGCGAGCCTCCTGCCTCAGCCTCCCAAGTGCTGGGATTACAGGTGTGCCCCACCACGCCCGGCTTGTATTGCATGTTGTATTTGTTTTGTTTTGTTTTTGGCTTTGTTTTTTTTTGAGACAGGGTCTCACTATGTAGTGGAGACTGACCTGGAACTCACTATGCAGCCCAGGCTGTACTCGAACTCACAGCGAGCCTCCTGCCTCAGCCTCCCAAGTGCTGGGATTACAGGTGTGCCCCACCACGCCCGGCTTGTATTGCATGTTGTATTTGTTTTGTTTTGTTTTTGGTTTTGTTTTTTTTTGAGACAGGGTCTCACTATGTAGTTGAGACTGACCTGGAACTCACTATGCAGCCCAGGCTGTTCTCGAACTCACAGCGATCCTCCTGCCTCAGCCCCCCGAGTGCTGGGATTACAGGTGTGCCCCACCACGCCCGGCTTGTATTGCATGTTGTAGCAGATATTTTCTGACTCCCCACTCGCACCATCACTTCCCTGCAGAAAGAGCACTTTGCCTGGGGCAGGCCCTCCTCCATAGCAGAGCTTTTACCCAATTGCTTTGGAAGAGCCCATTTTCTGCTGTATCCTGCATAAAATATAAATTCCTGGGACTCCTTATGCTGTCTCAGTACCTAATACAGGATTTGGAGTATAGTAGGTTCTCTGTGTTTCTTAGATAAATACATGAGTAAGTAGATAAATGAAATAGTGGTGATAATTATATCCTTAAAGAAAACCTCTAATATTGTTGGCGTTATTAAATTGACAGTAGTAATTTTTTGTTTTGTACTTTGACTCTCCTAGTGCTTTCTGCCTGTAGACTCAGGACAGAACATTTGGAATCACAGTGGATACAGCCGCAGACATATGAGCAAATTTTGACTTAGCTTGTTTCAGACTGCTTGCTGACCCATTGCCCTTCTGCTAGGAGTTATTACCACATTATCCGCCTCGATTTCAAGATACTTTCGTAACATGAGGCAATGCCAGAGCCCACAGCTTTATTTGTACGGTTGTTAGCTTCCTCTCAGGTGTCATCACCCATTTTTGGTGGGAGGGGTCAGGGTAAGGAGGGTGTTAATCTTTCACTTTGGCAATAGCATTTCCCCTGGATCCTGTTGTCAGATGGGCGATTTCTGGAAAGCCTCCACCAGGAGCTGTTCCCGCAAATGGAGGGAGTGCCCTATACATTTCCACTAATGCTTCTGCTAGGACATTCACTCCCTTTATTTTTTCTTTATTTTTTGTCTTATCGTTGGTAAGAAATCTAGTACAGTGGTAGAGAGCATGCATTTTACAATTAGCACTAGACCTCCATCCTGCCTCTGCCTCTTTTTAGCTATTTGCTTTGGGCAAATCAATTAACTTCTGTGAGTCTTAATTTTCTCAGTTGAAAACTAGGAATCACAATATTACCTACTACACAGAGTTATTGTGAGGACTGAATACTGAAAAAGGTTTATAATATAACCACAAATGAGGTGCACTCAACAATGTTAGTTATGACATTAAATTTTTGTTTGGTGTATTCACTGCTCACACTAAGTATGATACTGGTGAGCAGCTGCAGGTGAGTATATTTTTTTTCAATGTCACAAACTGTTTATTACAAACATCTAATCACCAATTGCTAAAGCATTCAGACAACACTGGAAGGTCATAAAATCCTCAGAGAATTTTTAAACATACATCTCCCTATTTCTATAAATCTCACCCAATTGCTTTAAATTTTCACTTTAAAAATACTACCTCCTAAGATCTTCAAAAAGGCAAATAAGGATATATAATTTTATTTTTCATTAAGCAAAAGAATTAAATTTCATTTAAAAAAAACATCATACGTTTGGGAATCTTAATAGTGAACAGGCAAACAGAGAAGGGGAAAGGTTGAGACTGAGTGTTGAAATATAGTACACAAGATGGCCATGGGGGCACACAACTACTGGGGGAGGTTCCCTTGAGCCCACAAGTTCAAAGAGTCTAGGCAACAAACTGAGACTCTGTTGCAAAAACAAAATAAAACAATACAAATACTATTATGCATAGTACATATCTGATTAAAAAAATGTTACTGGCCTACATATTTACAGTACTCTTTTCATCATTATTTACAGTGTTCTTTTTCACTTACAAAAAAAAAAGTCTCCTGTGGAACCATTATTTTCCTCTCATTGCTGAGACAAAATACCAGGTGTCAAAAGTTAAAGCGGTAAGAGTTTGTAGAGGTTGCACTCTGTAATCTGCTGGCTCCACCAAGGCAGGGTTGGCAAATGGCATCACAGAGAAACAACATGGCACACAGAAGGTAGCAGAGGTAACAAGGGACCTTAACAGTGTCTTTCTGCTCCTTTTATTTTACTCAGACTTCTGGGATTAGGGTGGTGCCAAACCAATCCCTCACATGTAGTGGGTTAGTAATCACACACCTTTAAACCTAGCATCACACATTCCATACTTAGCTGCCTTTGAAAAAGGACTGCATAAGGCTTTGGGGGGACATCTAGACACAAGCCACAACAGTCCACCCTGGCTCTCCAAAGACTCATGCACATTCCTGTATGCCAAAGCTATTTAGTCCACCTCTAAAAGTTGCCAAAGTCCTAAAAGTTTCAGCATTGCTGAAAAGTCCAAGTCCCAAGTCTCCTCTGAGATTTAAGTCAAACTCTTAGCTATGAGCCCCTGTACAAATGAAAAGAAAGTTAAACGCTTCCGACATTCCATGGCCCAAGAGAGACATTTCCATTCCAAAAGGTACAAACAGGGAGATACAAGGGAATGGGACCAAAGCAAGACCAAATTCCAGCCAGGCAAATATTAAGTCCTGTAGTTCTGTGTGCAGTATCAAAGACAATCTGTGGCAAGTTGTGAACATGAAAGTGGCACTGCAGATAGTTCTGTCTCTCATGGCTACTCTCTTGGGCCAGCTCTGCACCCTCCTTGCAGCTTTCCCCAGACGATCCATGCTCCTGGCTTCTCCAAACTTCTGGGGCCTCCACTGCACCTTTGGCTTCACACTCACGGCTGTGCACACTGCCCTCTCAGGGGCACACTGCCTCGCCTCCTAAATCTTTCTTCTGAAATCTGAGTGGAAGCCTTCCTAACCCCACAATTCTTTCATTCTGCTTGCACTTAAAACCCTCACCATGTGGATAATGCCAAGGTCTCCTGCCAGCTGGAGCAGTAGCTTGTCTTACCTCTTTCTTGGTTGTAGGGGTAGAATGCCTGGATCACTGAGCACTCTAAATTCAATTCTGAGGAACACATTCTCTAGGCTGCTGCCATTTTGGAACATGGTCCTCTGGAGCTTTCTTCTCAAATCAGTCTTTCACTTTTGCAATTTTGAGTCTGCAAAGGGTGGAGTACTGCTACTTTTTTTCTGATGCCCTTAGGCCATCTTTTCTATTCTGTTCCTTTTCAGTGATGAAGATCTCCTCTGCTCTATCTTTGTGGACCACAGTTTTATTGGAGCTTGCTTTTTAGCCAAATTCAAAACATTTTGAATCATTCTATGGACTCTTTGCTCTTGATTCTCAACACACATCTGGCTAAAAGCCCCCAATGGTTGCCATGTCACCACCTCAATATTTGACAGCTTTGAAATTTCTTCTGTGAGATTAATTTGTCCACTGCCCCTAACCTGTCTCAGGCAGTCTCTGAACATGAACAAAATGAAGACAAACTTTCTGCCAAGACATAATACATATCATTTAGAGTCCAACAGCCAATGCTGTTCTTCTTTCTATCAGAAACCTCCTGAGGCTTTACTGTCTTTCTGGTCCTCTGAGCTCTGACCAGATCTTCCATACAGAATAGCATAAGGTGTTTCAGCTCTACATTTTCAGCTGGCATCTCCAAACCTTTCCTAACTCTTCCCCTTCCCACAAGCGAGTTCCAAAGGCTCTTGAGCCACATGGCCAGGAAATGTCATAGCAATGACTCCACTTCTCTGGTACCAAATTTGTGTGTTTAGTTACTTTTCTCTCATTGCTGAAACAAAATACTGGGCACCAAAGGTTAAAGGGGAAAGGGTTTATTTAGCTTACAGTTTCTAGAGACTTCCTTCCATAATTTGCTGGCTCCAAGGCAGGGCTAGCAAACAGGCATCACAGGGGAGAAACAACATGGCACACAGAAGCAAAGGTAACAAGGGCTAAGTTTTTACCATTAACATTTTTATGGAAGGAAAAAGAATTTTGGATTTAATGAACACTGAACTGAAAGCATTCTTACTTGAACTCATTAAATATTTAAAAGGACCTCAACTTACAGGTAAAACTCGGAGGGTTTAGGAACTTGCTTTATATCATACAGCCTGGGTGGGAACAGGTCTTCCCTGTTTGCAGCAAAGAAGTCAGGGGCCCACTGGAACATTTAATTGTTCCACTCGGTGATAAATCGACGCATTTACCTTGGTATTTCTATCGCAGTCATTCGTTCTCATACTTATAAACAACTGTTGCCTATATTTATTTCTTAATTTTCTCTCACTTCCTTTGCAGGCCTCAAGATGTTCCGTGAGCTCTGCTCCAACTTCTCTTTTCTAATCAATCCCCACCCTGCCTTCTTAGTCTGGCTTCCTGGTAAATGCTCATCTCTGGGCCTATGCTCTTCCTCCTTTTAGTTTCTAGCAATTCCAAATCCATGACCTCAGCTTACTCTGTGTCTGGGACTGTTTGTGCTAGCCTCAGCGGGATTGGTATCATAGGCCCAAGCCCAGGCTGCAACTGCTGCCCTTCAATGTGGGGTGAGGGGGGGGCTAAGAGAGAATTAGAAGATGAGAGTCAGGAAGACAGCTAGGCTGGCAGGTGAGAGAAATTAGTATGCTTGGAGATGTCATCAAGACACCTGAGAAGTAGGAGTACCTCTCAGGGTTCCTGGAGACCTCAGGGGAGCAAAGAGGAGCTGCAAGTTTCAACTTGGGGCAAACTGAATGCTGGGTTTTAAACTGATATTGATTCAGTTCCAACAGGATCCAAAAAGAGCAGGGGTTTTGGGGCAGACTCAGTTATGTCTGTTTGTAATAATTGAGCATCAAATTGTTGAAGAAATTCTTTTTTTCTCACATTCAGATTGGATGTCCCACCCTGGCCGTCCCACTCAGAGTTGCACTAAAAATCCTTTGGCAGGCATTGAGTTCTGGTTTTTAGTTCTGAAAATGCAGTTATTATATCTAACCTATAATCTAAAATGCCAGAGGGCATGGAATATTCTATCGCACTCCATGTTTCTGACTTCCTAGGATTAATCCTCTTGCCTACTATGTTATTTCTTTGGTCAAATGAAAAACATAACTATACAAGTAATTATAAATAAATTGATATTCTCTTTGCAAAAATTTTTAATTAACCAGTAGAAAATAAAAACCTTACAAATCCCATTCAACCTCTCTGACCTGTGTGTATTATCTGCTCTTTATTAAGTGGTATCTATAAATTTCTGCCCTAACTTTTTTTTTCTATGCCCTTTCACATATTAGAGCATCCAGGGGTGTACAGACTTAGAGGTTAGAGAAAAAGGAGGAGCAGCTTGTCCTGGCAGAGCTAAGTGTGTTACAACTGATATTTTATTTTCACTGTTTATATCCACAGCATATAGTGATAATAAAATATAGACCAAGTAGTTTTATTACTTTTTATTGTTGCTTTCAAGTTATTGTTTAAGATTACTGCTTTAAATTAACCTCAGCTGATGCATCCTCTTACTGCCTATGCCCAGGTCAAATTGTTCCCCCTGAATTGTCTTACCTTGGCTTGCCAATATATGCAAGCCCAATATATACATATGTCTATATATTTTCTATTTGGGGATCATTCTGTCATATAATTCTTTAATTTGGTTTTCACCTCACTTCAGATTGCATCTTTGGGATTTTTCCAAAACAGCATGTGAAATCAACATAGTTCTTTATTAACAGTCACATAGTATGACTGAACTATTATCCTATTAATAGATACTTATGATAATTAATAGGTAATATTGGATATTAAAAAATAAGTGGTGAATTTGTACCACTGCAAACACAACATTATTACTTATTTACATGACACAATATTAGAAGCCACCTAATTTTTAAGCTCTACATAATATCTAATATTCATGTATATGATATATGACAATAATACTGTACTCATCTTTTTTTTCTGATACTGGGAATCAAAACTCAGTGAGCCAGCCACTTTATTTTATTCTGAGACAAGAGCTCACTAAATTGCTCAGGCTGGCCTCAAATTCTCTATCCTCCTGCCTCAGCCTCTCAGAGTGCTGGGATTACAGGCACAAAACATCATGCTGGACAAATTAGCATCTTTTGATAGTCTGTGCTAGTCTTTGTTCTAAGTAATTTTGCATGTAGTAGCTCATTTAGTTCTCAAAATAACCCTATGATATAGGCACTATATATTATCATCTCTGTTTGACTGCTGAGGCAACTAAGGTGATCTCACTGAAATATCTATAACTAGTAAGTGGTGAGCTGAGATTTGAACCACAGCACTAGATCTGCACTCTTCACACTGTGCTGCATGAGCCTCATTGTGCCCTTACACAAGCTATTCTCCAGTTTAGGTAGCTGGAAATGGGAAACTTAATGCACATTTCCTTGCCCTTCAAAAATTGCCATACTCCACAGAGTCTGAGAGTGCCGTTTCCCCTGAACTTTTGCAAATGCTGGATTTTACTAACTTTACTTATCTGTAACAACCTAAAGGATGAAAATATATTCCTTTCTTATTTTGTTAAGTGGACTTCTTATTTTGAGAGTGGACTTCTTAAATGTCTATCGACTAGTTATACTTTTTTCCTCTTATTCACTCAGCTTCTTTGTCCATTTAAAAAATTATTTACTTTTTGTTCATTTGAAATACTCTTAATGTATAAAGGATACTAATCTTTTGTTGTACATTTGGCAAATATTTATCCCTTTCACTCTTTTTTAACCTTTCATTATAGTATCTTTGTTGTGTGAAAGTCAATTTTTTTTGGTACCAGGGATTGAACTCGGGTCCTTGCGCTTGCGAGGCAGGCCACCGAACGGCTGAGCTAAATCCCCAGCCCTATGAAAGTCAATTTTAAAAAATCATTAAACTGCATATTTACCTATATTAAATAATTATTAATATGTTGGATGAAACTATATCTATGAATGAAATTATGTACTATCTGAGGTTTGCATTAACATAACCCAATAAGGGTGAGCAGACAGATGAAATGAGGTTGGCCTTTACTCTATGGTGGTTATAGTTTAATGATGTGTACTGAGGGCTTCATTACACTATTTTCTCTTATTTTTGTAAGCAAAAAATTAAAACCATCAGTTCATCTTATCTTTTATAATGCTATCTATGTTTTATGACAGAAGAGACTTCCTCATTATAATATTACAGAAATATTCAGTTTTTTCACAATATTAATTTTCTCATTTAGCTCTTTAGGCTGAAAGTTATCTTGTACATAGTCTGAGGTATAAATGTAATTTTTGTTTTCCAAGTAGTGAGCTAATTTTCCAGTGTGACTTATGGAACAATTCATTTTTTTTCTTCAAACTTAAATGTCACCATCATCTCTAACAAATTCCCATACATGCACACACTTGTTTCTGGATTCTAGAATGAATTTACTGAGCCTGTTGTTACATCATAGTTTTCATTGCCATATGTCACTTCCAGGGGAGCTTTAGAATCAGCTCACAAAGTTTCACTAAAAAATACTCCTAGGGTTTTTTGGGATTTTTTGTTTGTTTGCTTTTTGTGGTACTGGGGATCAGACTCAGGACTTTGCACTTTTGAGGCAGGTGGCAGAACCACTGAGCTAAATACCTGACCCACTCCTAGGTTTTTAATTGAGATTTTATTAGCCTTAAAGATCAATTTGAGGAAAATTTACATATTTTTCAATACTGATCTTCCATCCAAGAACAAGTTGTCTCTAGTTAGTTTTTGTTCTTTAGCAAAATCATAAAAGACATTTTTTCTAGGTTTAAGTATTATATAGATTCTACTGCTTTTAAGAGCTGAATCTATGTTTTCCCCATAATATCCTTCCCAACATTTCTTGTATTCTCTTCATTTGGAACTTAATTCCAGGTGGTTTTTTTTTCCATATTAGGCATTAAAATTATTTAAACAATTTTAAGCTTACTGGTTTATTCTTTACTACTTTTGCTTGTACACAATATTGTCCTTCTTGAATTTATTTTTTTTTTCATGGCAGCATATCCTGAAACAAGAGGTAAATATTCTTATTCCTTGTAGGTAAGAAAATGTCCTACACTTTCTGTAGGAAATGAATGGAAAAAAATATTTTGCTCTCTTATTTCAATGCTAGTGTGGCTAACATTGGTAAATAATTCTAGGCTCAAAATTAGTTTCTTTCAGTTTTTGAAGTTACTGTTTCATTACGGCCCAGCGATCAGAGTTATCTTTCAGAAGTCTGAAAACAAATCTCATGTCCCCAACCACCCCCCACCACCGAAGATCAAACTCAGGACCTTGCATTTGTGAGACAGGTGTGGTACACTAAACTAAATCCCCGGCCCAGGTAATTTGTCTTTATTCCCTGAATACTTTATGGTTTTCTCTTCATCTTTTATGATTCTGAAATGTCCCTAAGGTTTGCCTAAGGACTTTTATTGACACTTGGTAGGCCCCTCTGAAGTCTTGGGTCTTTTGTTGAGGTTGTGCAAATTTTCTATTATTTCTTTGTGACTCTCCGCCCTACCAATTCTCAATTCACTCCAGATATTTCTTTTGAATCAATGGAAGCCTTCTAGATCCATCCTATTGTCTGCTAGGGCTACCATAACAAAATACCAAAGAATCAGTTTACCACTCTGGGTGGCTTCAACAACAGAAATTCGATTCCTCACAGTTCTACAAACTGGGAAGTCCATAGCCAAGGTGCTAGTGAACCCATTTTCTGATGAGGGCTCTCTTCCTGGGTTGCAGATGTTTGCCTTCTAACCACCACCCCACTTGACAGAGAGAAAATTCTAGTGACTATTCCATCTTTTAAGAGGAATTAGATCCTGTCTTTAGGACCCATTTAATTTTTATCACCTCCTCACAGGCCCTAGTCTCCAACTATAAGTACAGTCTCATCAGAAGTTAGAGCTTCAAAGTATGAATTGGGTAGGGAGGCAGGGGGAGAGGCACAATTCAGTCCACAACAGTCTTAATTTTCTCAGGCTTTCCAGTCTTGATTTTTTTTTTTTTTTTTTTTTTTTTTTTTG
>NW_022900928.1:38415692-38443618 GCF_012274545.1 Fukomys damarensis | reverse complement strand
TTTTTTTTAGACAGGGTCTTATTATGTAGTTGAATCTGACTTGGAACTCACTGTGTAGCCCAGGCTGGTCTCGAACTCATAGCGATCCTCCTGCCTCAGCCTCCTGAGTACTGGGATTACAGGCATGCACCGCCATGCCTGTCTAGTCTTGATCTCTTAAGTATAGTCAAGGAGATTATCTGTCATTTAGTTTTTTAGTTACATCCCATTATTGCTATAACAATTCTATTATTCATCCTATCTACTGCTTTAATTTTGCAATTATATTTAATTTTTTTGTTTTTCCTTTGTCATGGGAGTTATTTGTTCCTTTTTCTAGAAAATTGTTACAATATTCTCATGTACTTTCTAAAAATGGTGCTATTTTATAATTTCTTAAATGTTCTTTTCTGTACCATTAATTGTCTGTCTGTTCTCTGGGATCAGCTTTCAGTTTATTTCTTAGTCCTGTAGAGCTGTTGATTTTTTTTTTCAAGTAGCTGGTGATCCTTGATTTTCCATTCAATGCCTATATTTGTAAGATAGGTTAATTAGTATGTATGTTGTTTAAGTTTGTAACCTCAGTTTTGAGCCATCTATTTCTCTACAGGCTCCTCTGAAGACTAGATGGTTGGTCTAGACTTTGTAAGTAGGACACTTTGAGTGGCAGACCCCCCTGTAAGGTGCCCAGAGCAGGCAAGGGGCAGGATAGGGAGGCATGTACCTCCTTCCTCTCACTCATCCCTTTGCAAAAATACTCATGAGGAACCTTTATTTTGATGAAGCTGTAACTGACAGCCCAGACAGGTGCAGCTTTTCCTCCATGTGTCTGTGGCAGGTGGCAGGGGTTACTCCCAAGCTTGTTCTCCTATTTCCTCAGTCTGCTCTACCTAGCAGGTGCCCTCTCCATACATATATTCACTTTCTTATCAATACAGCCCCCCTATACACATCGAAGTTCTCTGAAGAACTTGATTCGCAGCTCCTATGTGTCTTTCCACTAATCTTAGGGATTCTCTGCTTCCGCCTTCAAAGTGGTTTTCCCGTAAGAGTGCTTCAGAATGTTTTAATATTCTGCTCTGGGTTACTCTGATCAAAGCTGCTTTCTATCTGGATTTTTACAATAATTTCTGCTTTGTTTCTTGTATGTTTGAGCTGATAGGCTCTTACAGTTTTAAAAAGTAGATTTTTTCTGTCTTTTAAGGGATCACTGGTGGGAAGTCAGGTATGTTTGTGCTTAATTCTCCGTCTTGCCTCTCCTTTCCCACATCATATCTGCTTTTGATAATGAAACTTCTGAAATAAAGTATGCTGTTGGAATATAGCTTCTTTGTTAATGAAAATAATTTTATTTAATGTTGTGCTAGACACATATATTTTCTCTTTGAATTCCCACAACAAATCTGTGATATAGGCATGAAAAGTCTACATTTGATAGCTGAGGATGCTGATATTCAAACTGGTTAACTAAATAAACCGAGTCACACAGCCTGTGAGAAGTACACCCAAAGCCTGACTCCATAGCCCTCTTTACACTGTTTAAGTGTTTCTGTTATATTTGTTTTCTCTGGTTTTTAGTATGTTTATCTTCACTTTTCTCATTAATATGTAAGTTCCTTGAAAGGGGGTCCTGGCTGAAGTTTCTTATTTCTATTTTAAAGTACCTGACCTAATGTTCTACAAGCTCAGGCAGTTTAAATTTTGTAGGCCAGCTATGTAAAGCAGTTAATTACAACTATGTTACTATTATGCACATAATTATACATTAGAAAGGTGCAAATGCTTTGAGATCTTTAAATTTTTACAGTGTCTGCTAAAGATTGGGTTGCAGATCAAAATCATAACCAGAGAGAAGCTCAAAGTTCAGCTTTTGGCTTGAGTTGTTATAGAAACATTGAGCAATAAGTGCATAATCAGGAGGGAGAACAAGAGGAAATGCCTACTGATTGCTAATATTAGCTTCTAGTTAATTGCTTTTCTATTTTTACAATTTTTTAATATTTTAAATTATTAGAATTATGATTCTATTATGTTCTCTGTCACGTTTTTCTCTTCAAGTTGCCCAAGGAAGAGCCAACTTTCTGAAAAAGATATAATCTGGCCTTGAGATTTTTTTTTATTGCATTTATTGGTACTTTTAAAGTATACAGTGCAATTACATTTATCATTGGGATCTTGTACCTTTACGTGACAGATCCTGGTTCTCATTTTTTCCCATACCCCAGACCCTATTTAAAAAGACTTTGTTTCCATTTTTTCCTTTTCTTGTATTTTTTCTTTTCCCTTATTTCCTTTCCCCCACCCTTCCCACTTCCCCTACACCTTTAACTATTTTCTTCCCATTTCACATTGTCAGTTACACAATTTGGATCTTATTTACACTTCTAGTTTTTCACACCAGAGAAACTATTTGGTGTTTATACATGTGTGTCTTACTTATTTCACTTGAATATGGCCTCAATATGCATCCATTTTCCTATGAATGACTCTAGTTTCTCATTCTTTAAAGCTGAGTAGTACTCCATTTTATAGAAAAACCATATCTTCTTTTTCCAGTCTCCAACTAATGGGCAATTGGGTTGTTTCCAAGTTTTAGCTATCACAAACTGTGGTGCTATAAACATGGGTATGCATATATCACTGTGGTATGATTCTTTTTAATTCTTTTGGAAAGATACCCAACAGAGGGATGGCTGGGTCAAATGGAACCTCTAGTCCTAGTTCTCTGAGGTATCTCCATATTGATTTCCACAGTGGTTGCATCAGACTGCACTCCCACCAACAATGGAGAAGGGTTCCTTTTTCCCCACAACCCTGCGAACATTTGTTATTGGTTGATTTCTTGATAGCAGCCATTCTTTGTGGGGCGAGATGGAAAAATGGGCATCTGAAATGAACAGACATTTCTCAGACAAAGAAGTAAAAAACATCAAATAAATATATGAAAAAATGTTCAACATCACTGGTCATTCGAGAGATGCAGATGGCCTTGAGATTCTTAAAGATGGAGTGACAGAGATTTGCTCTTTCTGATCCCATTTGCTGTATTCATCCAATCACTTAAATATTCATTGAGCATTTATGACATTGATTCTCAACCTGACTTTATCATAAAACAACCCAGGGGTTTTTCCCAAGATGGAATTATCAGATTTTACCCCTAGATAAATGGAACTCAGGCTCATATATTTTTAAAGCTCTTCAAGCAATTATGATGCAGGTGAGAGACAAAAACCACTGACTCATGTGCCCTGTACTAAGAAGTGGGGATACAAATAAGAATAAGTGCTAATATTTATTGAGCGTATACTAGGTGTCAGGCACTTAGACCCTCATATCTATGAACACATTTAGTCCTCTGAACAACTCTAAAAGGTAGGTATTATTCCAATTTTATAAAGGAGGAATCTGAGGCTCAGTGAGAATGAGTAACTTGACAAGGCAACACATTTAGTAACTGGCAGAGCCCAGGCCTGGAGTAGGTCAGCTAGGTAAAGCAGTTAATTACAATGAACTCACTACTCTGGTGTACCATAGTGTACTAAATAATGAAAAGGCAGGTGAAACGTATCAAGAGGAATAGCTACTGTGAGAAGTGAGAAGAAGAGACAGGGACAAAAAGACGTCCTATAGGTGGAAATACTTCAATTAAATAGAAGAGAAATGGGAACCAGCAAGGAAAAGTGGCACATAGTGCTCCTCAGGTTCTGGTTTCCCCGGTCTGGCTAGAGTTCTGCCTCCCCTCCCCCTAGGAGCTCTTTCCTCCTCTTTCTCACACTGGATACACTGGAACACCCACAGTCATCCTTAACATGCCCAGCATTTCAACTGGGAAAACTGAAGTCATGCACAATTACTCATGCAATGTTTCCTCCCGACAATAGGTTCTCCTGTGTGCTTCTCATGGAAATATATAAAGCTCCACTCTGTTATTTTTGTTTTTAAGTCTTTATCGTAGAAACCATCCACAAATGTGTCAAATACATACAGGCTCCTCATCCTCCTTTCTGGTCCCCTTACTTGATTGGGATGCTAATTAAGCTATTTGCTGGTTTGCCAGGGACATGTGCCTGCTTTCCAACTCTACTCAGAATGGCAGATAACCCTGCATTTTATTCTGCTTCCAACCAAACAAGACCTGAAGCCTAAATTTGAGGTTAACCTCAGGTAGGACTTAGCCACACCTGCCACTCCTTCTGCCTGGCCTCGGGGACTTTCTGTTGTGGAAAGGGAAATGCTCTGATACTGCTAATTAACTGTGGGAGGGAAGGAAGTCCTCTCCGGACACCAAAAATTCTGAGGAAGACCATTATGAAAATCAGCATTTGTACCAGCCAGCCACACAATTCAGGCTAGCCTATGCTGAGGCTCGAGGGAAAAATAGCTCCTAGAGACAGTAGGGTCAAATGGGTACCTCAGAAAGAGTGTCTGCTTGGGAGAGGGCACCTCAGGAATGTGGATGGAGTCTGGTTTTCCTCACAGGGCCTTGGGCAAATCATAGGAAACTATCTGAAGCTGGCAATTTTGTGGGTGACTTGTGAGTTAGAATAGCAACAGGCCTGTTTAATAAATTAAAAGACAAGAGTAGAGACATAGCTCATAGTAGGGCATTTGCTGGCATTTGTGAAGCCCTGGGTTTGATCTCTAGTACCACCTCCCCCGCAAAAGAAAAGTTAAGAAGTGCAAGTCTGTGGAAGTATGAGATGGAAGGGCAAGATTTAGAGTCTGAGTAGGTAATCTCACTTCAGCAGGTCCCTTTCCCACCCTTATGCTTATCAAAATAAAAGGCTGATCCTCCCTTTGCAGATGGGGCTCTCTGAAGCACAAAGAAAGAAGTATCACCTACAGCCTGGGCAATTCCTGGAAGCTTGGCTACTACAGGACTGAATGGAGTCTGCAGTGCCTAAGCAACTTGGGGTACAGTGGGGAACCCTTAGGGAGAGTTTGATTTATTGTGAATATTGAATTTTTTCACTGAGAGAATTCAAGTCATTTGGCTAGGACCTTAAGCTCAAGAGGATGCAGAATTTAGCTGCAGACCATTTAAAGGGAATGAGAGAAAACCTGAAGGTGGTCCTAAATTGAGGATTGAGGACACTAAGATCTGAAAGCTACCAGTGCTACAATGAGGCTTAAGCAGAGCCTGTTTACAAGGCCTGCTTCATTTCACAGGGACTGGGACAGATTCCCAATACTCTAAATTGCCAAAATCAGGAAGTCAGGGTACTAGGATTTCATACCGGGCATGTTTCCCTGTCTCTCACTCTAATAATATTTTTGCCTCTAGGCAGACAAGAGGGAAATTCCACCATTATAATATCATATGTACAGGATCTTTGGCAGCTATGTATGTGGTGGTACCTTTTTTATTTCCACCCTTGCTATTGATATAGGATCTCTTTTATACATTGCTGAAGTTTCAGAGTTGAAAAGATTTTAGAAGCCATGTAGACCAATACTTTTACTTAATAGAAAGGTAAACAGACAACCAGGGAGAAACGACAGGCACAAAAGGACATAGTTAATGATTGCTAGGAATGCAACTAGGTCTTCTGACAGCAGACCAGGGCTTCCCCACAGCAAAACACCCTCTATAACAAACAACATTTGTATATCAGGGCCACCTGCCCATTCCATAGTCTATTTCCGGATTTATTCCCACACATAGTGCTTTGAACCTGTACCTTGTTCCTAGTAAAATGACTTTCTGAAAAGTTTCCACTATTTAATATTTTGACCAAAAAAATAAAACCAGTAGTTTAGAAAGAGGATATTACAAACCAGAGGCTGCAACTGTGAAATGTAACCAAGAAGGACAAATGCCTGGATCCTAAGGCCTTGTTGCTCAGAGTGAATCAGGAGCATAAGGGTATCACCCAGGAGTGACACCCCAAGTGCTTCTGCACCAAATATACATTTTAAGAAGAACTTAGGTGATTTGAATACACACTAATATTTCAGCAGTGCCACTCTAAGGTGAGGCTGTGAAAAAAGTTTGCCCCTTCCCCTTCTTACCCAGGCAATGAACCTTCTAACACCTCCCTCTTGCTCCTTCTTTCCCCAGACTTCTTGTTCTTCATTTTCTTGAAATTTTAAAGTAATAATGAAGGGGGAATGGGTGTATTTTTAAAGGAACTTAAAATGGAAACTTTTGAAACAAGTAAAACATAGCCAATTTAAGATCTTTTGCAGCTCCAGTGTCACATCTACTATGTTTACATTGGCTGGCCTGTAAAACCATCATCTTTGGTTATATTTAGGAATTTGATGGCTTGGAAGCATACTGGAAAACTCTGAGAACAAAAATATTTTCTCTCCTAACTCTGGAAAACAGAAAAGTCTCTTTAAAAATCCTAACTGTTTTTTTCTACTTTGTTTTTTTCTTATCCCCATCTATTATGCACCCTCCCCATGTTCCTAGTTGTTCTCTCATTTCATTTACACTTTTAAAAATAGGCTCTTTAAATTATTTTTTCTTATAGAAAAATTAGAAAATAGAGAAGCAAAAGAAAGCACAACTATATCCCACTGATACAGAAACCACTGTAAACTTCTTGTATAAAATTATCCCAAAGCCTTTTGTGTGTATATTTTTAACAAAAATGAAATGGTTCAGAACACAAAAATTAGCACATATTTCATTTTAAACAGAACTACAAATTACTGACTTCTTTACATCAGTGAACATACTTCAAAATCATTGTTTTTATTAAATTCTATAGGGATTATACTGCACCATGATTGATTTGGTAATGTTTCTATTGCTGAATATTTAGGTAATTAAAACCTTTCATTATTAAAAACAGTATTGCATATCCTTAATGATTTTCTGATCTTAAAAATTATCCAATTAAATCACGAACACATTAATTCTTTATTACATTTATGAAAAACATCAAGATAACACGAATCCTTGATCATCATCGTTGCCATCCTTGGTTCCCTTCCTCTCCTTCCTCATTCCCGCTTTCCCACTTCCACTCCAGCTCAATGAATCAATTTATGATGGATGTGGATGGGTTGCAGAACACAGAATTAAATACTGTAAGGATTTCATTAGATGACACAGTCACCACCTGATGGGCGGAAGCAAGACGTTCATTCATGACATAAGCCACGTACTGTACTACTGAGTAAAATTTAAGGAAACAGTATAGTTCCAATTGGTGTTAAGTGAACGTCAAGTCCTCTTCATCCTTCACTGGAATTACTGTCCTAGGATTTGTGTGGTCTTCTTGCCAATAATCTCTTCTGTTAGATCCATCCAGTTGATAGATGATAAAATAGTCTCCAAAAAATTACATTTTAAAGGAATTTGTGCTCCAGTTCATTCGCTGTTCCTCTTATTCTATCTGCTAAGCTTCTCATCATCCTTCAAGACTCCTTAAACTTTTAAAAGTATTTTCTTCAACATGTATTTATTGAACATGTATTATATGCTAATTACTTCCTCTAAAGACTGTTTTCTTAGTTCTGTAACTTCCTATCGCTTCCTTTCTTGTACTGGATCTTACTCTTTTGTGATTATTTGTTTATTCTTATGGCATTCTACTTCAAACTGAGTTCTTAGAGTACAAGGCCTGTATCTTATCTCTTTCTACCTCCAGCAGTAAATATGGTGCTGGGCACATAGTTAATGCTTAATATATGTTTGTTCATTTGTTCAAAAACAATAACAAAAACATGGGTAAGTGATTTTCCAAGAAATGTCAGATTGGTTCTCAAAATACTTTTAGGATTTAGAAGTTAATCTTTGCTCATGCAGAGAAGTAACTGCCTGAGGTGGCAAGAGCAGAGGCAGCCTTTGAGATGGTTTGCCTTAGCTCTTGAAAGTTGTAAAAGAAGGATCTGCACTTGCTTCATTCTAAGTTTTCTCATAGAACATTTGAAACAAACTCTCTTTACAGTGTAAAGGGGTGCTAGGGAAGTATTTGTTTAAAAAACTAAGGGCACGCTTTTCAAAAGATCTCAACTTCCCCATTAGGAACTAGAAATTTTTAAAGCTGAAATCTAATCACATTCCTCCCTTGCCTAAATATTTTTGGCTGCTTTTAATTGCTGTTAAAGTCAAAAATTTTTATTTTGACCTGCAAGGCTGTCACTTCATTGTATCCTGTCACATATCCTTCTGGGACCTCTTTACATTCCAGCCACATAAGTCATTCCTTTGTTCCTCAGGAGCACCAAGCTTCCTTATCAGCAACACTCCTCAGGCCTGGAACACTATCTGCTGTCACCCACACCCACATCATCTGGCTAATTGTCACATGTTCTTCAGGTCCCAGTGAGGTGTCATTGCCTAGAGAGGCTTCCTCTGGGCTTCACACTGGGCTAGGCCATGCCACTACACACAGAAAAACATTCAGTAATTTCCCCTTTATTTTTAATTATTGAAACCAGATAGTTAAGTGTGCAATTACTGATGTTTGTATTTCATTCTTCCCCCTCCTAATAGTGGCGCACAAACCCCAGGAGGACAGGATTCCCAGTGTGTTTTGTTCACTGCTTTACTGAAGGGACTTTACATTATTTCCAGTAGTTTCACTATTCTGTGAGGTAGGCATTCTGACCCTTATTTTACAGATGAGAAAAACTGAAGTTCAGAGAGATATGTGATAGAGTCAAGAATTGAGCATAGTTCCAGCTGCATTTTTAAAGGGCTAGAAAGAGCTAGAAGTTAATTTATTAGGATTTTGGACTCTCAGGACCTAAACTAATGTCCTAGTTCTACTACTTACTAATTTATAATTCTAGGTGAATCTCATTTGTGTAATAGCAATAATATTACTTATTACCTTATAATATTTTAGAAGATCAAATGAAATAATAGATATAAAGTGCCTGGTACACTATAATACACTCTACAAATATAAGTGAAACACTGACAGTTTTCATTGCACTCAATTTTGTAAAGGTCTGCCCACTCTGGGCATCTGTTCCTTGAATAAAATTGTCAGTTTGGAGACAATGAATCCAGATGTCTCTGTATATTATCTAGAAGAGGTTGTTAGCCTAGGACTTAAATCAGCAACAGAAAATTAATTTAGAATGATAACATCTATCTTACGGAATGAGAACATTTAGCTTTCACATAACTGTAAATAAGGATAATAAATTACATGCAGTGGGCTTCTAGTAATTAACCTCCAGTCCTTGCTCACCGTGGAATAGAGGAAATGGTTAGTTAAGTGTAGTTAATGATTAGCATTAATGGTTAAGAGCTTAGGCTTTGGAGTCAGACAGATCTGAGTTCCATTCTCTCAGCTCTACACTTATCAACAAAGAGAATTTGGGCAAGTTACTTAATCTCTCTAAGCTTCATTCTACACCTAAACTATACCTACCCTTCAGACTGTTGCAAGGATTAAAACAAGAATGTAAGTGCCTGGCGTACAGGAAACCTCCCATATTACTGTCCCAGGCTGCTTTCTGCCTTGGTTTGCGCCCATTTGTTCCATGTTTCTTTCATTCCAACTGCAGTGACTTTTGGGTGTTTGGATCTTAAATTCTAATGGCTGAGAACCTTTCCAGTCTGCACCTGCTCCAAGGGAAGCTTATACATATACAGGGGAGCTCTCTCCGCCTGTGCTCTCTGCACACTGACTCCCACTGGTTTCTTGTACTTTGAGAGCAGCTTTTCTATTTATGTGAAGCAGCAAGTTCTTCTATCCACATTTGATCAGCTGCTTGTCTTTGTCCATCTATTTTTTGAGTGGCACATTCAGGCAGGGAGGATTCTATCTCTCCAGCTTTGGACAAGAGGGTGTGTGATTCGGAGCCACAGTAAAAAGAGGTTCAGCCATTGCAAGGCTACTATCACACAATTACATAAAGTGATTTGACTTACTGTGAATCTTTTTTTAAAAAGTCTTTTCTGAAATTTTGAGTGAGGAGGTAGGAATTCTAGTTATGTTATATTTTGGGTTGTTTGTGTGGTTTTTGTTGATTTTTTAAGGTACTGAACCCAGTGTAAGTGTGTGTGCATGTGTTTACTTAAAAGTATTCATTGAGCCTATAGTGTTATATTCTAGGGTGGAATACAAAGATGAATGTCATCTTCTCACAGGAGCTTATAAACCTTTGTAGGAGATAGATAAGGATATAAATAATGGGAGGGAGGGAAGCAGCAGGGGAAGTAGGACAGTCTGAGCAAACTGAGATGCACAAGGTGGAAGGTAGGACAGTAGAAGGATCACAAGCATCACAGGCCTAGGCCTGAATCTTACCAGTTAAGTTAATCTGAGTAAATTACTTACCCTCTCTGAACCAGTTTCCTTATGTGAAAACAGAATAAGAGTACTTACTTAGAAGACTATTGTGAAGATTAACTGAGATAATAAAGTGTGAAGTACAATGCTGAGCTAATTGTAGATGTTATTAGTTGTAAGAAAAGGCATTGAGATTAGTAATCAAAGACAGAAACTATTAAAAAAATCTCATCAGTATATAATATAGGTTGAGTGGTTGAAGCCTTAATGAAAGAGATCATAACTCTAATTTCTATAAGTGTGGCGAATGTGGAAGACCTTTCCAGATATGCAACTCTCCTTTACCAGTTAATGTAAAGTGCTTCCTGCTAAGTGTCTGCTCTCTTCTGACACAGATGGTGATATCCTGTGGTCACTTCCCTCTGCTAGTCAAATGTTAGATGGTGGTTTCATGCACTCCCCACTCAAGATGGGGTATCTGACAGCAACAGAGAAACAGGAAGACAGTGGTTTTGAGTAAGAGAAGAGACTACATATTTTACGGCAAATAACTCTTCCATTTCTATCAATTCCTTGACCAAACAATGAAAACACTGTGATGTGAAATGATAAGGAAGCCAAGACACAACTTTTGAAAAGCAAAAAGCCTCCTTGAGGCTAGGAACAAATCACATTCAATTTGACTAAGTTAGGAAAATGATCTAGATTTAAAAATCAGTCACTGTAGAGAAATGAACTCAATTCATTTATAATAAAACTCCTTGCTTTATGGGAAATGTGGGGTTTCTAGGAGGAGAAGATGAGATAATAGGTGACATAATGGTTATTACTCATAAAAATACTGCTATGATCTTTCCTCTGATTCTAAAAGTATTTCTCTCATTAGGAAATTATAACACTGAAGGGCTTTATTGTCAGTAATGTGGTTGTGTCTGTGTTCATTGTGATGGAAATCATAACAGTGGGTACCATTTTTGAGTTTCTAGCTTACTTAGGTCATGATGATTTCCCTTTAAGGGCTTCTTGGCTTCAGTTCTGACTGTATGGGCACTTAGAAATGTTCTCACATTCAGGCTCTAGACTCTAAGTTCCATAAAGTTAGAAGTTGTTTTCTACATTCTTCAGGATTTCTTTAAACCTAAAGTCCAGTAGGGTCCAGTAAATGATGAGCGTTCAATCAATATTTGTTGAAATATTTAATATTCATTATTTTTTAAATACAATCATCCTGAAAGCTCGATGTTATTAGGTCTAACTTGTGAATAGTAAAGTTTGTCTGCTTATTTCAAAGCTATATACAGTTAGGTGTAGGATGGAATGTTGGAAAGGTAAGAAACAGTGGCTTTATAGTTCATGATCCACAAACTTCACATAAGAGAATCAAGGAAATAATTCTGTTCATGTGAAGATCTTCTCATGCTTCCATAGAATGGGAGAAAGTAGCTACGTTGGTCATTTGATTAAAGAAGGAGCTCCAACCCATGTTTATGAGGAGAGGGAAGAGAATCAAGCAAAGATGCTTGAAGAATACTTGGGGAAGACATAATAATAATCATCTTCAAATAGCCCAGGGCTTACACAGAGCAGAAGACACTGTCTTGTCCTGTACAGGCCTGAAGGGCTGAACCTAGTATGAACTTTAGGGAAGCCAACTCTGGCTAGACATAGGAAAGAACATTCTAACCCCTGGTTGCTGTTTAAAAATAAAATAAATCATCTTGGAGGCATTAAATCTAGTTTTTGGAGGTGTCCCTGGAGGAACCACATGATCATTAGAAAGAAAATTGTAAAAGGAATGTAAACATGGACTCAGAAGAGAGGGGTATTATAAGAAATAAGTATCTCCTTTATCTCTACTAGAATCTATGAACCTATATTTGAGATTTATGAAGGTGGCATACAAGAATGAATATATTTAAAGAAAACAAGTTAAAGTTTATGTCAGATTGTATTCACCTAAAAATGCCCTAGATCAGGATCTCCATCTATGTGACCCAGCAACATTTATCCCTTGGCCTTGTGTACAGTACATCTTTATTAACAAATTAAAAATGGAATCTGTGATATATTGAAAATTTATGCTTTGACTACTTTCTTCCCAAGAAGTCACAGAGGGCAATAGGAATGAAAATTGAACCAGTTCAATCTCCCTGTTCCCCTCTCCTTAGCAGAGAGCTTTGGTCTGGAGGGAAATATTTCCATTTACTTGTGGTTTAAATGTTAGACTCACATAGTCTTTTCCTTTGGACAAGTGCCTCACTGTGTATCTTTGCTCTTAGCCTCACTAGTTCAGAAGCTGTCTGCAAACAAACTATGCAGAATCAAACTTGTGGATGCTGGAATAAGAGGAGCAGTGGAGGCCTGTGAGATGCCCCACTTTGTATGTGGTTGATAACATGCAGGAGTGATTGAGGGACACAAACTAACAGGCAGAAACCCATAATTCAACATAGGGAGCTATTCCTGTTTGTGACATTGGAGAAATCTCACAGGGAGAAAATGATTCTGTGTAGCACTATGTCAGACTCCCATTTTTTGTTGTTGATATGATTGTTAAAAAATATTTCTACTAGTGCCTATGAATTTTACAAAATATTGAGTTTCAATGTGTATATTTTGATCATATCTATTCCTCTTATTACCCCTTCTTATAATCCCCTTACCCACCCAATTATTCCCTTCCTGTTGCCTAATAATACTCTCCCTTCTACAATCATGTCATCTTTCTTAGATTCCACATATCAGGAAAAAAAAAACATGTGATACCTGTCTTTCTGTATATTCCTTATTTCTCTTAACTTGATACCCATTTCCATCCATTTTTTTCTGAAAATGACATAATTTCATTTTCCTTTGTGGCTGAATAGTATCCTTACTCTGTAAATATAGCACATTTAAAGATCCATTCATCTGTTGATGAGCACCTGGTCTGGTTCCATGCCTTGGCTATTACGAATTATGTCACAATAAGCAGGATATGAAAGTATCTTTATAGTATGCTGACTTTAATTCTTTCAGGTATATACAAGGAGATACACAGCTGCGTCATATAGTAGTTTTTAGCTTTTCAAAGAACCTCCATACTGATTTCCATAAAGGCTATACTGTTTTACATTCCTACCACAGTTCAAAGGATATTCCTTTTTCCCTTCATCCTTGCCAGCCTGCATGCATTTGTTTACTATTTTTATATCCACAACAATGGCCATTATGATGGGAGTGAGATGAAATTTAAATGTAGTTTTGATTTGCATTTCCCTAATAACTAAAGATGTTGAACATTTTTCATATAGTCATTGGCCATTTGTATTTCTTTTTGAGAAGTATCTGTGCAATTTATTTACTTATTTCTTTTTTTAAAAAATTTAATTTATTGGTACATTCTAGGTAGACAGTACAGTTACATTCGTTACTGGGGAGTGAGATGAAATTTAAATGTAGTTTTGATTTGCATTTCCCTAATAACTAAAGATGTTGAACATTTTTCATATAGTCATTGGCCATTTGTATTTCTTTTTGAGAAGTATCTGTGCAATTTATTTACTTATTTCTTTTTTTAAAAAATTTAATTTATTGGTACATTCTAGGTAGACAGTACAGTTACATTCGTTACTGGGATCTTGCACCTTTTTATGCCAGGTCTTGGTTCTCATTTTTTGCCCTTGTACCCACCCATCTCATTCTTTATGGCTGAGTAGTATTCCATTTTATAGAAAAACCACATCTTCTTTATCCAGTTTCCAATTGATGGACAGATGGACTGTTTCCAAGTTCTAGCTACTACAAACTGTGCCACTATAAACATGGGTGCGCATATATATCACTGTGGTATGATTCTTTTAATTCTTTTGAAAAGATGCCCAACAGAGGGATGGCTGGGTCAAATGGAACCTCTAATCCTAGTTCTTTGAAATATCTCCATATTGACTTCCATAGTGGTTGCACCAGTCTGCACTCCCACCAACAATGGAGAAGGGTTCCTTTCTCCCCACAACCCCACCAACATTTGTTATTGTGTGATTTCTTGATAGCAGCCATTCTTTGTGGGGTGAGGTGAAATCTCAGTGTTGTTTTCATCTGCATCTCTTGAATGACCGGTGAGGTGGAACATTTTTTCATATGTTTACTTGCTGCTTTTATTTCTTTGTCTGAGAAATGACTGTTCATTTCAGATGCCCATTTTTTAATTGAGTCTTTATATTTGGGGGGGATGGTTGTTTTGAGTTCTTTATATATTTTAGATAATAGTCCATTGTCTGAGGAGCAGTTGGTAGAAATTTTTTCCCACATTGTAGGTTGTCTTTTAGTTCTGTTGCTGGTTTCTTTTGCAGTGCAGAAGCTTTTTAATAAGATGAGGTCCCAGTTGTTGATTCTTTCTTCTAGTTCCTGTGCTACTGAGGATTTGTTCATAAAGTCTTCCTATGCCACTGTCTTCAAGAGTTCTACCTAACTTATCTTCCAGCAAGTTTAGTTTTTTTTTTTTATATTTAGGTCTTTAATCCACTTGGATTTTAATTTAGTGCATGGTGAAAGATAAGGGTCTAGTTTTAATCTTTTGCAGGTTGAGATCCAGTTTTTCCAACACCATTTATTAAAGAGGCTATCTTTCCTCCAGTGGGGACTGTCAGCTCCTTTGTCAAAGATGAGGTAGCTGAGTGCATCTAGAGTTGTTTTTGTGTCTTCCAATCTGTTCCATGGATCCTCAGGTCTCCTTCTTTACCAGTACCATGCTGTTTTTATCACAATGGCTTTGTAGTATAGTTTCAAATTGGGAATTTTTATACCTGCTGCCATGTGTCTGCTGCCTAGGATGGCTTTTGCTATTCTAGATCTCTTATGGTTCCAAATGAATTTTTGGATTCTTCTTTCTAGTTCTGTGAAGTATAGTGTTGGGATTTCAATTGGTATTGCATTGAATCTCTATAACAGTTTTGGTAGTATGGCCATTTTCACTAGGTTGATTCTTCCTACCCAGGAGCAGGGGACATCTTCCCATTTTCTTATATCCTCCTCAATCTGTTTTTTCAGAGTGCTATAGTTTTCAGTGTAGAGGTCTTTTGCTTCTAGATACTTCATTTTTTGGGTGCTATTGTGAAAGAAATTGTTTCCCTAGGTTCTTTCTCAGTGAGTCTGTTATTTGTGTACAAGAAGGCTATTGATTTTTGGGTGTTGACCTTGTATCCAGCTACTCTGCTAAAAGTGTCAATTAAGTCAAGAAGTCTTTTGGTGGAGTTTTTTGGGTCTTCAATATAGAGTATCATATCATCAGCAAATAATGACAGTTTAACTTCTTCCTTTCCTATCTTTATTGCTTTAATTTCTTTCTCTTGTCTAATTGCTATGGATAATGTTTCCAGAACTATATCAAAGAGGAGTGGTGATAGTGGGCATCCTTGTCTTGTTCCTGATTTTAACGTGAAAGTTTTCAGTTTTGGGCCATTTAACATGATGTTGGCTGTTGGTTTTTCATAGATAGCCTTTATTGAGTTGAGATATAGACCATCTATTCCAATTTTTTTCCAGGGTTTTTATCATGAATGTGTGTTGAATTTTGTCTAATGTTTTTCCTGCATCCATCAAGAGAGGGGTCATGTGGTTTTTGTCCTTGACTTTGTTAATGTAGTGTATTATATTTATTGATTTACGTATATTGAACCATCCTTGCATCCCTGGAATAAATCCAACTTGGTCAGGATGAATGATCTTCTTGATGATCCTCTGTATTCTGTTTGCTAGTATCTTATTGAGAGTTTTTGCATCTATATTTATTAAGGAGATTGGCCTGCAGTTCTCTATTTTAGTTACATCTTTCCCAGGTTTGGGAATCAAAGTGATATTTGCTTTCAGGAATGGATTTGGAAGTATTGCTTCCCTTTCAATTTCGTTGAAAAGTCTGAAGAGTAATGGCAGTAGTTCTTCTCTAAATGTCTTGTAAAATACAGCAGTGAATCCATCAGGACCTGGGCTTTTCTTTGTTGGTAAGTTTTTTATTACATTTTCAATTTCACTGATTGTAATTGGGGTGTTTAAAATGTTTTTATCTTCATTCAAATTTGGTAATTCATAAGTATCTAGAAATCTGTCCATTTCTTCTGTGTTTTCCATTTTATTAGAGTACAGGTTCTCAAAGTAGGTATTAATGATCCTCTGGATTTCTGTGAGATCTGTTGTGACTTTGCCTTTTTCATTCCTGATTGCATGAATCTGAGCCTTTTCTTTCCTTTTTTTGATAAGGTTTGTTAAGGGTTTATCTATTTTATTTATTCTTTCAAAAAACCAACCCTTTGATTCATTTATTTTTTCTTAGTTTCCATTGCATTGATTTCTGCTCTAATCTTTATAATTTCCTCTCTTGTTCGAGCTTTGGGTTTTTCTAGGAGTCTAAGATTCATTGTTAGGTTGTTTATTTGAGCTTGCTCTGTTTTCCTAATGTGGGCATTCAGTGCTATGAATTTTCCATGTAGAACTGCTTTCATTGTGTCCCATAGATTCCTGTATGTTGTGTTGGCATTTTCACTTATTTGTAAAAATTGTCTGATTTCTTCTTTGATTTCCTCTGTGATCCATTGATTGTTCAGGAGAGTGTTGTTCAATTTCCATGTGTTTGTGAAGTTCCTATGGTTTCTTATGCTATTGATCTCCAGCTTTATTGCACTGTGATCTGATAATATACAGGGAATAACTTCAATTCTTTTGCATTTATTCAAACCTGTTTTGTGAGCTAGTATGTGAACTATCTTGGAGAATGACCCATGTGCAGCTGAAAAGAATGTATATTCTGATTTTTTGGGGTGGAACACTCTATAGACGTCTAATAAGTCCTTGTGTTCAAAAGCTTGGTTCAGTTCTAGTATTTCATTGTTGATTTTTGCCTAGGTGATCTGTCTATTTTTGATAGTGGGGTATTCAGATCCCCCACTACAATTGCATTAGTGGTTATTTGGTTTTTCATGTTACTTAATATTTGTTTTATATAATTGGGGCATTTATATTTGGTGCATATATGTTTATGATTGTCATTTCTTCCTCTTGAATTGTTCCCTTTACAAGGATGTAGAGGCCTTCTTTGTCTCTCTTAATCAGTTTTGGTTTGAAATTTGCTTTGTCTGCAAATAAGATTGCTACCCCTGCTTTTTTCTCTGCTCCTGTTGCGTGGAGAATTGTTTTCCATCCTTTCACTTTCAGTCTATGGGCTTCTTTTTGCACTAGGTGTTATTCTTGTGTACAACATATTGTTGAATTTTGCTTCTTAATCCATTCTGCCAATCTGTTTCTCTTGATTGGTAAATTGAGTCCATTGACATTGATAATTGTAACTGATATGTGTTGACTTATTATTGTCATGTTATTGTCCTATTGCTGTCTCTTTTTATTTTTTGTCCTCTCCTTTTGGTTTCTTGCCTTGGCTATTTGATTTGCTCTGTTGGGCCTCATGGTGTTGTGATCTTCCTTGTCTTTTTCTCAGATATTGTTTAAATTCTTAGTAGTTCTGCTTTAGTATTCGTGAAGTTTCTCAAGTGTTTTTTGTCATGGAAGTATCTTATTTCTCCATCCATTTTGAAAGAGAGTTTTGCAGGATACATCAATCTTGGTTGTAGGTTGTTCTCTTTTAGGACTTGAAATATCTCACTCCAGGCTCTCCTTGACCTGAGGGTTTGTGTTGAAAAGTCTGCTGTGATTCTGATGGGCTTTCCTTTGCATGTGATTTGTTTCTTTTCTCTTACTGTTTGTAGTATTTTGTTCTTCTGTTGGGTTTCTGGAATCTTGATTATTATATGTCTAGGTGTAGATTTTTTTTTTTAACATGGCTAGTTGGTGTCCTACTTGCCTCGCTTATCTGTATGTCTAATTCTTCCCCTCTGTTTGGGAAGTTTTCTGTCATTAATTCTTTGAACAGCTTTTTAAAGTCATTTGCATTTTCTTCTGGTATTCATGGATTCCTATCAGTCCTATGTTATTCCTCTTTGCATCATGTAGGAGTTGTTGGATTGATTTCTCATGGTCCCTTGCTGTTTTTAAGAGACCTCTCTTTTCATGGTCACTGTCTGTGATCCTATCTTCTATATCTGAGATTCTATCTTTGCAATCTTTTATTCTGTTGTGTATGCTTTCAATAGAGTTTTTAATCTCCTGGATATCTGTGTGAATCTGTTTAATGGATTCCATTTCTTTCCTATGTTGGGTGTTCATTGTTTCCATTTCTTTCTTATTCTGGGCCTTCATGTTTTCTATTATGTTCCTGAGCTCATCTATTTTTTTGTCAGTTTCTGTTCTGGATTCTCGAATCATGTCTTTCATTTTGCTCACCATCTCTATGGTTATCTGTAAAATAATTTCTGTTTTGAATTTTTCTAAAGCTTGATTGATCAGTTCTTTTACTTCCTGTTCTGTGAGTTCTGAGTGTCCTGGAGGTTCACTATCTGATTTTTCATCCTTGTTTGCCATTGGTGAACTGGAAGTCTATCTTTGTGGCTTGCTTAAGTATTTTCTCATCTTTATTTTTGCTATTGGGTTGTCCTTGATTCAATCTCTGGGTCATTAAATCTTCCTGATATTGTTGTGTCCCAGCCTTTGATTCTCTAAGGACTTATAGACCTTCTCATTTTCATAATTGAGGAAATAACTCATCAAATCAATCCCTATCCTGTATCCCTATCAATACAATCAGGAACTAATTGGATCAATCACCACCCTTTATAGCCCACCACACCTCTGCAGAATGCATCCTAGGACTGGCTCAATCAGGGGATCTAATAGCGGGGGGGGCGATGGTGCTCACCTACCCTCCTGCTGCTGTGTTGTAGCCAATCAGTGGTGCCCGCTGGAAACAGCTTGGCTCCAGAGGATGCCTTGCAGGAAAGAGGGCTCTGAGTCCAAGCCAGGTCAATGACATAAAACTCATCTGCCTGAGGCTGTGTCGGAGCCAATCAGCACCCGCTGGAAACAGCGCGGCTCCAGAGGAGGCCGTGCAGGAGAGAGGCTCTGTTTACTTATTTGTTGATTGGTCTATTTGAATTTTGGTGATAAGGTTTTTGGGTTTTTTTATATATTATAAATCTTAATCTTCTATTGGAAGAGTAGCTGGCAATGATTTTCTCCCATTCTGTAAGCTCTTGCTTTATTGTTAGTTGTTTCCCCTGCTATGCAGAAACTTTTAAATTTGATGTAGTCTTGTTGATTGAATCTTGCTATTATCTTGTGCTTCCTATTCAGGAAGTCTTTGCCTGTGCCTTTGACTTCAAGTGTTTCTCCTATGTTCCTTTTTAGCAGCTTCAAAGTCACCAATGTCATTCCTAGGTCTTTGATCCAGTTCAAATTGATTTTTGGACGGGGTTACAAGGGTCTAGTTTCAATCTTGTACATATGAAGATTCAATTTTCCTAGTGCCATTCGTTAAAGAGACTGTCTTTTCTACAATGTATATTTTTGGCTTCTTTGTGCAGAATCAGATGGCTGTAGTTGCATGGTTTGCTTCTGTGCCCTCTATTCTATTCTGTTGGTCTATGTGTCTATTTTTGCATCAAGATCATACTTTTTTGTTACTATGGCTTTGTAGTATTATTTAAAATTGAATACTGTGATGCCTCCAGGCTTGCTCTTTATTCTTAGGAGTGCTGTGGTTTTTCTGCATCTTTTGTGTTTATATATGAATTTTAGGATTGTTTTTGTACTTCTGTAAAGAATGTCATTGGTATTTTGATGAGGATTGCACTTACTCAGTAAATCACTTTTGGTAAATGGCCATTTTAAGAATGTTAATTCTGCTGGGTGTGGTGTCACATGCCTGTAATCGCAGCTCTTAGGAGGCTGAGGCAGGAGAATCACTGTAAATTTGATACCAGCCTGGGCTACATAGTGAGTTCCAGATCAGTCTCAACTACATAGTGAGACCCTGTCTCAAAAAATAAAAACAAAAACAAAAAAAGAATGTTAATTCTATCAATCCATGAACAAGGGAAGTCTTTTTGGCTCCTAGTGTTTTCTTCAGTTTCTTTCTGCAGTGTTCTAAAAATTTCATTGTGAAGATCTTTTGCCTCCTTGGTTAGATTGACCCCTAGGTATTTTTTTAAGTTATTGTGGATGAATTGTTTTTCTGATTTCTTTCTCTACCACTATAGTTCCTTATTGGTATATAGAATAGCTATTGATTTTTTAATGTAGATTTTATATCTTGTCTGATACCTAGGAAGGGCTGAACATAATGCATTAAAGAAATGAACAGAATAATGTTGTCAAGTAATAGCTCTGGATTTAAAACCCGAAAAACCTGGATTCCTCTCTAGGTCTGTCACTGAATGTCTGTGGCATTTTCGTGTTTCTTACTAGTTATCAACTTGCAGTCAAACAACTTCCCACTTGGGGGACAGACAGAAGAACATGTCTTTCTCATCTAGTTGATGGGAGTAGAAAAGAGATATCAATGGCTTTAAGATCATTTTAAAGGAGAAGGACTGTATGTATAGTTGGGCATGAGTTGTGAAGGAGGCAAAGTGGTCAGGGCCAACACCTAGATTCTGATTTAGGCAGCAGGGTAGATTACAGCAGTGTTCAGTGAGATGGGAACAAGCAAAGAGGAAGAGGCTTGAGGAATCTGATCAACTGTGTAGCTTGTGCTTCCAAAGCCCACACACTCGGGAAAATACTGCCCTTTTGTTCTTCTCCTACCTCCCTGACTCTGAGCATAGGTCCTTTGCTTAAGATGGATGGGCAAACAACATAGCTTCAAACGTGACAGTTTCAGGTCATACTTTTTGATGATGAACTAACTCAGTCTGAAGTATCTACATCTATTTTTCTTCTTATTTCTAAGGCATCTCCAAAGGAAAATGTGGAGATCTGGGACTCACAAATATAAAATTATAATGAAAAACCAGGGAAAGCTTTAAGATTAGAGATTGGTTTTTCTGCCAGAGCTTTGCTTTGTTTAATGTACTCGCCTACACTCTCTTTGGTTTCCAAAGACCAACTGCAGGCTTGACTCCTGCAACCTATGTCAGTGCCTCTAGCCCTTCAAGCTGAATAAATGAAGCTAGAAGGAGAAAAAAAGGAACTCCCCAAGGACTAGTGGTGGTTGGGAGCATCTAGCTGAGTGGCAGTCTGAAGGACTGGCAAGATGGGAATCAATATGTAGTAGAGAGAACAGAACTCCCTGTGAGCACTGAGATACCACTCTGATCTCAGCCTCAGTTAAGTGCTGCAGGCCTTGGTATAGTGAGCTGACCCCAGTGACAGCCTACTGGGGTATAGAGAATAACTGTCATCTCATGGTGTCTCCTGAATATTGCTGCAGCGAGAGAATCCATGCTTGATAATACAGCAGAAAGAGACAAAGGTGGGGAAAGCAAGTGTGATAAATTACATCTTTCGTTTTTAAAAAGAATAGTGTCAGGCCAGGGATTTAGCTCAGTGGTTCTGCTTCCTATCTTGCAAATGAAAGGACCCAAGTTCAATCCCCAGTACCAAAAAAAGAATAATTTTTTTTCTAATAACAAAAGCAACATATGTTCATAGTAGAAAATTTAAGAAATACAGGGAAGTAGAATAAAGAATCAGCTGTAATCCCACTACCCTTCCTGCTATTTGAATGAATATTTACTGAATGCTGATTAGCTGAGGTACAATTTAAGGCCTCTAATAATATTCGGACTTAGATATTTACATTACTCCCTTTTAATCAATGATATAACTAAAGTTCAGAGAGGTTGAGACTTGCCCTAAAATGTATAGCTGTCAAGTAGTAGAGCATGAGTTTGAACTTGGCTTTGTATTTTCTCACAATACTTTATCTTGATCAGTAAGACTTGTCTCGACCCATCAAGATAATCCCAGTTTTCAAACAGGAAATGCTTCAAAGCAAGAAGATACTACACAAAGGTGTTTCAAAATGTATCCTGTCTTTCAAGTCATGTCATCCTTCCTGCAATTTTGTAAATTTATTCATTGCAAAAGCAATGTTTTGATTCTTTGCTCTTCTAACAGCCTGAACAGAGAGTGACTTCCCTTCTATCACTTGGCCTGAGACTTCTTTCTGCTACTGTCCAAGGCAAGCTGTGGTTAGCACGTATTGCTTAGTCTTCTTCATGTTCCTCTTTGAAGTAAAATGTTTTCATTTTGACACTATGGACATGCCATGACCCTAAAAATCACGTCAATAAACTATAACTTTAAAAAAATGAACCAATAGGGTAGGTGTAGGGCACATGCCTCAGGAGGCTGAGGCAAAAGGCCAGTGTCTTAGTTTCTTTTCTTGATGCTGAGACAAAATACCCATCACCCAAAGTTAAGGGAGGAAAGATTTATTTATCTCACAGTTTGTAGAGGTTTCAATCCATAGCTGTCTGGCTCCAAGGCAGGGTAGCAGGCAGACAGGATTTGCAAAGGAGAAGCTCTCCAGTGGCTGTTTGTAATACACAGATGGAGAGTGGGATCTTTGGAACCAAGCTGCCTAAATACAAATCCTACCTTTATTACTTCTTGTGTGACATTTGGCAAGTTATTTAACTCCCTGTGCTCAGTTTCCTTGTTTATGAAATGGAGAAATAATATTTATTTTCCAAGGCTGTTATAAGATCATATACTTATAGTCCTTATGCTCAGAAAGCTCTTAGATCATGGCCTGGTATATTGTAAGCACATGAATGTTAGCTACAAAAACAAAAGGAGATGTCCAATTATCCTGCCATCTCAAGGGCCAGTAGTTAAGATATATTTCTTTCAAGTCTTTTAAAATTTAGTTGTTTTCCTGTTTTCATTTACTGGAATTAGAGTAATTTTTTTGGTACAGGGATCAAACTCAAGACCCCATGTTTTTGAGGTAGGCGGTGGCACCACTGAGCTAAATCCCCAACCCTTATTTTTATTATATATTTATAGAAGTTTGCTTACAAATAATACATTGAATAGGCTTGTATAGGCTTGCCTAGAATCTCTAATAACCATTTATAATGTGTGATGTATACATGCATCTATTTACATGTTTTCACACACAAATGCACTTTCTTGTTTGTTGTTTGTTTGCTTATATGTTTGTTTGTTTTTGCAAATGCTGGGGATTGAGCCCAGGGTCTCACTAGTGCTTTGCAAGCATTCTATTACTGAATTCCACTCCCCAGCCCCATATATTCTTTTTGTACCAGATTATTGGGTAATAATTGTAATGTAATATATCCAGCTTATTTTATAAATTTATTTTTTCTTTTACTCATTTTTCATTTCCAAAGTCTGATCAATAAAGCACTGACATGACTCCATATGGCCTTAAGAGCATGTTGAAGATTGTGCATTTACCCGCCATGTGATAAGGAGCTGTCTATGGCTACAGAGAAGGAGAGTACCGTAGTCTAATCTGTATTTAGGGAGATCACTTTGGTAGCAGTGCAAAGGCTGGCTTGATAAGAGCACTCGGAGTCAGGCAGATTGATTTAGAAAGTGTTGGGACAGTCCAGACAAAAAGCCTCAGTCAAGGTGCTGAATAGGAGAAGTCACATGTGAAAATGACTTGGAGGTAGAATTGAGAGGACTCAAGAATGGAATGGTGAGAGAAACAGAGGAGAGATTCTTACAGTTTTCATTTTGAGTAGATGATGAATCCATTAAAACAGCTATCTCTATTGTTTTCTAAATACAACAGGGATTCAATTTTTTCAAGGATCAAAAAAAATAGACTGAAAACTCAAAATATAAAACAAGCCTTTTCCTTGACTCAAAATAAAAGTTATGTACACCCAATCTTTCGACAGATAAAACTACACAGAAGTAAAATGGGCTCAAAAATAGAACATAAAGGGTTAATAATGATTTTCACTGATGACCCATTTGACAGTGATAATTGAGCACATTAAATGTTTAATTCCCAGCAGTATCAGGCAGGTGCTAAGTTTGTGCAGAGACGAGATCTTTTATCCTTGCAGGTATGGAAGTTTTCTTCTCCTTATAAAGGAGTCAAAGCTCTGGAAAGAACCAAACAAGGCCCAAGCACCCTAACTATGTCCTTTCCAAGCTGCTAAAGTGTTCCACTTTCATCCAAGATACTGAAGGCCTGGATGCTCATTGGAAAAAGAATAAGACAGAGATGCTACCCTGGCCTGAGACTCTGGGGCAGCCAACCATGTACAGGGAGTAGCTGGGGCTGTCAGCCCAGAAATAGTGCACTTTCACTAAAACACCCTTCTTTCCCACCTTCTCCCCAGTTGTTTCAAGTGACACAGGAAAAAATTTTTGAAAATAAGAATGGAGGTTCCCTGGATTGTGTCCCTGCATTCACATTTTCAAAGTTAGAAAGGCCAGATACATGACGAATATGGTTGCACTAAGGGCAGCTAAAAGGACAGGATATTTTAAAGTCACCAAAAAAAAATCTGAAGTATGTAGTTGCTGTGGTAATACATCACTTAAAACAGTAGTTCCACAAGTATTTGTTTAGCACTCACTAGATGTCAGGCACTGTTTTGTGTACGCAACAACAGTAGAGTGGTGAAGAAAGCAGGCAATGTAATGGGAATGGGGATATGGTGTGCAGTTAGGATGTTAGGATTGTGTCTATTAAGTTAAAGACATGACTCAAAGAGATTATCATTGGGCAGATAATTATACTGCAGATTTTTAACTTCTACTTGAATTCTAAAAGTAAAAGGACCAATTGGAACCCTGCCTGGTTTATCAGTGTCATGATCCCTAACCCGCAGGTGGAAGTCATTTCTCCCTTCTCTGAGCACCCCTACACTTCTTTAGATCCTCTGAAAACCGTTAGTTCATTCTATCATATGTCATAATTATTTATGCATATATCTTATGAGCCTTTATTGATTCCTTCCAAGCAGACTGCTTTTGCTTATCTCTCTAGATCCTTCTCCCTTTATTGCCCTCATTATCATTGCTGCTCTCCAATTCACCACACACCTGGAGCTCCTTCCACATGGAGCTCTTTGCACTAGCCACTGGCCTATACACGCCAGGCTCACACCTTTGCACATAGTTTCCTCTGATGGAACACCCTTTCCCTCCTTCATTGCCTGGGAGAAAGAACTGTGACTCTTGAAGAATGAGCTCAGAAGTAGCTTCCATTAAGTTCCTATGTCTCTGGGTGATGAGAGGTAAGTCCTTTTGCCCTTTCAGGGCTCTGTATATCTCTGTTAGCTCACTTCTTATCCTTTTTTTTTCCAGTTTGTTTATGGGTCTATGAGCTTTAGGAAAGAGTCCTCATTTGATCCATCTACCTCCCTTAGGTCTTGCACCTTTGCCTGGAAGAGTGCTTCAGTGAAAGTATGTTTTGTATCTGACTTGCCTTCTGAATTACCAGAGAGACAACCACATGGCCAAAATAAGCAACCAAACAGTAACAAAAATGAAGTTATTTGGTTTTGCTAGAAATTCCTCCAATACTCACTCCTTGGCCTAAAGACACTGAGACTTATGTTAGAATTCAAATAGTAGCTAGAACACTGAATGGAGAGCGTAGAGATCTATACAGATGCTCCTTGATTTATAATGGGGACAGTATCAAAAACAGAAAATGCATTTACTTCTCCTAACCTATAAAACGTCTCAGGTTAATTTAGTCTACCTTAACTATGCTCAGGCCAATTATATTAGCCAACAGTTAGGCAAAATTAACAGCAAGCCTATTTTATAATAGAGTGTTTAATATCTCATGTATACACACAGGTAGGTATTTTGAAGACATGATGGCATGCAAAAGCACAAAAAGCAATATCCAAAAAATGCTGGCAACACAGTATACTGTAGAGTATCAGTTGTGCACCATATAAACATATGGCTGACTGGGAGTTCTGGCTCTTTGCCCAGCATCAAGAAAGTATTTATTGTACTGCATAGTGTACAATGAAGTTGTCCATTGAACACCACCTAAGGGCATGGCCCTTGTTCATATGTGAAGCTTGGGCAAGGACTTTTATCTCAATTTGGTTTGAAAATGCCAGATTTTCCAAGTAGTAGGTTTTTCTAAGTAGTAAGCTAAGACAGCTGGCTATTTTCTGTATCTGTGTAGGGAGGTGAGGGAATAGTCTATGGGTTACATGTGTTTGCATTTTTTTTCTTTGATACCAGGAACTGAACTCAGGACCTTGCACTTGCCAGTCAGGCATGATGTCACTGAGCTAAATCCCTGGCTCACATTCTTAATAGTGACCAGGGCCTGAGAAAACTGATCATGTTATTAGACTCACACAAGTCAGGCAGTGAGGGAGAAAGGAAACTATGAATTTATAATAATTTACATACTACATGTGATATACACATAGCACACACACTAATATCATAAGGCCCAGAAGACTTACTTAGTAAGGGCCCCTTTGTGATACTGAGAAACTTAGAAAACTAAGTGAGAAGGACATTAAGAGAGAACCCAAAGTTATTCTGTAAACAGAATATAACATTTATTATTAACTAGCGTACCCTTTGTATAAAATATAGAATGTTGGAGCTAGATGGTACCAAGATCACCTTAGCCAACTTTCTCATGTCACAGAAGGGAAAATTATAGCCCACAAAGGGGAACTGACTTCCCCAAGCCCACATCATGCATTCATTTTCTCTTTCATTACGTAGTCATTTAAAGAGTGCTAACTAGAAGTGGAATCTCTTTCCAAGCAAAGTGAAATGGACTCCATAAGCTCCAAAGTCTAGCTGGGAAAATGGATACGAATAAAACCAGTTCTCATAAAGTGTTGATTAGGACTCTAAGACAGGTGTTGGCAGAGATTTTATATAGCAAGTAATTTTAGGCCCTCAGGGCCATATACTCTGTTGCAACTATTATACTCCATTGTTGGAGCACAAAAGTACAAAAAGATATAAATCATGAGTGGCTGAATTCCAGTAAAACTTTATTTATTGCCATGGAAAATTTAATTTAAGACCATATTTACGTCATGAAATGTTATTCTTCTTTTGATTTAAAAAACATTTAATAATATAAAACTATTTATTCCTGACTCTATGCATCTCAAAATTGGCCGCAGGCCAGATTTAGTCCACAGGCAGTGGTTTGCCAATGCCTCGCTGGCTCAGGCTAAGTGTGCTGCTGAAGCGAGCACTGAAGTCTCATGGAAGATAAACGAAAATCCCAGAGCATTTTTGCCATTCGTGAAAGAATGATCCAGGTATTTATCAGATTCTTTAACTGAGAATTAAAGGAAAAAAATATATGTTTGCAGTGTCACCCTGAAAAACTAGGACCACAGAGGCAGGCACTATTCCCAAAATAGATAAGAAAACGGGAAGATGTCGGAAGGTTCCTAGTTCACCTCAACTCTGTCTTCATTTCCAGTTAAACTCCAAATGCCTCTATAATCTTCAGCCAACTTTACTCACTTTTCACATTATAAAGATTCTCTCAGTTTTGTGAAGTTGAAAATGCAGGCTTCTCTGTGGAAGAGTTGGCCCTTTTTAAAGTTGCCACTTAAACATGCTTGGGGGAGTCAGATGGCCGCATGGAACTCAGTCCCACTAAGGTTCAGGTAGCTTTTGTGACAGCATTAAAGTGCCTTGTGTGTAACCTTGGGGGAGACTGACAACCTTCTCCTATCAGATGTGAGCACACGGGGCAGCATCTTACTAATTTTTTTACAGCTAATTCTTTTTTTAAAATTTAATTTATTGGTACATTCTAGGTAGACAGTACAGTTACATTCATTACTGGGATCTTGTACCTTTACATGACAGGTCTTGGTTCTCATTTTTTCCCCTTGTCCCCACCCTCCCTTCACCCTCCCGCTCTTT
>NW_022900928.1:38395706-38415577 GCF_012274545.1 Fukomys damarensis | reverse complement strand
TTTGAGGCAGGGTCTCACTTTGTAGTTGAGACTGATCTGGAACTCACTATGTAGTCCTGGCTGGTCTCAAACTCACAGTGATCCTCCTGCCTCAGCCTCCCAAGTGCTGGGATTACAGGCGTGCACCACCATGCCCGGCTTTATAGCTAATTCTTTAGAACAGAGTTTGGCTTTTCCTAATCACAAGGCTTTGCCATAGACAGTTTCCACAATGAAGTATGTACTCTTTCCCCTCATAGGAGAATTATTTGGGCCTGTCTTGTCACCAGTTCAGTCTGGGGAGGTTTAGACAGCCTGAAGAAGAGACAAAGAGTTGTGGAATGAATTAGACATCTTTATTCTTAGGTGCCTCTCAGCCGCACACTTCATGTGGCAGTCCTCAGGCCACTAGCCCACCCAGCTGCCCTCTGTCCAGCCGCTCTTGAAGCTGTCAGCCGCTGTACAAACAATAGTCGCTGTCTGCCTGTACTAAACCTTATATGAGTTTGCAAAAGTTATTTACACAGGGTTGGAGAGATATGCCTGTGCTGGAGTTTTGTTGACCCACTGCCTCCCAGATGCCCTCCTTCATAGCCTGAGCTATAGTTGGGGCCATCCTGGGCTTACATATTCTCTTACAGGGCCTCAGTTTCCTTACTTGTCAATAGACATGATAAAGGTCACATATGAGATAGCACTCTGTAAACCACAAGACACCACATGAATCTTACAACTTCCTACCCCTCACTTCCATCTCTATCATCCCTATAACCAGCAAGACCATTTTAACTTCCTGGGCTCATTTTCCTTCTCTCAAAAGCCAGTAAGGTAAATTTAATAATCAATAAGGTCCCTTAGATACTCTGACCCTGTGCGTGTTAGAAAAGGGATTTTTCACTAAACAAGGTGCAGTTTTGCAATATGGTTTAAAGTGAAGGTCAGGAGCGAAGAAGCCATGCACGGAAAACCAACTCAAAAAAGAGAAGACTAGAAGAGAACTTTGGCTTGGATAGGGAGCAAACATCAGCACCTTGCTCATTAATTATCCATGATGAAATGCCTACTCCTTTGAAAAACCAAATGTCATATTCTTGGCACAGGCCACATTTGCTTTATGTGTAGAAAGCTGAGTTTGAGAATCTCATCAGCTTTCTCTCTTTATCAGAAGCAATCAGTGCTTAGAAATGCTTGAGAGACAATCTATCTAGCAATTTTTAACAAGGACTTCACTTAGACGTTTCAGTGTGCAATGCACATTGCTGTGTCATCCTCTCCCCCAACCTCTGTTACAAGTGTTGGCTTCAGCAAATCAAACTGAGCCATGTCTCATACCACCAGGGTCCCTTCTTTCTCTCCTTTTCCACTTTCATAAAAGGAAAGTGTGCAAGTCTATTGACTCTTAGATAACATGCTATCTCACCCTCTAAGAAAAACAATCTTTTTTCAAAGGAGCTGGTGTGGGATGGGAATGTGCACAGGACTTGGCTGGCAAATAAGGGGCAGGTGGGGAAAGTGGTGAAGAGATTAGAGAAAGCTGTCTTTCTCTCTCCTCCACACCCCTGGTTTGAGAGGCTTATAGAAGGGTAATGGATGTTTAAACCCAGGACTTATTCCCATGGCTCTGCTAGAAAGGAGAATGGATCTTGTTAGACATATCTCGTGTGCCAGATATCTCTTAGGTCCCAGAGGGAGATCTAGGCCGTAATGGAAAGCAAATTGGAAGTCCTGTGTTTTTCTTGTGATTTATGTCTGATGATTCCCACAGAGAAAAACTAATTTACAGAAGAATTCACAGCAGATCACAGATCACAATTCCTAGTAACCACAGGAGCCTAAGAAATACTTTTTGAAATATTTGGATATTCTGTAATATTATCAAAAACTAGGAATGTTCTAATTAGATATCTTGTATTAGCCTTAATTATCTCTGATATGACAACTTATAGTCCTTTACTACTCCAAGCTTTCCTATCCCCATACATGTATTCAAATTTGCCATTTGCTTTAAAGACCTTTCCCCCAGACATTCTTCCTACTGTCAAGTAGTGCTGGTCCAAATGCTGCCACAGTTCAATTCTAGTCTGATTGCAAGGGGACTTCCCTCATTTGTTTGGCTCTTGTAGTTACTTTTATGAGTTTATATTTTGCCTTGGTAATAACAGTATACATTTTTAAGTGTTTGAAGTAATTTTTATATTTTCTTATGTCCACAGTGGTGCCTAGTTCAAGTCCTTCTGCAAAGTAGACATCAAAAACAAAGACAAAAGTCTCTTCATCATTTGTTTAACCAGAACATATTATCCAAAGTCCTTATTACATATGGAACATTCACACTATTTAGAAATCAGAACCACAACGAAATTGTTAGCAAGGATTTCAATTAAAAATAAACAACAAACTTCTAGATTTCCTGGGTTCAACACATTCCAATTAAGTTTTGCACCTTCTGCATGTTTTTCTAAGCAGTTGAATCACTGTTTGAAATAATAAGCCCAAGGCATGGCAAACTCTTCAATCATCAAGAAAGATTCAATTTATATTCAGAGTTTGTGGGGGAAGGAAACATAGACTAAAACTTTTGAAAAGATTTTTAACAAGAAAGTTTAAATTAAAATATTTTCCTGAAGAAATATTACTTATACAAGACACAAAACTACCGCACACTTCATTCTCGTCCTGTTTCGTGAATACTTTGCTATAATTACTTATCTCCCCAAATATTTAAAAGGAAGGAAGCTGGAAAATGAGAAACAGAAGTGCTATGCCTTTAACACTTGGTAGATACAATCTCACTTAGGCTCACCAGCAACCCTTATATACTATAGTCTCCTAACTTTCAAATGACAAAATGGATGTTGAAGAGTGAGGTTACTGCTCCAAAAGAACAGACTTAAGGAGACCTAAGTCTAAACCCAGGTCTTTTTGACTTTACTGCTTATACTCTTTTGACTATACCATGCTACCTTGTCACAGCAGTCCAAATAGCTGAGAAAAAATTTGTTGGATTTGAAAAAAATATTTTAAATGGACATGCAGTGTGATGTAATGAAGCAAAAAATACTGGACTAAATGACAGAATATAAGATTTCTGTTCTGCCATGATCCACTTAGCTACATGACCATAACCAAGTCACACTATAAGATGAATCAATCCAGTCTCTTCCCCTTATATGAGATGAATTTGATTTTGTTTCTTTGTTTTGTTTTGTTTTGTTTAGACAGGGTCTTGCTTTATAGTTCAGGCTGACCCTGAACTCACTATATAGCCCAGGCTGGTTTTGAACTTGCAGCAATCCTCTTGTCCCAGCTTCCCGAGTGCTAGGACTATAGGTGTATTCCACCATGTCCAGTTTATGAGAGGAATTTGAGACCCAGGTGAAGTTATCTGCCTATAGTCACATAGGGAAAGAATTCAGGTTTAGCAAACCTGTCTAGGGCTCCTATCACTGGAGTATGCCTTTCCTCCCTGGGCCTTGGTCTTATATATAAAGCAGACCTCCAAGGCAAGTGTACTCCACTTAGATTGTAGTGTTTAAATATAGAGAATTTCATAGTATATAACTGCATAAGAGGTCTTAGAAATACTATGAGAGAAAGGCCATACCACCTCTAATTATTTGTGGGTGTATATGTGTACATGTGTGTCAAAGGGATGGTGCTGGGGGCAGGATGGAGATCCTGGAAAGAAACATAACCCTAGAGCTGTCTTAGAACCCAATAACTTCCTAGCACCTGATGAGCTCCTGTTCAGTAATTCCTTCATATATATTTCATTTATGAGCTTCTGAGTGAGTTTCTGTCCCTTATAACCAAAACAAAAGTAAAACACTAAATAGAAAATTTAGAAAAATATTTTTATCTAAATTATTTCTTTTTTTATTGGTCCATGTTTGCAGTACGTAACAGTTACATTATTTGTAGGGAGTTAGTATGTGTAATAACACATCTTAATTCTTTTCATTTTTTGCCTTTCTCCTCTTCTTCCTTCCTCTTCCCCCCAATCTCTTGGTCCCTTTTCATTTTGCAAAATATCTATCTCCTTTCTTTCCAGAGGATCAAATGATGTTCTGGTATAGTTTATATAGGTAGAAACACCCATATGACATGAGTATCCTGAATGACATATATTTCACCCCCAAATAAGAACATTTATTTCCTGGGCCTCTCTCAAGATTTCTAATGTTACTCCTCCACCAAAATAACTATTATGAATGTAAAAAAAGGGCAAATGTCTCATAACATTTGAGGTTATACTCAGCAAGGATGTGGTATGGCTGCCCTATTTTCTATGTCATTGCACTTGGAAACTGTCTACTTTCTACAGGTGTATTCTTTTCCTTGTATCATCAGGGTTGCGTTTTGTTTAGCAATGGATGGGCTTTTGTGAAAACATCTCTGCCTATGGAAAAAAGACTTGTTTGTATTATCTCAAAAGTCAGTGTATTATACTACAATGGACTGTAGCTAGCAAGACATAAGAAGTGTTTTCCTTAGAAACACAGCCCTCTGAGATGCTATGTGACAAACGGCTTCAAGGTCAAATACATTTGGGAAATGTTCCCTTCTATATCTTCTTCTCATAGAGTCATAATGCATGTAAACATATTAAAGTGTATGTACCAAATTTCAAAATTTGAAGATCCTTGGAGCTTGGCTTTGGGCCTTAGCTCCTTTCTATATCCTTAGGTGATCTCACCCATTTTCATGATTTCAAACGCCATTTATATGCTTATGATTTTCCTACCTTATATCTTAAACCTCTCTCTTAAACTCTCTCTCTCTCTCTCTCTCTCTCTCTCTCTCTATATATAACTCTCTCTCTCTCTCTCTCTCTCTATATATATATATATATATATATATATATATATAGGCACCTCACACACATTTAGGTATTTTGATTTTAACATGAATAAGACAGTCTTTTGGGTCCCTTCACCCATTGGTCTGTCCTAGCTTAGTCATTACTGGCACCATGTACTTAGTTGCTCAAGACCTAAATCTATAAGTCATTACTGTCTTCTCTCTGGTCTATTTTCCACATTAACCCCTCAGCAAGTCCTGTTCTACTCAAGGGTGTGCTTAAGGCACCTACATCTCTCTGTCTGCCCTGACACTTCTATCATCATCTCCCAGATGAAGATCTGTAAGAGCCTTCTAACTGGCCTCCACATGAAATCTTAGCCCCTAATTGCCCTTCTCCATACAACAATCATCTTCCAAAAAAGGAAGTTTTTCTTTTTCAAGTGGTAAATCTGACCATGCCAATGCTTAAACTCCTTCTAGCTGCTTTCCACTGCATTAACAATAACATCTTCTTATTGTGGTCTCTAAGATCAAACCTCATCACCGCTCTGGCCACTGGGGCTCCTCTTTCTTCCTTCAGCATGCCATGCTTTTTTACTAGGTCTTTGGATTCACTGTTCCCTCTGCCATCTGGGCTTCTCCCCTTCTACTTATTTCATATAACATTACCCCTTAAGATCTTCAGAGTCCATAGCACTATTTGAAATGATCTTGTTTATTTACTGTCCCTTTTTTTGGTGAGATTATATAGCAGGGCAGGGTAAGAATTTTATCTATCATATTCCTTCATCACCAGGGTTTCCTCAGGTCCTGTCACATTATAGGTGCTCAATAAATATTTGTTCAATGCTTTAGAATTATGAAGGGGTAAAAACTATGAAACAGTTTAACCCAATGTTATCCAAATTTAATTAACCATAGAATCCTGTATAAAGCATCTTGTTATCCCAGGAAACATTTCCTAGACTACATTGTAGTTTATGCTTCTTTAATGTCAGTATTGAGAAAGGCTGATGTTTGAAATCCAGTGGTTCTTGAAAATTTCTTGTAATCCAACATTTTGGCAGTTCTTTGTGAATCTGGTGATATTTTTATTAGAAGATAATTTGTTTTAAAAGTAAGATCTTAGGTGATTTTTCTTTTTACTATGGATTAAAATACTGGGACAGTGGCTCAAGATCATGGGGCTCACAGTTGAATGAGGTGTTAGTGATAGAGAAGGAGTTCAGACAGGCTATAGCAAAATTAAGGGATACAGTAGACTGAGGGTAAATGAGCTCCCTGCCCAGGAAAGATTTCCTGCTTTAAATGGAATTTTTAGAAACAGAAACCTTCAGTTGAAAACTTGGCTATTTTTATACTACGTATGTTTTCTGTAGTTATTTCTTGTCTGTTTTCCCTCATGTTTAGTAAAGCTGTTCTTGTAAATACTGCCTGTCTCAGTTATGCAAAGTTTGCCAAGGGAAAATATTTTTGTCCACATTGAAATTTTTAGAAGAGAACCACACAGCCTTGGAGGAGGGGTAAACTGGGATGTGGTGACATAGAGAATCTGGAAAAACACCTAAAATAGAGATGAAAGTCAAGCCACAGAATCAGAGGGATTAGGCTAACCTCTTGTAACTTGGAAAGACTGATTTGGTTCTCCTCTGACCTGTTAGACTTTGGAGCATTCTGTGTTGTGTCTTAGTCAAGGATAATTCTTTATAGTCACACACATAGAATATTATACTATAAAAGACAGTTGTTTAAGAATTGTCTAGTCACTTAAAAAACTCTAAATCAAATTAGATAAGGAGAGTGATTTGAAAAGTATACAAAAATACATGGGAAGTTTTGTGCATCTAGCAGAGCATTCTGAGTTTGGACCTCAGTATTTCTCAGTCCATGATTGCACTAAGATTGGCAGCTGAAAATGATTTGGGGAAGACTCTTGTCTTATTCTCAGAGAGATCACTGGGCCAGGCATCTCAATTCTGAAGATGACTAAAACCCAGGGGAATAATCCAGATGTAGAGGGCTCAGATTAGGGGTGTTGAGTACTGTATTTAGTAAGATAAAGGGCTGGCTCTGAGGCCAATGGGTTCTGATTCTGAAAGGATACTTATGTTTGTGATTTGTCTTCATTAGGTGGTCTCAGTCTTAGTGAAGGGTTTTCAGAGAAAGAAAGATTGTGAGGAACTGGCTCATGTAATTATGAAAGCTAGCAAGTCTAAACTCTACATAGCTAATATGCTGGTTTGAGTCTTAAAGCTGAAAGCCTCCATAGAGTCAAGAAGAATAGATGTTCCAGCTTGAAGCTGTTAGGCAGAATAATTCATCTTTTACAAAAGACATGTCAGTCAATTTTTTGTTCTGTTTAGGTCTTATTTGGTTGGATAGTGCCCAGCTACTTAATGCAAGGTGATTTGCTGTACTCAGTCTACTGATTTACATGTTAACCTCATCCAAAGACAACATAACAAAAACATTCATAATAATGTTTGACCAAATGTCTGGGTACCCCATGGCCCAGTCTAGTAGACATATAAAATTAACCATGACAGAAAAAAAGGATATGCATTACCAGATTTCCATTCAGAGAAATGAACTGGCCCAAAAATAGGTTGACTATAAGGAGAGAGAGAGAGGCCCTGCACTATTACCACTGGATTATGTGGAAATGACATTTAAAATTTAAGTTCTTCTTGCAATGTGGTGTTTCTACCTGTTCCCTTCAAGCCTTTGTATTATGAGTTAAATTGTATCTTCCTAAAAACAATATGTTAAAGTCCTAACCTAATAACTCAGAATGTGATATGATTTGGAGATAGGTCTTCTCAGAGGTAATTAGGTAAAAATGAGGTCCTTAGGGGGGTTCTAACCTAATATGACTGGTATCCTTATAAGAGGAGTAATTTGGACATAGAAATACATAGAGGGAAGATGATATTAAGACATGAAAAGAATACAGCCAAATACAAGTTGAGGAGAAAGGCTTAGAACAGATCCTTCTCTTACAACCCTCAGAAGGAGCAATCCTTCTGATACCTTGATTTTGGATTTATAGCCTCCACAACTGTGAGGTTTTTTTGTTTTTTTTTATGGTTCAAATAGCAATGTTTAGTCATACAACACATAAAGTCTATCAATATTTACACAACCAGGTTGAGTGTCTGTTGGCTTATTTTCAATCAGGAAATTTAACCAGAATATCACCAAAAAGGTTGGCTGGGATTGGTAACATTTAAGAAATGGGTCATTTAAGCCACCTACTCTGTGGTGCAATGTAATAAAAGGCTTAGAAAACTAATACACTTAGTAAAGTTTGGTATATGTGATAGCCTCTGTTAAATATCCTTGGAAGAATGAAGGAAGGAGGGAATAAAGCCCATAGGTGAAGGAACAGTGGCACAGAGGAGAGGTCATGAGATGGCAAAGGCAATGGTGGGAGAAGTCTGGAAGAATGAGTGGCAGTCTAAAGAAAATCTCCACTGAAGTACTGAGGGTGATGTTACTTGAAACACCAAAAAATGTGCTGTAACTAAATGCAGTTGTCACTATCACTGTTGACAATACCGTACCAAAAACTGTACCGGCTACCAACTGGAAAAACTTCTGATACAACTAATTCATAGTGATCATTCCTGTGTTTCATCAGATGAAAAGCATTAATAGGGTTTATATTAACTTTGAAAATGTTAAAAATTAAAAGCCTTATATTAACATTGGCAGTGGTGAAAAGTAAAGGGTGTATATTAACTTTGACAATGTTAAAGATTAAAAGGGCAATTGTTTGCTATATCTACTTCAATAGTTGAGGCACAAACCTCCTGATGGTGGGTGTATGAAAGAAGCAGCAACAGCAGCATCATGCCTCACAAATGTGATGCACTGTTTCCTGAATCCCTTTCATTGAAATATTGCAGTATAGATAGACCTTACCCCAGGTCCAAGTTCCAATCCATCTGAAATAACCATAACATTTGGTTTCAGATAATACTATCTCTAAAATAGTCAGATGTTTAGACTATTTGTTAAACATCTTAGTTAAATTACTTATATGAGATGATGTTATTTAATACTAATCTCAAAAATTAATGCTTCTTTAGTGTCCTTATTTCATAGTTTACTTCCAAAGTCTTTGAAGCAGCATCTCATTTCACAAAATGAATGAAATTTGCTTGAAAGTCTAAAAGTGAGATAGAAGGAAAAAAAATCTGATGGTACTACTTCAACATCTCTAATGTCTGAGTATACTGATATAATAATAGCTATTGCATTATTCTAAGGATTTGCATCTTAAAGCCTTGCTGCTATTCATTTTCCTGGCCTTAGTACCTTACCAATTATCATTTTTCTAGGGCTATGCACATGAGTTAAATTCTATTAAATACCAAATGACTTCCCACATATCTAAGTTTGGAATCTAACTCTTAATAGACAGAAATTACTCTCCTTCAGAAGAGGGTTAGAGTAACAATGTATAGGCAGCCAAAATGAATGTTATTGTCCTTCCTTCCTTATTGATAAATAACTGCTGAGGATTCCAGCCCCAAGTATAGCTAGAAAAGAAAATGATAATATATAACCAGCAATAGATTTTCTGGGGCAAGGGATGAGAGTTATACAGTCTTTCTACATTAAGGACATGTTAATATATGTACCCGTACTTAGTATTGTTGCCAAGGAATGTCATAGTTCACAATCATGGCACACAGCAAAGGACGAGAAATTACTTGGAGTCTATGTGCAGTTTGACCTCTAAGAAAGCCCAGAGAGGCTGCCTTACTGAGACCACTCAGTATGAGAAAGTCTCAGGGAAAAAGACAGCTCCAAACTCAACTTTCTAAGGCTTTTTATTGATAGAACCAGGAAGCAAAGATAAAGGACGGAAAAAAAAGAATGTCTTTACAGGAATTCATGAGGGGTCAGGGGAAGGACAAGGAAAGATCAGGGTAAGGTCAGGGTAGCCTGCTACATGACAGACCTTAGGGCCAATCTAAGTAAAAAATTGAAGTAGGGGAAGAACAGAGCTATTCCTAAGGCAATGTGTTTTGATCCTACTTGAACTTGTGGCCCTGTAGGCTGTATTTTAATCTCTAACCATTGCATTCTCCCAGGCTTTGGTCATGTGGCCCTAAAAGTCCCTATCTCCATATCCATCCCATACATACCTCTGACCAATTTCCTCACAAAGGAACTGTTTTTTGTTTGTTTGTTTTTTCCTGGTCTGGAATGGTATATGCATGAATATATATTGTCTTTATGACCCCATATATTCTGCAAAACATACTGATATCCACTGTATTTTGTGAAGTCACTTTTATAAAGAAAGTTCCAAATGAAATGAATAGCTGGGCCAAAGATTCGGAAATACTGGAACATTCTAATGGAACAAAAATCAAAGTACTTTTGTAGGTCCTTGTTGCTGGTTCCATTGTAAAATGTGACAGTCTTGGGTAAAATTAATACAGCTGGACACAATTATGCAGTCCTGTTCCACATCATTAGTGAGAATAAATGCCTCTGCCAGAATCCTGCCAACTCTTTCTAGCTAGTAAACATCTTGTTAGTAAACATTGTACTCTTAAAATACTACTTGGCTTCTGTGACTGGGTTGTATGTATACTAGAAACTAAATACAGATTTTTCAAAGTATCATCATAGATAAGTATAGAAACGCTATCCTCCAAAGATGGTATTAGAGATTTGGGACGCCTAGGGTAAAATTTTAATAAAGTTCTTTTTCATTTCTTAATTGGAAATATAAAAATATTTTGTTGTTCTATGATAATGCCAAGTAAAGAAGTAACTGGCTTCTTAGTTCTAACTTTGTTTTACTCAGTATTGGCATTTTAATTTCTTCACGGAGACTAGCATAAATTAAGACACCATCTTTCTTTAATCTATAAGCTTGATCTTTCCAAGTGGGTATTTCTAACAAACTGAAAGAATTTAGTTGACATGTACATTGTAAATAATTGTAGTGCTTGACATATTCTTTAAAATAACAACTTTTTAAGTTAGTAGATGCTTCACAATTTTTAAAACATGTCATCCTATGTTCTCTCTTCTGATCCTTGTCAGTACTATGAGATGGAAAGGTTAGGAACTAGAAGAAGACTGATTCAGAAAGATTAAGAACTTGGCCAAAGTCACAAGCAAATTAGCCTACTTTCAAGATCATCCTGAATGTTTGTGATAATATTTTCTTAGTATCTTGTTTAAGGAGGACAAACTTTCAGTTAGGTGGGCAAGTCCTAAATTCCATAACCTGCATGCAATTCCTATTATCTCATCTAGCTTTGAGCTTCCTGGGCTGGCTAGAACTCTGAGTGATAGCTGCCTCTATAACTTCTCTAAGATAAAAGGCATTTGACCTAAAAATATTTACTTTCCACATGCAGGTAGTAAGAAATTAGACTTATTGAAAGCCAGTGTGATAAGTGTTTGAGATTATTTCATATTAGTACTTTATAGTGTCACAAACCTTGGTCTCAAGTGAGGAATGACAAATAAATTAGGATGATAAATTACAGAGTTCTGTTTATAAACAATAACACTTTGGGGAGGCATTTGTAAATAATAAAACATTGAACTTAACTGTGTCTCCCCTAGAAAAACTCTGAGAACGTTTACCACTTTTCTTTTTTTTGTTGGGGGTGTACCAGTGATCGAACTCAGGACCTTGTACTTGCTTTTATAGTCATCACAACAGTCCCACTAGAAGTTGCCTAAAGAGGAATTACTATCTCTATTTTACCTATGGAAAAGTTGAGAATTCAGAGATGGATTGACTGATTCAAGGTCTCAGTGAGGATTATCAGAAAAAACTATGGCAGGAACTCATTATTCCATTGCCACACATAGGTGATTCACTTGAGGTAATCAAAAAAGTATTTGGAGAATGTGGGCATTTATGACGTGATTATCAACTATGGAGATGATTGCAGAATGAATGCTAGTCTTATCTTTGACCCTTGCTAGTTATGAGACTTAGACAAGATACTTAACATCCCTTGGTTTCATTATCTGTCTTGGAGAAATGAGACAGTTAATTTAAATCAGATTTTTAAACTTTTTCTTTTCATGTTAATGTTATAAATTGGAATGATAAAAGCTGAGCTGCATACAATCCCTTCTATTTCCCTCCACCTCTGACTGGACTCCTTGAACACAGTTTAAAAACTAAAGTATTAGTAACCTGAAAGCTTCCTTCTATTCTTAAATTTACTGTTTTCATGGTGGGAAGCAACTAGATTTCTAGTCTTCTACTTGTCCACATCCCTTACAATATCTTCTGGTATAAAAGAGCCTTAGATGTGGACTCAGAGGAGCTGGGTAGATCCCTCCTGAACCATCCAATTATCTTTCTCCCTCTTAATTGAGTTGCTTTATCTCTGTAAGCCTCTATTTCCGTCTATTTAAAATGAATATAGTAACTTTTCTCAGGAAAGAGTGCTTTGTAAATGGTAAAAGACTAAATAAATGTACAGTGTCATTAGCATTATCTCCTGTGCACATTTCTTCTCCATGGAGAGATGGCTTTATCCTTAGAATTAAATAACAATGTGGGTTGAGCTGCTCTTTGGAAAAATTGCCCAAGGGAAGAGATGATACCTATCATATTCATACTTCATCTTTCCTGTTAAATTGAAGCTAAGTCCACACAGGATATGTGAGCTATTAACACAGCAAATAATTAAATGGAGGACACACTGTCATTAAGTTCTAAGGGAATAATTGTCCCCATAATGTGACCTTGATATTAACAGCCCAGCCATATTTCTCCCTCTGTACAAAGCCAAACTCCAGTAACAATTATTTATGGTGTGCTTATTATGTGCTAGACACTATTTTTCATTTGTTCCTTCACTTGTTTGTTTCAGGAGGTTTATCTGTTTGAGACAGTCTCACTATGTAGTCCAGGCTGTCCTCAAACTCACAGTGATCCTCCTGACTCAGCTTCTTGTGTGTTGGGATTAAAGGTGTGGGCCACTACACCCAGATTTAGACAGTTTGAGTTTTTTACATGAGCTCTCTCATTTAAATTTCACAAGGAGGGCCGGGGATTTAGTTCAGTGGTTCCAGCACTTGCCTAGCAAGCGCAAGGACTGGAGTTTGATCCTGGTACCAAAAGTAAATAAATAAATAAATAAATAAATAAATAAATAAATAAATAAAAATAAATTTCACAAGGACTATCTGTACTGATGTTAGCTGTATTATACAGTGAAAAATAACATATAAAACAGAGTTTCAGTCCTATTTTGTAGTTCAGAAAGGCTAATTTGCTGAGGTACATACAAGTGGTTAGTAAAAGAGTCTGAATTCTGAATCCAAAACTCTGAAGTGATTAGCTCTACATCTCCCAGTTGGAAGAAATCATTTTTCTCATTCGGTTTGAGAGCCAAAAGCCTTATTCCTCCTTATCTTTACAGTGACTTTCCCCCATTTCTCCATCATTATTCTTATTTTTAGTTTTTCCTTCATTCAAAAAGGCTTCATTAATCTTCATAAAACTCAGAGGTGGCAAGTAGCTATTAGTCATTGATTCCCTCTCCCTCCACTCGTCCTCCACAGCATGGTTTCTACTCAAAGAGTAGCAGAGAAAGAAGCCAAATCTCTTCCCTTGGGGAACGAGTCCTGTAACTAATTCATCTCTGTCAGTAAGATTTTCTCTTATGTTTATCCTCCTCCTCTTTAGTTTTCTATTGTACCCATTTTTTTCTCTCTGTGGGCTGTACACTCAGCCCTTCAGATCACATGTCTAAGCCTGCACAGGCTCTCAGCTGTGATTTTGCTGAGCTGCTTCTCCTTACACCATGGCCACAATGACGCTCTCTTCCTCCCTCCCTTCCTTCCTTCCTTCCTTCCTTCCTTTTTTTTAGGATGGCTTTCTTATTAACATGTAGAAGACGCTTTCTATACTGGAGAGAAGTGGAGGTGTGCTGCAGATGAATGCTGGGAAGGAAAGTAAAGAGGAAGTTTAAGCCCAAGGCTTGAAATCTACCTAGTCAACAAACCTTGGGCCCGATTTAGCTTTGACATTTCTCTTAAATTTTCCTTCTCCACTGGCAGCAAAGTCATTTGCTATCCAAATAGGCATGATATGAGGATGATGTGCCCTAAAATTGGTGCCAGGAATCACAGAAATAAGTGGAGTGCACCATTACAAAGAAGACAGTGTGGTGGTACAAGGGAAAGTATGTCAGCTTTGGGATTTGAAAAATATGATTTAAATAATCACTCCGCTTTTTGCATAGCTATTTAGCATTGATGAGTCGTTAAACTTCCTGACCTCCAATTTGCTGTCTTGATAAATAGGGAAATAATACTATTATGGTCTCGATGTTCCCCAAAGCTTCATGAGATCACAGGTAGGGCTTTGGGGACATGATTGGATTAGAGGAACAGTGTGGATGGTTTGCTTTTGGGATCTCTGGGGGCAGGGCCTGGAAGGTTTTATCTCATCTCCCTTTTAGCTCCTCCTTTAACTCTCTCTGCTTCTCGGCCCACATAGCCATGAGCCAATTTTCCTCTGCTATAGCCTTGTGCAATGTTGTTCTGCCCTGCAGCCATTTGACTATGGACTGAAATCTCTACAAATTGAGCCAAAATAAACTTCTCCTTTAAGTGGTGGATATTAGGTATTGTGTCTCAGAGATAGATGAAGAAAAATACCTTCCTTAGGAATTTTTATAAAGATTATAGACAATGGCCTAGCACATAAACAGCACTCAACCAACAAGAGCTATTATTTTTTAAGGTCTTAATCACTTTCTCATAACCATGTATCATATTAGTCTCTAGGCAACTGTGCCTCTTATTCTGTCACTCTCCTTGTGCTGCAGACCTTCTTATTGCATTCTCAGATTCTAGCTTCACCTGCAGCACCAACAATTATTCCCAGTTTCCTACTGCCTACAACTCAAGTATTAGCTTTCACATCTGCACAGCATTAATTTTGCTTTTCAGTTTTCATTTTTTAGTGAATCTTATCACTTATATGTTGAAATAGGTGCTAACCAATTTGCCATTTCTTATAATCTTTATATGAATGCTGACAATTTCTTTATTTGTATAGTGTGTGCACTGGCAATGATATCTTAATGTATAAACAAAACTCAACTTGAACAAAATATCTAATTAAAACGCTTTTTTTCAAGTGAGTGCATGTGACCATTCTCAGCCAAAAGATACACTGTTTTTCCTTTAAGTGACTAAAATTTTTGCATTTAACAAATACTTATTGAGAATCTACAATATACAAAAGACCTGGTAGGTGCTTGACTACACTGGCTAGAATGGCAGACATAGGCTCATAAAGCAAATCTCTTCTTTCATGTAGCTTCCATTGGAGTGGGAAACAGTAAATAAGTAAAGATGAAGAAAGAAAATAATTTGAAAACAACCATAACTTTGATAAAGAAAACAAACAATGATTAGAGAGGGTATTTATTTATTTATTTTATTTATTTATTTTTATACTGGGGTAGAACTCAGGACCTTGCACTTGTGAGGCAGGCACTCACCACTGAGATAAATCCCCAGCCCTAGGGAGGGTATTTTATGTGTTTATTTTAAATTAATTTAAAAAGTAATAGGTGCATATTGTATGTCAGCCTTCTTTCATGATGATAAAATACCCGAGATAAACAAGAGAGAAAAACACTTGAAATAAAAGGATAAAATGTTTATTTGGGCTCCTGATTCCACAGGTTTTAGTCCATGGTCACTGGTCCAATTACTTTTAAGTGGTGGCAAGGCAGAACAACATGCTGAAAGTAAGTGGTGGAGGAAAGCTGCTCACATCTGTTGGCCAGGATACAGAGAAAGACCTAACAAAGACCTTCCCACTCTTTAAGCTATGAATCTACAAACAGATTGATCCAATCATGAGATCAGATCCCTATAATAGAATCACTTTTCAAAACCTCCCTCTAAACACTACTGCACTGGGGACCAATCCTTCAACACATGAGTTATTGGGACATTTAAGATCCAAACTATAACACACAGAATTTTAAAAGCTATATCTAATAGCTGCCTCCAAAAATAAAAGTTTAATTCAGGAGAGGAAGTTACCTCTGAGAAGGTGAGAACACAGATGAGACCTGAGTGATAAGAAAACAGTTATGAAATGGGCTGGGGAAAATCTTATTGGGTAGACGGAACAGCAATACAAAGGCTTTGAGTGCAAGGGAGCATGAGATGGGAGAAAAGTACAAAGTAGTTGAAGTGAACTGAACAGAAGGTTGGGAGATCGAAAGTGAGATTATAGAGGCAGGCGGAGGCAGATTATATAGAGTCTTATTGGATATGACAGAACATGTTTATGGTCTAGGTATAGTGAGAGATTATGAAAAGGATTGGATGAAGCAAGAGAGATATGGGCTAACTTATGAGTTTGAAAGATGGCTATCTGCTGAATGGAACATGGAGAATAGAGGAGTGGCAGAGAAAACAGGAGTAGAAGGGACAAGAAATGAAAGTCAAAGAAAAGACTGATAGGAGAAATGATTGATAAAGGGCAGAAAGAGGAAAAAAGAGATAGTAAGACATATGTGTACAAAGGAACAGAAAAATAAACAGTGAAAGAGCAGAAGAGAAAGCAAAAGCAAAAGAATAAGAGAGGAACATACCGGTCGTGATTAGGTAAATTATTTTTCTGATACCCTGTGGTTCACTATGGGCTTCTAGTGTTGTTTCTTCTCACTACTGTGCTTTAAAAGATGAAGTAACTGTTTAATCACTGCCCACAGCCCTTTTCTTTCTCTTGACTTTCAGCCTTCCTTCCAAGGCACTGATAAGAGTTGTTCTTCATATCTGCAGGAACTCTGAAGATATCAAAATTCCAGGACCCCTGAGGATATCACAATTCATGTATGCTCAAGTCCCTTATAGAAAATGACAAAGTATTTACAAGTAACCTACACACATGCTTCCATATACTTTAAATTATCTCTCAATTATTTATAATATTTAACACAATGAAGTGCTATATTGTTTAGGGAATAGACAAAAGACGTCTTTTCATATTTAGTATAAGTAATTTTTTCTGAACATTTTCAATCTGTAGTTGGTTGACTCTCTAAGGGTACAAAACCCATGGATATGGAGCACTGACTATAGTCCAGTCACCCCACCAAACCTTTCCTTAGGTTGCTCTGTAGTGCCTGGGATAATATTATCATGAGGCCAAAAAGAATCAAGCTAGTTTCCAGAAATCCCACAGACCTGTAATTATCTAGCACTGTCAAGGCTCAGAGGAACATCTTAGTACTCTTAGGACATGTAGTAATTTATAATCACTAGGTTGTTTCCTCCTTTGAAAATTGTGCTTCAAAAGCAATTGAATACCATCCTCTCTAAAATGTTTAAATATCTTCCATAGAACATTATTTAGCATTTCCAACATAAAGTTCTTAGATTAATTTATGGTGTATCCCTTCTACGTAAGGGTTGAGGTAACATGGTTTTTGATGTTGTTTTAGAACCAAGCTTTTTATTTTTATCAAATTCTTATAATGATATTTTTATTATATATGCTCATTCTTATAACTGTCCTCTTCTGAGGTGATAGGTCTGTTACCTTTTTGGAAGCTCCCTGGGCTAAATTCATCACCAAATTGTATCACTTAAGCTATAAATAGCATAGAATCCCACCCTATAGACGATTTCCAAGACCACCTTCCCTGATGGGTGTAAAGCAAAAATATTAACACATATTGATTCAAAGAAACCAAAGAAGTATAGTTTTTTGAAAGCCAAAGAGCCAGGTATGTGTTGTAATAAAAGTGAAAAATATTCACCATTGTCTGTATTCCAATACAACAGACTAAAAGGGTGAGAGCACTCATTTCACTGTCAATTTGCTGGATATACAACTTGCCGGGTCTCTTAATGTAAAATCAGAACTTATGATCTGCACAAAAACTAGCTCAACTCAACTTGTCTTTTTTGAAAAAGTTAGAATTATTTATTGTGTTTGCACAGAGAACCCAATCTTACATTAGGTTTTCATATCAAGAAATTTTGAAGAATCTTCCTTTTCGGCATCAAGCAGAACAAGAGCCTGTTCTTAGTGCCTGTCAGTCAAAATTAAGAATTCTACTCACCAAAAAGAATAATGTCCTTATAATTTGAATTGCCAACTTCAGAGAAATAATATATGGGCCTCAAGTATTATGACTGTTTTAGTTTTCTGTTGCTGAGGCATAATGCCTGACACACACAATTTAAAGGAGGAGACGTTTATTTTGGCTCACGATTTTTAGAGGATTCAGTCCATAGTCCCCTGATTCCAAGGCAGGACAGGCATACTGGAAGGATATGGCAGAAGAAAGCTGCCCACTTAATGGTGGTCAGGAAGCAGAGAGTGAAAGGAGGAGCTGGGGAGGGAGATATACACTTGCAGGCCACACCCCCAGAGACCCACAGCTTCTGACCAGACAAGTCAGCTATGACAGCATCAGTGGATTAATCCATTCATGAGTATAGCACCGCCCATGATCCAATCACTTTTCAAAAGCCCCACCTCTGAACAAGTGAGGCTCTTGGGGAACGTCTAGATCTAAACTATAACAATGATCATTTCATTTGTAGGAAAATGGATGCACCTTGAGATCATTAATGTTAAGCAACATAAATCAGACTGATAAGCTTAAATATCATACAATTTCTCTTATATGACAGTCCCAATGTATAAATAAATTAAAGAGCAAAATAAAGATAGGTAATAGGAAACAGGGAAATACATCTTTTGTAAAAGGGAAGGTAAAAGAGATGTTGGGAGGAGGAGGGAGGAAAGTAGAAGAGGATGAGAACAGTATTAAAATGTGTTGAACCAAGATTCATCATGTACAATACAGTTAAATTCATCATTAGGTTCTTGTACCTTTCATCATGTAAAGAACCTAATGATGAATGTAACTGTATTGTATACCTAAAATGTACTAATAAAAAATAGATAAAAAGAATTAAAATGTATTATGTACATGTACCAATTCCCCTTGATGAATGTAATTATGTACTGTAAATATGTACTAATAAAAATAAAAATTTTTAAATGACATATTTATTCTTTTCTCTATTTCCTCAGTCAAAATGAGCTCTTCCTAACAAAATAACATCTACCTCAATACCAATAGAGAAAATAACTATCATATTCCATTTATTTTTTGACCACAGACTTTCTCTTGTTTTCCCTTAGGATTTCTACATGATTATTTTTAACAAGTTTACATTTCAACTGGAGAATTTTAAGATAGATTTATCATTTTTACTAATTAAGTCTATTGAATATGGAAAAGCTGGAATGCACTATTGATATTCTCTTGCTCCTTTCTCTCCTCTCTTCCTTTCTGACATTCAAAATTTGGCAATATACATGAGAAAATACAGACAGTGCTAAGGGTGATTGAAAGATACGGTAAATGTTTAAATATTTTTTAAAAATTTATTATGGTAAATGTGCATTGTCAAGAACAAAGGAATAAGTATGTTTGAACCAAGAGGGTGTTTTTAGAAATTAATGACAATATATCTTTTACTGTAATAAAAATCTTAATTTAAACATTCATCATATTTTATGATCATTCTGTGTTGATCAAGCATCTTTGGCAATTTCTGTCAAATAAAATCATTACAGTGTGACTTCATTTATCTTAATCACTGGATATGACTTCTGCCTCTTCCCCAAAGTCAAAATGATCATGAAAAGTAAACGCTTGAATCAATTCAAGTATTGAAGCAGCCATAACTGCATCTAAAGACACTCATAAAAGAAGACTTTGAGAACTGCTTCAGAAAATGACAATAATGGGATAAGCATGTTTGAAGCAAGGAGGAGCATTTTGAGAGGATTAATGGCAGTATGTCTTTTACTGTAATCCATTTTTTAAAATTAAGTAACCTTGACTGTGCTCTTGATCTAATTATTCAACTCTTCTGCTAGTCTAGTTATTGACCTTTCAAATTTTGATTCTTAGCGGTAGTAACACTATCTTGGAATGCTATGGACTGTTAGGAAAAACAATAGAGATGGCAAATGTCTTGAGCCCAGTGGATAACAACTTGATTATGCAAGTATAAAAAAAATATAT
>NW_022900928.1:38383336-38395405 GCF_012274545.1 Fukomys damarensis | reverse complement strand
TATTTTTTTTTTTTTAAAACCAGGGATCAATCTCAGGACCTTGTGCTTGCCAGGCAAGTGCTATGCCACTGAGCTACATCCCCAGCGCTTTTCCATATATTCTTAATAATAAGAATTTATTATGGCATTAGTTAAAAATGCAATTTCTCTGGTCTTATCCGAGTCCTCATGAATCAGAAAGTTCAAGTCTTGGAAGCTAAGAAACTATATTTTTAACAATATTCTTTGTGATTCATATCATCGGAAAAGTTGTAAAAATATTGATATAAATATCAGTGTCTATTATATTCTATAAGTAAAATGCAAAATAAAATAACATTATTTTAATAATTTAATCTTTAATATATATGGCTTCAGTATGCTCTTAGTCAAATTATCCAGTTGAGGATTTTAATGACATTTATACTAAGTACTTAAAAATTTAGTGCATCTGTTTTTTTTTTCCTGTAGGTTCCACAAAATAGTCAAACTTCATTCTCATTATCAAATAGGAAAGAACTACTTTTGTTTTGGTTTGGTTTTTGTTTTTTGGTACCAGGGATTGAACTCAGGACCTTGTGCTTGCCAGGCAGGCACAGTGCCACTGAGCTAAATCCTCAGCCCTGTAAGAACTACTTTTGGCTATAACTGACAATATCAACAGAGTAATAGCCAAGAATACTGTAAAGTACTTTGGTAATGTATAGTGCTACATGAATGTTTATTATAATTATTAACTGTAATAATTATGATAATAATGACCTATACCTACAAGACTTGACTTGTGATTTAACCAGCTAGCTGCATTTTAATATGTGGTTATCAAATCTCTCCAAACTTCATGGAGACAAAACTTGAAATATTATGTATAAACATAACACAAAAATCCCTTCTTCTTGTATCCAAACTGTTTTTAATTCTTTCTTTTCTTCAGATGGACTTTTACCTTAATGCACATTTTAGGCTATGTTTTGCAATATGTTTAAATACCTTTGCATTTTTAACTGTTTGGCACCAAGATATCCGTTTTATGTTTCTTTAAAGAGGCACTGTTGATGGTGATTCTTCTCTTTGCACGTTACATGTGGCAGGGACACAGAAGAGTGAGAAAATGAAGAGAAAAGGATAGCAGAAGGGGTATGTAGATCAGCATAACACCAGCGAGTCTTTTTAGATGAATGACAATTTGACTAGACACATTTATTGAACCCCTACTAGGAGGCAGCTACTGTTCTAATGGCCTACACTAACTTCTGTTTGTTTACTTGCTTTTGTTTTGTCTTTGAGTGCTGTGATCTGCTAGGAGCATGACAATTATTAGTGATAAGTAGATACTTTTCAGTTAGAAAGAGCCAGGCAGCTCTCCACTGCCCTGGGCCCAAACACCACACAATAGTTGATGCTCTGTTTCAGAATTGAGTATGAATTTTCTATTTTAATTTTATGCCTATCTCATCAATGCAACACAAAAAACTATGCTGTTTTCATCTATTAGAGTTAATTTAAAATGAACATGCTTTAGAGCTAAGAAGCCAGACATTAGACATTATCTGGAATCTAGATTACGCATATATATTTGTTCATATTGTCTTCATATTTTATATATTCATTCATTCATTTATTGTGTGTTACTGGGGATTGAACCCAGGACCTGGACACTGAGCTGTATTACCAGCCCTCTTTAAAATTTTCAAGACAGGGTCTCACTAAATTGACATGTTGTCTAATCTGGACTCAAACTTGAGAACTTCCTGAATCAGCCTCCCAGAGCACTAGGATTACAGGCATATGCCACCACACGTGGATTTCATTTTATTTTTTCTTTCCTATTAAAATTATATTTTTCTTTAAGTAGTACCTTTCTCATTTTTTTTCCTGTAACATAATGCTCAGGACAAAACTATACACACAGAGATACTCAAATTTTGATTTTATGAATAGATGCATGCTACTTAATTAACTGCACAATAGAACTTGCTACTGTCCATTTCGTTTCACATTCTACAAATGATTTCATGAAAATTTCTGTAACTTAAAATTTTGATATGTAGTGTTTTTTTTGGAAGATCTGAAACTACCATCTGTGTGAAATCTAAATATGGTCACTAATAATGATCAACTGAATTCCCAATGAATTAATTTTTTTATTCTCATTCCAGAAAAATTAGAAAATATATAAAGTATACAAGAGTTTTAAATTTAAAAAATTAGTCACTTTGAATTCCATTGTGTGCCTATTCTATATAACTGTCATGCATTTGCTTATATTTTCTTTGGAATTCTTTTTTATTGTTAACATTTTGGTGTACCATCTTCCAAATTTGCTTTTATGCATAAAATGTGCATAAAGATTTATATTCTATTGTAATTTACTTCCTAAGTCTAGTGCCTCTTGTAAAGATGCTGACTTTTGATTGAATGGGTGGCAGATGAGAGCAAGGGGTAGAGATGGGACAATTTTTAGGAGGAAACTACATTTGATCAGGAATTTAGAAGTATTCTTTATTTTCATGAATGAACTAACTCTACTTTCCACTTTAATTTAAATCTCTTCTAGGGCAGGGACAAGGGGAAAAAATGAGACCCAAGATCTGTCATGTAAAGGTACAAGATCCCAATAATGAATGTAACTGTACTGTAAACCTAAAATGTACCAATAAACTCAATAAAAAAAACTGGAAAAAATAAATCCCTTCTAGGGTACAGATAATATCTTTTATATCAGCTTTTTTCAGACTCTACAATTCTAAACTTAGAAACTTGTTTAAAAATGTGAAAAATCAGGGCCAGGGATTTAGTTTAGTAGTACCACCGCCTGCTTCTCAAGTACAAGGTCCTGACTTTAACCCCCGGTACCAAAAGTAATAATAATTTTTTTAAATGACAAAAATGTGAAAAATCACTAGCCTAAACCTCAGAGATTTTGATTTACTAGGTAACCAGATATTTTCAACTTTTGAGCAATCAGCATTCTCTTGGGCTGGGGATTTATGTCTATTTCTAATCTCACTATCGAGGACCCTTCCTTTGTGCACAGTTGTAGGAATAGTCACCTAGGCTGGGCCTTGGATTCCATGGTTTGGAGGCTCTTTTTCAGAACTTTCTGTCTATAGCAGTGAGTGACAAGGTTGTAATTAGCATTGCCAGCATGCGGACCACATCATTCCTGTGATACGTTTTTTGTTGTGGTTCCCTAAACTTTTCTCACCCAGTCTCCAGTGAATTTTATAAACCTCTGACATCCCTGTAGTGTATTCCTTTTTTTTCCTAAGGTAGCCCAAACTGGTTTCTGTTTATTGTAACCCAGAACTATAATCAATACAGTGGACCTATATTAGGTCTAGGAACCCTCATTTTAAAAAACAAGTTCTTCAGATAATTTTCATGTAGTTGTGTCTTCAAACTACAGTTTGAGAAAGATTCTATTCTATGTCTTTGGTATTCTTTATGCCTCCTAGTATGGTATTCATGTAGAAGACACTCAGTAATCTTACTTGATAGGTGACTGGATAAATGATTAATTCCTTGTAAATTAGCCTGTGCCAGTCAACCTCAACTGTCAACATGACCGGATTAAGAGACTTCTGGAGAGGTGACTGGATCATGCAGTTGCTAGCCAAATGTGCTTTTAAAAGATGGAGCCCAGTTGGAGTTGGGACCCTGGGGCATACCTTTGGAGGGTATACCTCTTGCTGGCCTTCTTCCCCTATGGTTTGCTCCTTGGCCTTCATGTAGTTAGTAGTTTTGCTCCACCACATCATTCCACCGTGATTGTCTGCCTCATCTCAGACCCACATCAATGGAACCAGCTAACCTGAAATTTCTGAAACAGTGAGCCAATAATAAACCTCTCCTCCTTTAAGTTGCAAGTGTCAGGTATTTTTTTTGTAGTGATGGGAAACCTGGCTAATATATAACCTGAACACAGGTCTACTAATGCTAGACTTTTGTCAAGTTAATGTAGGATCTTAGGTCCCTAGTGTTCTCATTTATGTTCTAGTTTTATTTCATTGTTGTAAATACTATGTAGATTAGAAAGGATATAACAGGTAAGAATTGCTAAGAAAAATTTATGTTGGAATCTTTCCAGTAACAAAGAAATGAGATTTTTATAGGTATGGCCATAAGATTTTGTTTCACTTTTCTGTTTATTTTTTCTTTCTAAATGATGGTACAAATTTTTGAAATGTTTGTGTACTTCTTCAGTATTTTATATACCAAAGAAAAAAATAAGGCAGATAATTAATTTTTTTACATAAGTAGTTTGAAAAATAGATAATGCCAGGAGATAATGGGATTTCTCATGGCTTTGACCTTAGTGGTGGCTTCTTCAAAAGTTAAAGCAAAGACCATGCTATGATTATCTTTCTTTGTAGAACGTTTCCATTCATGACTTCATCAGTCTTCTAAAAAGTTTTTATAAATATTGATGGAAAATCTTCATAAGAATTTCCTTTCTTATAAGAATAGAGTCCTAAAAGCCTAGTATGGTGGCATGTGCCTATAACGCCCCCTACTTATAGGAGGCTAAGAAATGAGTTCAAACCCAGGTTGTGCAACATAGCAACAAACAATCTCAAAAAAAGTTTCACCGTTCATAGATCCTCAAGAAATGTACATAAGTGCCTATACACCCCTAGGCTTCATTGACACTAATGTGTCTTTGGATATATTGACCATGTGTTATGGTTCATATCCAGATGTTCCCCCAAAGCCTCCTGTGCTTATAGGTGAGGCTTTGGGGAGGGTGATTAGATCATGCGGGTGTGGTACTCCATAGTGAATTATTCCACTGATAAGTTTATTTGATAGTGGATTATTTCACTGATGAGTTTATAGCTCAGTGAAATGTTGGGAGATAAAAGCCAAGGTGGGTTACTGGGGGCATAACCTGGAAGGGCCTATTTCCCTCCATCCTTTCTTGATCTCTCTTTCTCTCTCTCTCTCTGCTTCCTGCTGCTGTGCTGTGAGCTCTTTATCCTCTGCAATGCTCCTCTGCAGTGCTGCCCTGCCTTGGACCAGTCTACTATCAACTGAACATTCTTGTGTGAGCCAAATAAACCTTTCCTCCTTAGAGTTTTGGGTATCAGGTATTGTGTTTCAGTGATAATAAAATGCTTAAGACAATAAAATAAGACAATGCTTAAGACAATAAAATGCTTAAGTAACTTCACACTAGTAATTTCTTAAGCTGAAATCTGAGAGGCAGCTTGAGATGGTGGAACACATACTTGCTTAAGAACCTGGACCCAGTGTTGGAGTACTGCAGTTATTGACTTGCTTTTCTTCTCCATTACTTGGACAAGGATTATGGGTTTATTTCTCTTCCTATGCCTACCACCAACTAAATAGTTAACACTTAGCTAATGTTTATTGAATGAAGCTTGAATTAATTCTCAATTTTATGTCCAAAATCTTCTTTTTTTTTTTTTGTGGTACCAGAGATCAAACTCAGGACCTTGCACTTGTGAGGTAGGCACAGAGCCACTGAGCTAAATCTCAGGAATAAGTCCACAATCTTTCTGAACTTTATTTATTTTATTGTTAACTTGTAAAATAAACTGGTTATCTCCAACATCATTTTCAGCTTTGACACGCTATGATTATATGACCTTTGTATCAAACAGAAGATTGCCAGTCTCCCTAAGCAATCTCTCTTGTTTGGGCCATTGAGAAATGGCATAGCATTGCTTGCTCTATTACAAGCGACTTTTTCTGAGTCATTCTTACTGAAAACAATTTCAAACAGCCTGAAGTATTTCTGTATATTTAGTGAAAAACACTTTGGAAAATTGTCCATTCAATATTTATTTTTAGACTTTCATGCAAAATTCTCTACTATAGGAGGGTTTCATGTAGCTGCTGCTCCTTCTTCTTCTTCTTCTTCTTCTTCTTCTCCTCCTTCTCCTTCTCCTTCTCCTTCTCCTTCTCCCTCCTTCTCCTTCTCCTTCTCCTTCTCCTTCTCCTTCTCCTTCTCCTTCTCCTTCTCCTTCTTTTTCATGTGGTACTAAGGATTGAACTCGGGACTTTGTATTTGCGAGGGAAGTATGATGTCACTGAGCTAAATCCTTAGCCCTTCATGTAGCTTCTTAAGGGCATCTTCCATATCAATAAATTTGGAAACGATCTGATTATATTGACGTGTATACAGCTCAACACATTTGTTTGTCAGATAACAAGAGTTCAGAATGACTGAGATGATGGACTAATGGACTACCTGTTAATAAAAGTCATCAGAGAGCCCAGGACATCTGTCCATGTATAACAATACTATATCTTTTCTTTATCCCTTTAAGGTAGAGACAGTTTTGCTTGGAAAATGATAGAAACTGTAAAAAGTTGGAATAGAAAAGATCTGAGGTTTATTGTGAAGGGCCTCCATGGCTTCCTGAAATTGATATAATGGGGAAAGAAATAATTATAATCAGTTCTCCTCCTTCTACCTTCAATCATTTAAACCAAGAGCAAACCTGCTTTTGGTCAATTTATATGCTGATCTTCTAAATAACTTTATAAAAATGTTCTGCTTCTAAATAAAATTTTGACCTATCAGTCTAGTCCAACTCATTTATATAGATAAAGAGGTTCAAGAGATTAAATAATTTACTCTTGAAAGAGGTCACTGAAAGATGTCTAGGACTGGCCCCTATCAAAAATAAGATTTTCATGGAGATTTTCAAGTAGAGCTGAAGGTATAGGTGGGAAAACATGCAGTAACTAAATGCTTAAATTTTTTAAGTTTACAAAACATTAGTACATACATACATTTTGCCTTTACAACATTTTGGGGGAACAAGCAGTGAAGGTATTATTAACACTAACTTACAGCGAGGGAACTGACTCTGGGCAAGGATACAGTTGTTATAGTCTAGACTAGAACTCAAGTCTTCTGACCTGTACCCAGAACTTTTTGTATTATGACACACTGCAGACTGAAGACATGACAAATAAATGTGTCAACATATCTTGGAGACATGAGTCTATTTATAGTGGGTAGAAGAGTCACACATTCTGGCACCCAGGGACATGATTTGGCAATTGTGTATATTTCCCCAAAGTCATCCTATAATGCCATTACTCATAGTCTGAATCGTATATTGTTCCCATTGAGGGACTATTTAAGCATACTCTTCCATGTGCTATTTTAGCAACATCAATTATTTGCTAATTATGAAGATAAAATTATCTCATTAGATGGTTAAAAAATCTGCCTTTTGATTTTGTTAGGCTTTTGTTCTTCCTAGTTAAAAATCTTTTGATATTTCTTGTAAGAATTTATTTAGCCAAAACATTTAATGTGTTAGATAGTTTGAAGATAAAATTTATTCTGTCTTAGTCTATTTTTTCTTTCATTTTCTTCTCGTATCCTCAACTCTTATCTACCTTTCTATTATTCATCATTAGAAATACAAAATGTATTTCCAAGACTAAAAATCATACATAAAAATATAGAACCTTATAACATTCAATATGTAAGAGCAGATTGAAATATTTTAGAGATTAGATTGTGAAAATGAGGAAACATTTGAAAGAAAAACTAGGCTTTCTGAGGGAACTGCTGGGTGGTACTTTTCAATATGATGAATAAACTAGTTTAAAATTTTAGGTTAAAAGTTACATCTGACTTGCTACTCTTTCTTGTTGCAGTAAGAAAATGCCTGAAGCTCCTTAAAGGTATACAATTAATAAACCTTGTAAACAGAGAAATCATTTCAACTAATTTCATAGAACAAAATCCAGAATCTTTAACTAGGTCATCTTGGTATGATTAGCATATCATTGGAGAAGTTGCTACTGTATTCATAAACTAGGATTAATTGACAAGTTCCCTGTGTTTGAAGAAGCTGTCTAGATAGCTTCAATTTCTTTAGACCAGATGGAATGAAGACATTTGGGGTAAGTAGAAAAAGGAGGTGATCGGTTCAGAGCCTTTAATTTGTCCAAGAGAATAATACTATATGAAAATCCTACTGGATTTGTCTGTCTTGGGTGCAAATGAGAAAGACAGAAAAGCATGACTAGTTATGCCTTAAACAACATATAAATTCAAATAGAAATAGAAATAAGCAGTACAGTCTTGGTATAATTGTTCTACAATCAAGGACACAAACTTTGTCATTGCTCAGCCATCTACAGTACATGATTTCTACCTAACTTCCCAAAATCATTCAATGCTTCAGCCATCAGCTAAAGCCCAATTCAGCAATTCAGCAGGACTGGCCTCTTTCCACTTCAAATGAAGGAGACAGAGACAAAAAAAGCTGAATGAACTCCCTTAAAGAAGTCTTCCAGGAAATTCCAAAGGACAATTTTGCTACCATGTCATTAATTAGAACGTAGTCACATACCTAGCTACCTATTTACATAACTGTAAAGGACATTTTCCCCTTTTTTCTTTTTGATTGGCTATATGGACAGCTAAAATCAAGGTATCATTGTTTTGGGGTTTTTTTTGTTTGTTTGTTTGTTTGTTTGTTTGTTTGTTTGTTTTCAGCATCAGGGATCAAACTCAGGACCTAAAGGTCTCATTTGTTAAGGAAGATTAGGGGGAGTGGATATTCAATAATTCATCTGACAGCCTCCCCCCCTCTTTTGGTACCAGGAATCAAGCCCTGACAACCTTTTCCCATTACCATTTTGATCAATTTCATGAGTTTACTTGAAAACCACCCCACTTTCTCCATTCTAAACTCAAATGTAAATATATAGCTATTGCTTGTGGACCAGTGGAGAAGAGGTGAACTTGAGGGGTCATTTTTTTCTTCCGAAAACTGGCTTTCAAATACATCTTAAAGATGTTACTACATGCAGTTTGCTCCTTGTGGAACTGAAGAGCTGCAACTCGCAGAATAAAACTATACATCTCCACTATTTTGCTAAATACATAAACCTAAATGTAAATATTGCTTAAAATGTGAGATGGCCCAAATAACCATATTCCAAACTAGTAGGAATCTGGGTGTATCATGAGTATTTTGAAGAAAAAAAAATGCCCAAGCAGGTCAAATCTAAACAAGGAAACCTCTCTAAACATCCTGTAATTTGTTATCTAATGAAGACCACGAGAATAATAGTTGAAGTCAGAAGAAATATGAATAAATTTGAGTCTTCAGAAAAATTCATGGGAGAGTCAAGGTCTGTAGGGTATAGCTAAAAATGTTAAAGCAAGAACAAAAGGGTATGACTGAACTTAAATAATTGTTACTATCATATAAAATTCATTAAAGGAGAGGAAGTATTACAGCTGTCTTGGTGAGTCTATTTTAGAGCATCAATTCACAAAATATGTTTGTTCATTAGCTCCAGATTAATTGAACATCATTCATTGGACAAATATTTATTATCTACTGTGTTCCAGGCATTCTGTTAAGAGATGAATCAAACTATTTCTGCCCTCAAGGAGATCAGTTTGGTGATTACAATTTACTGATAATTTTAATCCTAACAAATAATAGTACTATTGTACTCTTTGATCTCAGATCTAGAAATTTGTGATTAGCAGACATGGTTGGTCCACTAAGAACAAAGTACAAAGATTGTAGGCTTAGAATTCAGAAAACTTCTATTCAAAGCTCAGCTCTTGTCATTATCTGTGACTTTGATCAGATTACTTAACTTTTCTTAAGTTTATTCCTCTGGAAATTGAGAGTGATGCCCACCTCTTGGGGCTGTTCTAAGGATTAAATGAGATAATGTAAATATGAAGGCACTCTAAAGATTATTGTAATTATTATAATTATTATTAATTATTGTGTTATTTCCAAGAGTGGACTAGGTTTAACATAATGCTTGGCAAATGTATGTATGAGTAATACACATATAGCCCTTACTATGATTTATATACTGTTCATTACGTGGTTAGATAGGTGGGTTTAAGCCTTGTAACTAGCCTTCAAGGTTATATATACAGAAATTGAGACAAAAAAATAAGTGGAGTAACGTGCCCAAGTACCATTTTCTAGAGTCTATACTCTCCCTAATATAGTGTATCTGTACAAATAACTTTATTTTTAAGTCTATGAATCATATATGACAATGTAAAGATATTTCTGATTTTCATTGCTAGATTTTAGTGTAAGTGCACAGCTGTTACCTGAGCAAGGTCACCCAGCTTTAGGAGGCCCTGTATATCATGACACAAAACATAAATTTACTATATGACCAATGGGCATCCCTGGCTCTTAAGATATGTATGTTCTGAAGCATCCACTCTTGTGCATAACGGCATTCAGGAGTCAGGGAACTACTTCTTTATGTCTCTTGTCCTGTGTCCTTAAAGAAAATTGTATCTAAATGATGAAAAGTCTTACAGATTGTATCATTGCCAAATTTATACCATTAATTTGGGTGGATTTGAATAACAGGAGTATCTAGGTAGAATAAAAGACTAATGTTTCAGATCCTGCCTTTCAACATAAGTGCAAAAGATTTTTGCATAATGCAGTATCATTTTCCAGTATTCAAAGCATTCATTTTCAGGATATTCTTCACATTTCAATTTGTGCTTCCAGAAAGTACTCATGAACTAGTAGTATTTTATTGAACATGGTGGCTGATGAAAATTTTGTAACATAAGGTATTATTCTTCAATGCATGAATATATATATAGGCAATATATAACATGTATGAAGTATGATATCAAGTCTTAAAGATATTGGCCACTGAAAGGGCAACAAATGTGTGAACTGAGAATAGTTTTATTTTTTATTAAAATACTTACCATATACAAATACATTTTCTTTCAATCATTTTTATTTAAATTTTGGGTATCCAATAATTATTTACTCTTTTTAATTTTAAAAGTAAAAGGGTAAAGGTGTAGGGGAAGTGGGAAGGGTAGGGGAAAGGAAATAAGGGACAAGCAAAAAAAATATGAGAAAATGAAAAAATGGAAACAAAGTTTTTATAAATAGGGAAGGGAGGAACGGGTGAAGGGAGGGCAGGGGTATGGGGGAAAATGAGAACCAAGACCTATCATATAAAGGTACAAGCTCCCAATGATGAATGTAACTGTACTGTATACCTAAAATGTACTAGTAAACTCAATGAGGAAAAAAAAGATAATTCTGGGTACTCTAAGAATAATTTTTACTGATGAAGGTAGAGTCATCTTGATCCAAAAGCCCTACTTCCAAACGCTGCTGCCTTGGGTACCAAACCCTTAACACATGATCCTTTGGGGGCTGCTTTGCATTAAAACCATAACAGAGTCCTTGTGGGAAATCTCTATACTATGTTCTGAAATAAGGAATGGCTTGTAGGACAAAATGATCTTCAAGGAAGAAAAAAGAAAAGTACATTTAAAATGTTTCCACTAATTTGGCCAGTCAATAAATGTGTAATGATATTCACGTAATGTTGCCCAGCAGACAGTGTTGAAGGGATGAAATCCAGAACAAGGAAAGATATGAACCTGCCAGCAGGGACTTTACAATCTAATCTATCTAACTGAATAGATATGCAATGCATACTTGAAATAATTAGAGCATAGATACTGAAAGAATTTTGAACAAGTATTATTGAGAATCAAAGTAGAGAAAGGTTGGCATGGCCTTGGATCATCCTACAAAGAGGGTTTCATGGAGCAACACAGGAGTGAGGCCAATAATAGTCCTTGGAATGGAGTAAAAAAGGCCTTACCGGTCTATGAAAAACACATGAGCTATAGAATACATTTTGAAACAAATAAAATGCCAACTTTTTGTTTCTTTCCTTCCCCACAGGAGTGCTATAAATGTTCCTAGTATTATATAGTCTTTCTTTTCATCAATGAGGAAACACAGCATGTGTGTGTGTGTGTGTGTGTGTGTGTGTAAAAGTGAGGGAATGAGGGAAGTTACACAACTAAATAGCACGGAGTGGGCTGAAAAGATAAGTCCACACCCTACAACCTGTAAATGTATCCTTTTGGAAAACAGTCTTTCCAGATGTGATTAAATTAAATATCCAGGGATACAGGTATAGTTCAGTAGTCGAGTGCATATAATAAAGGAGGATTGGCATGACAAGAAATTAAAAAATTAAAATGATGGATCTGGATATGAGATTATCCTAGATTATCCAGGTATATATATATATATATATATATAT
>NW_022900928.1:38368297-38383156 GCF_012274545.1 Fukomys damarensis | reverse complement strand
GAGAGAGAGAGAGAGAGAGAGAGAGAGAGAAATATATTATCTGCTATCAGCAATTTCATGTTCTCAACCTACTACTTACAAAGGTAGGACTATGAGCTAAGATATTTTAGATAAATATTTAGGAATCCATATATTTAAAAATTAAGTTATAATTATCAAAGTACATTTCTTTCAAAACGTAAGTTATGCAAAATTTTAAATGAACCCGTATGAAGTATTTTTCAAGTACTCTAGTTATTTGAAATGTTACTATAGTTTTGATATACCTTTAAAGATTTGAGTCCATGAGCCAAAGGCTATGTGGCAGAAGTTCTGAGAGGGCAATGGATCTGTGTAACTTAATAAACGTGTGACTTTAACATCTCTGGGAGCAACTTTTCTCATTTGTAAATGTAAGAATTAGACTAGAGATATCTAAATAGTTATTCTGTGCAAAAAAATTTTTTAACATGCCTTTACATGCTGTGTACTAGCTACTACTGTTATTTTTTATTTTTTTTTTTTTGGTACTAGGGATCTTCAGACTCAGGACCTTGTGCTTGTGAGACAGTAGGTAGAACCACTGAGCTGAATACGCAGCTACTACCAGTTCCTTTATCAAACTCACAGAAAGAACATTTGAAAATAATCAAGCTCTAATGAAATTTCTTTAATTAAATATGTCTATTTAATAACATAGAGTATTAATAGTTAAACTTAGAGTCTCTAATGTTTATTAGCACTCCAGACTATCTTCTTTCCTGCTTGGTTCTCTGGAAAGCATATACTGGCCTTCAGTAAATCAATTTAATTAATTTGACTTGCTATATTTGACAACGTTTTTTGGGTTCACATATTTTTTTTCTTGTGCCAAGTCTTGCATTTTCCATTTCCCACAGAATCAGGACAAACTGTACATCTCCTGCTGTGTCCAGTGCAGATCTGGCTAAATGTCAACTATGTTAATTGGTATAGAGAAAACAGCAGACCTATTTTTATCTGATTAAAAAATCACCACAAATATTCTCTAAAGTAAAGCTATGTCAGTTCAAAGTGATTTAATTATAATATAAAGTTTGGCAGATGCATCCTTCTTGTCTTTACACTAGCATGTAAAAATGTTACTGTTTCCTGAAATCTTCCAGCATCTAAAATTTTAATCTTGTTTTTGGAAGTTTAGAATTTGGCACTCAGTTTTTCTCTAGATAGTCAAGCAAAATGAAATATCTTTGTTTTAAAGTGATATGTTTAAACAAATGATTTATTAAGCAATCTGTAGCACTTTATTTAAAATGTCGTTTGAAACATCTTATTCTACTGTTAAAATGACTACATCTTAAAAATTGTCCCAGAATGAGCAGATTATGTAATATAATTGCTTTAGTTAATTGGGGTGTGGGAGGTGTAGGTGTGAAAGAGTAAAAGGTAATGAACTTTGATAAATTTATATGAGCAATAACCAGGTAGCAGAAAAACTTAATTTTATCAGAAAGTGACTATCTTTTCAGTGCTTGTTCAAAATTGTATGCTGTCTCTTTAATTCTGGAATTCCCCAGGACTGAATTTAGCTGGCTTCCTGATTACCTTGATACATTCTATGTTTTCATGAACATACGTATATTTATATTGTTTGGATCTATATCTCCAATTTACATTTATATCTTTTGGTATCTTAGCTCCATTTGAGTGTCTCATGAGCAACTCAAAATCAATGTCTGGGTCTTCTAATTTCAATTCCAGGATGAAAATAGCTTAAAAGTTACCACATCAGCAGGGAATGGTGGTGCACACCTATAATGCTAGTACTCTAGGTGGCTAAAACAGGAGTATCTCCAGTTCCAGACCAGCGGGCAACTTAGTGATATAGAAAGACCTTTTCTCAAAAAGAAAAAAAAAACAAAAACAAAAAATATATATATAGGAATGGGGATGGGAATTTAACTCAGTGTAAAGACTCTGCATTCAATCCCTAGGATTACAATAAATAAATAAATAAATAAAAACAAAAAAACCCAAAACAAAAACCACCACTCAGACCAGTCAAAAAAGTGAGGTCATAGGGCAAATCACTGCCCAAAAATTTAAGAGGCAGAGACAGAGAATCAAAGCTTGCCTAAGCAGAAACCCAAAGTCAGAGACTTCTACAGGATGGACAGTGGATACAGGAGTTCAGTTAGATGGGAAGAATAGGTACTATGCTTAGTAGCATACAAAGATGAATATGGTTGATGACACATTCAAAATAGTAAGTGGTAGTAAGATTTTGATTTTTTTCCCAACACAAAGGCATGATGTATTTCTAAGATGATAGATACGCCGGTTATCCTGATCATATAACTATACATTATGTTTTCCTATAAAAATGTCATTACTATAAACATTACTACATTTTACTATTTAGTATGACACAATCACTATGTGTCAATTAAAGATAAAAATACATATTTTTAAAATCTAGAAATTAAAACCATATGAACAATGTGCTAAGGGCTCTCATGTAAAAAAGATAACATTCAAAACAGGCCAAAAATATAAGCAGAGAGATGAAAATTCTAAGAAAGAATAATATGCTAGAGATAGTATCAGAAATAGAGACTGCCTGATAGGCTCATTAGTAAATTGGACTCAACTCAGGAATTTCTGAGCTTAGCGGATTTTAAAAAAGGATAGAATATTCAAGAACTGTGGGACAACTGCAAAAGTACATACATGTAATGGAATACCAGAAAAAGAAACTGAGAGGAACTAAAGCAATATTTCAAGCAATGACAAGAATTTCTCTAAATTGATTTGGGACATGAAATTATAGATCCAGGAAACTCAGAAAACAACAAGCAGGACAAATACCTACCCAATACAACATGTAGTCTTATCATATTAAAGCTTTAAAAAATTAAAAATAAAAAAAATCTTGAAAGAAGCCAGAGGAAAAAATACCTGTAGAGAAACATAGCTAAGAATTATATCTGACTTCACCTCAAAAACTATGCAATGAAGAAGAGAGTGGTGTGAAATATTTAAAATGGAAAAATAAACAAAAGCCCCAAATCCTAAACCAACAACATAGAATTATGTACCTGATAAAATCATCCTTCAAAAAGAAGGAAAAATACTTTCTTGGACAAATAATAATTGAAATATTTTGTTGCTGGAGACCTGCTTTACAAGAAATACTCAGGAAACTTGGAATAATGGGGGGATTTCCTCAGCATGGTAGAGAAAATGTGCATAAATCCTACAGCTAATATAGGTAATGATAAGTTCAAAGCTTTTCCAATAGGATCAAGAACGAGGCAAGGATGTTACATAATTGCTGCTTTTAAACCATCATGTTGGTTAAAAGTCCTAGCAAGTTCAATAAGAAAATAAATGATACATAAATTAAGAAATAAATCAAACTAGCTTTATTTGTACATGATATGATGGTTATGTTAGTCACCTTTCTGTTGCAGTAACAAAATGCTTGAGATAAGCAGCTGTATTGGTTAACTTCCTGTTGCTTGGTCAAAATACTGACACCCACAACTTACTTTGGCTCTTGGTATCAGAGGTTTCAGTACAAGGTCAGCTGAATTCAAGGCAGAAATGTCATGGAAAAAGGGCATGGTAGAGAAAGACTATTCAACTCATGGAATTGGGGAGGCAGAGAACAGGGGAAGAGCTAGAAAGAAAAAAAGAAGGGATCAGATATAGTCCCTAACATAATGTCCCTATGACTGACCGCTTCCATCTAAGCCCCACCTCCACATAGTTCAGTCAACTATAAATTCATCCAAGGGCTGACCCAGTGATGAGGTGATTACCCTCACAATCCAGTTACCACTCCAAGAGACTTTCAATCCGGTAATGTTAGTCAAGATTAACTGTCACAACAACTTTAAGGAAGAAAAGATTTATTTTGTCTCATGGTTTCAGATGTTTCTGTCCATGGCCACTTGCCCATCACTTTTGGCTTATGTTGTGAGAATACATCATGGCAGTGGAAATATGCAGTCAAGGAGGCTGCTCACCTCATAGTGAATGGGGGGGGTAGGGAGATGGAGAGGGAGGGAGGGAGAGAGAAAGATAGAGAGAGAGAGAGAGAGAGAGAGAGAGAGAGATTGGGTTTCCAATATCTCCTTCAAGGGTATGCCTTCAATGACCTATTTTATTTCTACTAACACCTACCTCCTAATGGTTCCACCATATCCCAATAATGTCATCAGTTAGAGGACCCAGCCTTAGACACAGAAATCTTTGGTGGATATTTATGATCCAAATCATAACAATGAATCTATGAAGAAAGTTCAAAAGAACCAAAATGAACAAAAAAACCCTACAACTAATATATAGTAAGGTTGCAGGACAAAATGTTAATATACGTAAGCCAGTAATTTCACTGTATACCGGCAATAAACAAATAGAATTTGAAGTTTAAGTACATTACCATTTATATTTACAAAATAAAATTCTTAAGTATCAGTCTAATAAAATATGTACAAGTTCTATCTCAGAAATCAAAAAACTCTAATACACCTATTAAAATGGCCAAAATCCAAAACATTGATAATACTAAGGAACTGGCAATGATGTAGAACAATAGAAATTGAGAATTCTTTGTTGGTAGGAATGCAAAATGAGTCGGCCCTTGGATTAGTCAGCTTTTTGTCACTGGGTCCAAATACCTGATAAATATAATTTAAAAGAAAAGGGTTTATTTTTGCTCATGGTTTCAGATCATGATTGGGTGGCTCCAAGGCAGGAACATCATGCAGGAAGAGTGTGATAAAGCTAGGATACGCACTGCATGGCAGCCGATCAGCAGAGCACATGGAAAAACAACAGTGAGAAATACATCTTCCAAAGGCATGCTCCAGTGACCCACCTGCTTCAACAGGGCCCCACCTCCTAACAACACATTCAAGTATGAATTCAAGTTGATTAATCCACTGATGAGTATAGCACCCCCATGATCATCTTTTCAGAAGACTCTTACTTCCGTCAAGATAATTGAGATTAAGTGGCATATGCACTTTGGAAGATAGACTGGCAAATTTCCACTAAACATATTCTTACCATATGATCTAGCAGTTGTGGTCCTCAGTATTTAGAAATTAATTGAAAACTTATATACACTCAGGAATTAGTTTATGGCAGCTTTATTCATATTGCCAAAACTTGGGAACAACCAAGATGTCCTTAAGTAGGTTGAATGGGCAATTAAAATATAATACATCTATACAAAAGAATATTATTCAGGGGTGGAGGGGATAAAGGGGGGGCAAGGATAGGGGGAAAAAATGAGAACCAAGACCTGTCATGTAAAGGTACAAGATCCCAATAATGAATGTAACTGTACTGTATACCTAAAATGTACCAATAAACTCAATGAGGGAAAAAATGAATATTATTCAGTGCTAAAAAGAAATAAGCTCTAAAGCAATGCAAAGACCTGGAAGAATCTTAAATGCATATTACTAAGTAAAAAAGTCAATCTGAAGAGGCGGTAGGTATATCATATAAGCCCATGAATATATATTCTGGAAAAAATAAAACTATGAATAGAAAATCAGTGGTGGCCAGGGGTTAGGGGAAGCAAGGGATGAATAGGCACAGCCCAGAGAATTTTTATGGCCAGGAAACTGTTCTGTATACTATGACAGGAGATATATGTCATCATGTGTTTGTTAAAACCCACAGAATGCCAAGAGTAGATCCTAATATAAACTATGGACTTTGAATAATAATGATGTGTCAGTGATGATTATAGCAAATGCATTATTGCAGCACATGAGGTCCATAGTGGGGGAGGCTGTGTGGAGATGGGAGATATATGGGGATTGATTGTATTTTACATTCAATCTTGCTAAAAGTGTTCTCAAAAGAAAAGCTTATTGTTCAAACAAATATACACAAGTTGGATACTTTTTTTTCTTGCCACCTTTCCTACTTCCTCTCCTTCTAGGATTCTCTTTCACAACACTATCACTACTCTTCTAGTTAGAGCAACTTCTTCCTAACTGATTTCTCTCTTTCTGAGCTTGCTTTACAATTCATTCTCCACAGAGTAATAGAATACTTTCCCAAATCTTTCTATATTACTTACCTATTTCTGATGTAACAAAATTGTCACAAACATGATTACTGAATAGAAACATATTCTACTGTGTAGTTTTTGACTTCTAACCTAAAAGAAGTACAGTAACTTCTGGAGGCTGGAAGTCTACAGTCAGCCTAATGAGGCTGAAAACAAGGTGTCTGTGAAGCTCATTCCTCTAAACGTCCCAGCGGGGAATGCTTTCTTTGCTTCTTCCAGCTTCTAATGGTGGTAGGCTGTCCTTGGCTTATGGCCACATCACTGCTATCTCTGTTTATATCATGTGACCTTGTCCTCTTTCTGACCAACTCTTTTTGTAAGGATCCTGTGATTACATCAGTTTCATTCAGATAATCTCCCCATCATGGAGGGAACATATTTTTAACTATGTAAAATAACAAGTTCAGAGTTTCTATGGATTAGCACATGGATATCTTTAAGTGGGGAGGGGGCATGATTTATCCAGCCACATTTCATATAAAAATTGTAAAAAACATGATCATAAAAAGCTGAGTGTGTTAAAGTTCCTTATGGGAGGGAACATTACTATAACCAAGTCTTCATAATGTCTCAAAAGGAGGGGCTTAGGGAAAAATACAGGATTTAGAAAGGGAGCTAATCAGAGAGTAGCTTTATAATCTATGTTAATAGTTTGGACAGTAATTGGTTAGAATTTGTAATTAGGTGAATTACTAGAATGTATAAGTTTGTGCAAAGTTATAACTAAACAAGTCTATCTGTGATTTATCTTGTAGCATATGAGTTTAAAAAGTTGATATTGAAACAATGACAGCTTCAATAGTTTTTTTGTTTTTTTTTTTTTTGCCTTTTTTTCCCATAAAGTTTATTGGTACATTTAAAGCAAACAATACAGTTACATTCATCACTGGGATCTTGTACCTTTACATGCTATATCTTGGTTCTAATTTTTTCCCCATACTTCAATAGCTTATGTTGCACATCATGGAATGATACTATTGATTCATTTTGCAAATTATTAGTATTTGCTTTATTTCTCAGTCCTTCTCTTTTTGGTCAAACTTTAGCCCAACTTGGAGAAATAGCATTATTTTATGAGATATGATCAATGTAGATCTGCATTGCTGTTTAATGTCACAATTGTATATTAAGTTTTCATGATAATTTTGACCTCTATAAGTTCTTGTTCTTTTTGTTGATGAGTATTTGTAAATCATCTTATATAACAGTGGTTGTGCATTTAAGACTCTGAGGATCTTCTATCTGGTAATAGCAATGCAGACAGCTACTAAAACAAAAATTATTATGAGTTTGAAAGGAATAAAAACTATATTCCTAGATTTTCAAAATCAGACAGCAAAAGTATGTGCCATAATATATTCAGCTTTTACTTACAGAATCAGGTACACTTTTTTCCCCTTTAATTCGGGTAGGCTTGTTCAAGTCTACCAGGGTATGTTGAATTAGTGCTACATCTGGTAATTATCAAGGATATAGTTCTTGGGAATGCCATAGCAAAGGGAGCCATTAACAATTAGGAACATTAATCCAGATGAAGGGGATTGAATAGCCATGAGGATAAATACACAAAGCCAAAATTATATGAATGCAAAGAACATCACAATCACTGGGGTCTTATTCTAATGGCCTTGGGTGGAAACAGCCTACTTCATGCCATTATTGGTTTGTTGTTCCAAGTTTCTTCAGCCAAGTGTCTATTGTCATAGTATATCTTCCTCTGGATATCATGTAGAGCATTCATTATACCTTATAAAACCCATATGATCTGACTATATCTCCGAGGTCACCTCCTAAACCTCTATTTCTTTATCACTCTTTCTGTGGACACATTGTCCTCTTGTGCTCTGCAACCAGTTAATCTTGTTCCTGTGTAAGAGTAATACTCATTGCTTCCATTATGTGAAATGATCTTCTCCCTAATATTTGCATTGCTGACTCCCACTATCTACTTGTCTAATGTCAACGCCTTGCAAAGGCTTTTTTTTTCTTTCTTTTCTTTTCTTTTTTTTTAGTTTTTGGTACTTTTAAAGTATACAGTACAGTTACATTTATCATTGGGATCTCGTGCCTTTACATGACAGATCTTGGTTCTCATTTTTTCCCCATACCCCTGCCCTCCCTTCACCCCCTCAATCCTCCCCTATCTACAAAGACTTTGTTTCCATTTTTTTCTCATATTTTTTCTTTTCCCTTATTTCCTTTCCCTTACCCTTCCCACTTCCCCTACACCTTTAGCCCTTTTGTTCCTCTTTCACAGTGTCAGTTATACAATTTGAATCTTATTTACACTTTTAGTTTTTCACACCAGAGAAACTATTCAGTAACAGGCCTTTTCTTATCACATAGTTTAAAGTCCTCTTCCCCTACTACTTATTCTTTTATACTTTTTATTTTTTCTTCATAGCAATCTTTATTATTTGCAATTATTTCATATTCATTTCTTCTTTGCTATACGCTACACTTGCCATGAAAGCAGGAAAATTCTATTTTGTTCACTGATAAGCTTTCAGGGACTAGAATGCTATCAAGCATATGTAGGCACTCAATAACTACATTAATTGCTGACTGAATGAATAAAAACCACATATATAAAAATCACTATATTCCAGCCACATGCAACTATATTCTCAAGTGGCTTATTCATTTGAATGTGTGGTTTCTTCTACTTCTAAAAGTTTCTCTCAATTCCCTCATAATTTCTAATCATCCTTCAAAGTTCAGCTTAGACTGCCTTGCAAACAGTAAGCACAAGGTCCTCAGTTTGGAAAAAAAATCATTTTAAAACTGAGTATGGTGGTGCATGTTTAGGAGGCTTGAGATGGGAAGATCACTTGAACTCAGAGTTAAAGAAATAGCCTGAGCAACATAGTGAGACCTCCTCTCAAAACACAAAGCAAGAGTTGGCTTAATAATGTTTGTGGCTCTGGGAAACCGTCACTAATCCATCATCCAAGCAGAATTAGGCATCTGTTTTTTTTTTATTCTTATAATGCTCAATAAAAGATCTCTTTCATATTATTTAACAAATTGTGTTAATATTTTATCTAATTCATTTCTGTAGCAAAGTGTTTTGTTCATAGTATCTTTGGAGAGATTGTTATTTACTGAGTGACAATCATGTCAAACATTGTACTAGTTTTTATATACACTATTTTAACCCTGACAGGAAATCTGCAAGATATATATGATTATCCTTGTACTATGTATGAGGAAACTGAATAAATTCCCATGTTTGAACCTGAATTCAGACCCATGACTCTACATCTAGTATTTTTCCCACTGTCTCAAATGTATTAATAATTCTTCACTTTACTGATACCTTTTGGTCATAGTATCCAAATTTCAACATTAACATTAAACCTTTGATCTTTTTTTTTTTTTACTTCATTGTTGCATTATTGAATTCATTTTACTTGATTCAGCCTCCAGTTGTAGAGGAGAAAAACATATCTCAGATATCTTAGCATTTCATGTAAATTTTACTTTTTAAAAAAATAATTTTATTGGTACATTTAAGGTATACAATATAATGACATTCATTGTTGGAAATTTGTACCTTTACAAAAATTTTTCTTTTTAACTAGAAAGTTTGTGAAGATTTGACATCAAGGTTTGATTAATGTTCTATTTTTATGGGAAGAACTGTATTTTAAAACCAGTCTACATATCATCTCTATATCAGCTATACAAGGTTAAAATACATTATAAATAAAATTGAAATTATAATATTAATACACCTGAAAAGAAAGCCTGGAAGTAGTTAAAGGTAGACAAACAGAAGTTGTTCTGATTTGTCTCGGAAGCCCTGTTACGCGAAGTAGTATGTATGAAAGGACATATGGAACATCCATAAAAATGTTAGAAGTAAATAGTTTCATGAGGACTTCAAGGAATGACAGCCCAGGCTCTAGTGAGAGAAACCTGAGATTTAATCCTGGTTTCCTTACCTAACAACCAAGCAAATATAAACCAGTTATTTAACTTTTCCTAAACTTCAATTTTTTACCAGTAAAATGAGAAAAAATGAAGTGTATCAAGAAGGTTAGCTAATTACAGTGACATTAAATTTCAAGCATAATTTAATAAAGCAAATAAATTTACTGCAAGTGTTCTTAGTCATGTAGCTCTCCTGAGCTTCTCCAAGGATTCATTTGTGATCCCAGGCTTCTTCCATTTTGTGGTTTCAAGCCCCTCTAGATTCTTTGACGTCCTTATTCAGCCGGTAAGTAGGGAAAGAAAGAGAATGTGAAGCATGCATGGGAGGTCTTCAAGGTGTTTTGGTCCAAGTCTTTAATGGCTTTCATCCTTTCTGTACACATTCTTTTGGACAGAAATCAGTCATATCATCCCAATTAATCATAAGGGTGGCTGGAAAGTACAGGAAGTGTGTTCAGGAGGAAAAGGAAAGTTCAGTGAAGACAAGCTGTCTCTACCTCTTCAGGTCATGAAGCTGTGCTGGGGGAAGACATAACGCATGTAATGTGCTCCATACACAATAAGTAATCAACAAATAATAACAACAAATCAACATTAATAACATGTTGGTATTATGCTGAGAGTGTTGTTTCCCACAGTTGGAAATGGAGTAGTGCTGCAAAGAAAAGTCCTTACTCTTTTGTATGGTGATACAAGGTAACTTTTTTTTTTTTGGAGAGGAGGTTGAGGCCAGGTCTCCCTTGTAGTCAGGCTGGCCCTGAACTCACTATGTAGCCAAGGCTGGCCTCACACTCATGGCCATCGTCCTGCCTCAGTCTCCCTAGTGCTAGATAAGGTAACCTTTTATTGATTTGGCCAATCAGGAAGGGTAAACATAGGCGTTTGAGGAAGAGTTTGCTAGGTGTTCATATAAGCTTAGTTAGCAGAACCTTAGAAGACTCAAAAATCTAGATAAGCTGAATGTCTAAGAACTAATAGACTGGATTTGAAAATGGGCTTAAGTGTGATAATAAGTGTATAAATTCTGGTCCATTTTCTGCTCATTTTTTTCTCTCCCACTTTCCTACCTTTAAGTCAGACACCAGGGTTCCTGAGGTGCAGCACACCTTTTTCTTCCCACTCATTTTCTTCTCTGTTGCTAAAGATTTTTAAATGTCTAAGAGCAGAGACTATGTTTGTCTTGTACACTATTACGTCTTAACATCTTGCAAAGCCTAGCACATTGTATAAAGGCAAGAACTAATTGTTGAATGGATTTAATCTATTTTAGCAATTGCTTCAAGAATTGGCTAAAGGATCCAAATAAAGTAACAGAAAGAGAATAAGCTCTTAACTTTTGCTTCTGCCACTTACAATCTGTGGGATTTGGGAAGTTCTTCTAAGGCTTCTTTGTTTCCCTGTATTAGATAGGCATGATAATTGGTGGAGTTATTATAATGAGAATGAAATTTTTAAAATGATGTTATATTCTTCGCATGTAGGAGACATTGAAAAACTTGCCCCTTCCCACAGACCCTATGCTTCTCTATATAACTACATGTAACTTTAGTTGGGAGAGAGTAGGAAATAACATGTGTTATTCACATTGTTTACTTCTGCTTTTGGACTGTTCATTTGTAAAGTAAAAGCAAAGATGCCTTCACTATCAAAGTAGAGAATTGATTGTTTCCCAAAGGACTCATGGATTGACTGTTAGAAAAGCATTCAGCACCTAAAAAGGTGCCTGTTACTGAGTAGGTGTTCATATTTGTTGAAAGAGGAAATTAACAAAGTACTGATTTTGTGATTCCAGACAGGTAATTATGGGGTGGTCTTTCATATTTGTGAAAAAGCAGGCAAATTTTATGAAATGAAAGATTTCGAGTGATGGGTATCCAAATGAGTCATTTAAGTGTTTTCATTCATTCATTATAACATTATGTGTGTCTACTATGCATCAGTCACAATATTAACTTGGGGATAACTGCTACTTTGCTTAGGGTTTTCTCTCATGGTAGTAAAATAAATCAATCACAGAAAGATGTAAAGGTATTGTAAGAATAGCAAAAGATCACTGCCTGCATAATGGGGTGTGAAACAGCATGGTAGTTCCAGGTATAATAAGTAGGACACTGGATGGAGTGCATGTAGGGAATTAAAAGAGGTGAACCTCAAGAACCCTATATCCCAGGCTGAGAGTCCTGAATTTTATCCCCTAGCATGATGACAGCGGTGCTTGTCTTAGTCTGCTAGTATTGTAGGCCACCACAGACTGAATAATTTATAATAAATATAAATTTATTGGCTCGGTTTTGGAGGTTGGAAAGTCCAACATCAAACACCTGGTATCCAGGAAGGAACTTCTTGCCGTGTTATTCTAGGGCCGACTGTTAAAAGCAGGTGTGAATTTGAAGCCTCAAGTCTTTTTATAATCAGCATTGATCCATTTATAAAGGAGGAGTCTTTATGACCCAAAACTCTCCTACGAGGGTCCACTGACCAACAGTTATACCAGGGATTAAGTCTCCAACATATTAACAGGGGCTAGGGGGAGTCATATCTTGGCACACACGTAAGACATATAGAGCATTTGGAAGATTTTAGTGCAAAGAAATGATAATCCTATTTTAGATTTAGAAAGATCTGGATTACAGGATTGAGGTATGAGAGACAGAAACCAGATAAGAAATTACTAGAATAGTTTAGGTATTAAAAAAAAATCATAAAGGGCCAGGGATTTAGCTCAGCAGTTTGGTGGCCTGCCTTGCAAGCGCAAGGACCTGAGTTCAATCCCCAGTACAAAAAAAAAAATCATAAAGACTGAAAATAAGGCATAAAAGTGGTGTTAAAAGAGGAGGGCTTTTCCAGATTTTAGTACATTGAGCTAGATGAGGTAAATGAGAAGAATTGCTCAGAATTAATCACAGTTTTTGTTGTTGTTGTTGTTGTTGTTTTTATTTTTGACTTGGGCATTTCTGCAGGTAGTAAGGCCTTTAATAGAAACAAGAAACAAAAGAGAGGATCCATATGGACTAAGGATGTGTGATGGTAGGCAAGGACAAAAGACATTTTGGCTACAGTGAATTTTGGAAATCTGTGAGATTTCAAGTATAGATTTTTTTTTAATAGTCCAAGGATACTAGAACAGAGAAGACACTTAAGCAAATAAAATAAGGTAGATTAGTAACGCCTATCTTTAGAATAATTTTCCACCTAAATTTCTCCAGTTTTCAGTTTCATAACTATACATAAATCTCTACAATGATTGCTAAATGTTTGTGTTAGACATTTCTCAAATGTATACTTGAAAAAAGTACAGTGATATTTCTAACAGAAGCTAGTTTGTTAATAAGGTAAATATGTTCACAATTATTTGCATAAAGATGATATGAAATGAAAGAAGTTCTTTGAAACATAGAATAGCTTCCATAGTATTGCCAAAGTGTGCTTCCTGTTATATGCTTTGGAATAACCTTTACATTTTCCTTGGGTATAAAATATTTGGTTACTGATTACTAGACTCTCCTAGGGTTGACCTCAGATTGAGTTTTATCAGTGTAGGCCAACCTTACTGGTGAAGAGTAAAAGCCAAAGAGTAGCAATGATGATTGATGTCTTGAGGCTGGGATGATTCCATGGGTTAACAAACTAGACACCAAACCAAAGAAGGATTTCAGATGCACTAAAGGAAGTCATTACAGATTTGTGAAATTTGAGGCTGGTTTGACAAAAATGAAGCCTGCTGGTTTAAGAACTGTTATTTCTTGGCAAAAACATGGTGCTGCAGAATTTCACCATCCATAGTGAAAAAGAGGTGTGTGTGTGTGTGTGTGAAAGGCAATAGGAGACCATCAAATTCCTGATATGTCAGGTAAAATCATAAATACCTAATAGCTTTCATCTTTTGAAATTCACCAGATTGAAGCACAGTATTTTGAATTTTGTTGGCAGATGGTGTACACAGATTCTCTGAGTATGTTAGCATTTCACTTGAAGCTAGCAAGATTACATTTGATTATGATGGTAACATTCAGAGAATTTTAAATTTATGCCTAATTCTGGGTTAAATGTAGGATACTACTAACATTTTAAAAGGCTTTTGTAATAGATCCTCTGGTTCTCACAGAACACATTCTCAGGATATAGTTCTCTAAAATGCCACAGGGCAGCGCCAATATCTTTCCATGGAAATCTGGCTTGCCCAGTGAGAGAAAAGAGGCTGGAGTGAAGAAAGGCTAAACCAGGGGAGGTGGCAGGTACTGATGTCTAAATCTTTGAATGAGATTTCTCTATTTACCACCCCTCTCACTTCCTTCTATGGTCTGGACCTTTAATCACCACAGTAGCCAGCCTTGTAGGGTCAAACTAATTGTGCTGACATCATCCTACTACTTCCCTTTTCAAAATTCCACTGAAGCTACGTGTTTCCTGTCCTATTTGACACTCTAGAGAATGAATACTGGCTGGTTAGTATCTAAATTTAGGCTGGCATCGACAACTCGAGTTTTCAGAGATAAAATCAGGTGACACTTCCAAGCCTCTCAAAGGGGGAAAATAGCCTTTCTGTGGTAAATAAACAGGAGAGGTTTTTAAGTTTTACAGTAGAGAGAGGCCTGCTAGCAGGTTCAGAAAATAGGCTGACTGGATTTCTATGGCTTGAACCAGGAGGACGGAGGGCGTCTCCAAACATTCTTGACCGCTAGCAAAACCCGGACACTCCGGTGTCCTGACACCCCCTTCCTCAGCACCTATGCAGACAGCTGCAGCTCCTCTTTGTCAAGCCGTAGGTTTCAACCAAAGACACGAGGACACCCTTAAGGTGAGGTAAAGACCCGGCGCAGCCTCACCTCCCTAAGGGCGCACGTTGCGCTCGACGCCCCGCCCCCTCC
>NW_022900928.1:38367791-38368267 GCF_012274545.1 Fukomys damarensis | reverse complement strand
CCCCAACCCCGCTGTAGGCGACCTGTTGGCAGCCGAGGTCACGTGATGCGGTCGTCCCAGCGTTCCCGGCAGGCAGCCTCCTGTTGCGCCCGCCAGGCGGGTTCCATCACGTAAAGCGCGGGTGCCGCCCCGCTCTTCCCTAGCTGAGCGAGGGGAGGGCGGGCGTCGAAGAGGAAAGGGAAGGGAAAGGGGTGGGAGAAGGGAGGAGGGACGGCGCCCGCGTCACGTGACCCAGGGGCAGCCCGGAAAGCTCCGAGGAGGAGCCTGACGCCGCCATTTTCCTGCAGCTTCCTGTCCCTCTTGCCCTGCCCGGCTCCAGCTGACCAGGGAAGGGGTGGGCTGAGCTGAGGCGGGGGCAAGGGAGTGCCCGACGTCGTGTCAGACCCCGTGGGGGGACACGAGCGGGTTCTCCCCGGGCTGGGTGGTAGCACGCGGCCCTGAGCCCCGCCCCAGGCCGGCAGGCGGGCGAGGAGCCG